>NC_090448.1:47050877-47358846 GCF_031143425.1 Pleurodeles waltl | reverse complement strand
ACTACCAATTACCCTACCTTTCATGCTACCTCTCATCCTATGACCATTACCCAACTTTAATGCTATCCTTTACCCTAAGACTACCCATTACCCTATCTTTCATGTTACTCGTCACCCTAAGACTATTACCCAACTTTAATGCTAACCTTTACCCTAAGACTACCCATTACATTACCTTTAATGCTACTCCTCACCTAAGACTAACAATCATCCTAGCATTAATGCTAACCATACCCTCAAACTGAACTTTACCCTATATTTAATGCTAACCACTCCCTAAAAATTTAACATTACCATGTATTTAGTGCTAACTCTCGCCCTAAGACTAACTTATAAAATAGATGGAAATGTTTAATGTTCAAATTTATTCATGTTGGGTTTATCAGTCTGGTATGTTGTTGTTGTGGTTTTTTGACTTTGACATGATGCTGAATCCATGCCATAAAGCTTCTAAGAATTACTTAGCATGGTGTTTAGTACCTGAATATTGTTGCTTACATATTGTATAGGGCATGATTCCCAAAAGTAAACTTACAATTTAGTGTAAGTTTACTATTTTTATGTGATTCAAAAACTACAAGTTTAATTTTGCGAATAGTAATTTTACGACTATGGAGACACCGCACTCATGGCAGAGACTGCACACATAAAAAGTTGGGCATTTCCTATATTTTTATGTGCAGAGGTATCTGCCCCCATGCTGAGTCTCTGCAGTTGAATAAAATACTATTAGTAATATTAAATACACAGTTCGTGAAGAGCAAAAAAATAGTAAACTTACACAAAAGTGTTTATTTACCTTTGTGTATCAGGCCTATGGTGCCCTAAATATAGATTACAAAGATATCGCTCCACTGGAGTTAATAATAGAAAATCCACAGGCAATGGGGTGATATTTTTGTGAAGGATACTTAAGACACAGTATTTATTATGTGGACATAATACTGTGATTGCCAGCTTGCTCAATTACCTTAGGGAAAGGCTATGTTGTGGTCAGCATTCAGATATGGTTTAGAATCTTTACCTTACAGTTTTATATTATAATTCAAAGTCTGATTCAGTGCTGCATGGCTGCATGAATAACATGACTTCAGAAACTGCACTCGGTTCCACTGCAACAACATATAGATTTTTTAGGCATTTTCACAATGTCAGGTGTTTGACTACATATCTCAAGGTGCTTGGTAATGAGTTCCACAGATATGACACCTGAATATAACAAGCTATGCATCTTCTGCATCTTCTGTTAATTCGACCCATTTCTTAGGATGCACTAAACTTGTGCACAGAATCTAACAGGAGTGATGCACTCTTCCATTTCTCACCATCGCCACCAAGGACCGCAGAACCAGGAATATGAGGATGCGTGGTACAAAAAGAGAAAGTTGAATGCCATATGAGTGAAAACAAGGACACAAACCACCACAACTCTGACTCTTCACTTTTCTTGGTCATGAATGTCTGCGGTGTGTCGTGGGCATCTAAAGGCAAAGAAATATTACTAGTAACTTGCACATGAACATTTCTGCACTTAACTGCAAGAGTAAATGGATATACCTTACTAATATCTGGGTATAACCAACTCTCTGTACTTTGATGATGAATGTGGAATTCCTGAAAACTAAACATAAAAAGAACATATATGCTTACTAACCCTTTTCCCTGTAACTTCAGTAACTACCTCAAGCTTCATCACCATGCACTCCCTGAGGACAACGAGTTATAGTTTTTACCTGACTCTTGTAGCATTGCAAGATAACAATGTTAATATTCAAATATTGCCTAATTTAGCAATCGTAAATGTACTAGAACTCTAGGACTTTATGTTTCAACATTCATACATTGCATTAGCTGCAATGTCTAGGCGAAGAATCCTTCCTCTTCTGTTACAGCATACCCTCAGTAAATTGTAATAACCCACAATGTCAGAAGAGTTGATATGAATGTTCAAAAATACCTCAAAGCTCATTTTTCTGGAATACATTTCTGTTTTCCCAGTGTCGTCCAATAAAAATCTGCAGGAACACAAGTGGTTCTAGGCAAAATAGATGAGATTTCCAGGAAGCTGGTTTCTGGCTGCAGCAACATAATATCACGATTGCCTAGGAAAAACACTGTGAGCCAAGACGGAAATTAAATTCAAGATGGCTGCAGTCTCTCCAGGATATGCAAAAGCTCATCGCCTTCTGGGAATTGTAGTTCGTTGTCAGAATGCTGTTGCATATGTGTCCTATGCACCGGCAAAGATTCCGAGACTCTGTGAGGACTGCAAACCTTTCCTTCTCTGAATGAGACTCAGTGCTGGCGGGTTTGGAGTATCTCTCCTACGTGCTTGTCCAATACCAAGCAGCAAGTCAAGCCTTCAGCCCAGCTTCTTGCCTTCAAAACCTGAAGCCTTGGGGCCTGATTTACAAAGGTAAACTTAGACCAAAAGTCTAAGTTTAGACCTAAAGTCTACCTTTACTATGAGTAAAGTTAGACTTTTGGTCTAACTTTAGACTTTTGGTCTATGTTTAGACCAAAAGTCTAAAATTAAACAAAAGGTATTACTTTACTTCGAATATAGTTAGACTTTTGGTCTAAGTGTAGACTTTTGGTCTAACCTTAGACCAAAAGACTAATTTTACTATGAGTAAAGTTAGAGTTTGGGTCCAAACTTAGACTTTTGGTCTAAGTTTACCTTTGTGAACCGGGCCCTTAGGTTCTATGTTTTCAGTTATTTTTGTTTAGCATTATCCTGATCCTCGCCATAGAGGAGTATTTGGAGTAGAAATATAGTGCACAACATAAAAGGAACAGTGCACATCTAAGACATAACAGAGAGCAGCAAGAACGATGCAATTTCAGGTAATACATAGGTTTATGTTGACATCCTTACAGGCAGTCAAGACATGCACTGCATAATGGTAATGTGTAGAGGTTTCTACTGTATGCTAAATGGTATTCTGGATAAGACTGAGTCTAGAAGAGGTCTGTTTGGAAGAGAAAGGAGGGGGGCCAGGGTAGGTCACAGTTATGTGATTGATCTGATCTCATTGTGGTCCTTTTTATGGAGGGAGATAAGCAGCTACATGTTAGGAGACAGTTCCCCCTTTTGGATAGTTACCCGAGAAGGAAGGCTTCAAAGTGGAGCTTTTCTTGCACTTGAGGTTTTAGAGACATGATGTAGATCTCTGTGTTAAGGCAGGCTTTGTGTCCCCTGGGAGAGTGATTTTTTGTACCAGGGTCCCCAAGCATAGTACCTTATAGATGATGCAGGTGGTTTTGCAGGTGATGGTTATTAGGGATGTGCACATTTCACACAATTTGCTTTTGCATTCTTATGTGAAATTTTTGACATTTTTGCATAATTACGCTAAATGAAAAACTGCCATTTGGTGCTGTCTTTTGCAGCAAAATTTGCAAACCTAGGATGCATTTCACTCTAAAAAATAGTACAAAAAAACAAAAGCACCATGAATAACAGCAACTCACATACTGTTGTTTGTGTTGTTCCTGTGCGTTTGTAGCAAATTTTTTGCTTTTACCCACAAACAGGGCTGTAGCCGGGCGATCCCGGCTACGAACACGGCAGATGACGTATCGGCCGAGGCCGATACGTCATTTCCGCGTCTTCCCGTTGCCGGGGAGACGCGCCTCGAGAGCGGACGCCAGGACGGCGTTGCCCAGGAAACGACGTGTGTTTCCCGGGCTACAGACGGACAAAAGGAGGTCGCGCTGACAAGAAGAGAGAGGAGGAACGCGGAGAGTGGAGGAAACGAGGAGAGAGGACGGAACACGGAGGAAACGAGGCAAGGATTGAGCGAGGAGGAGAAAAGGACCAGGAAAGAAGCAGACGAGGGACTTGAGGAAGGAGAGAGAGAAGAAGAGCTCCAGAACCAGGAACCAGGAGACCAGCAGGAGGAACACTACCAAGCCAGCCACGGCCCTGGAGGGTCGTGGCTTAACAAGGTACGGTCCTTTTGGACAAGAAAAAGGGAAATTGAAGGGAAGGGACTGGGGAGGGGTCATAGAGGAGGGTTGGAAAGGGAGGTAGAAGGAAGGGCACTGTAAATAAACTCACTAGTGTCACGTATTCCCACACTAAGATTAGATGTGTGCCCACTAGTCCCTTGCACACTCCTCACTGGCACCAACCCCCTCCTTTTGTGTGTACCACCTCCCAGTCCAGAGCTAAAAGAAAGGGAAGAACCCTAATTAAAAACCCAATACTTACCTTAGCGTTTTCCCTTCTATTTCCGGCAACCCCCTGGACTTCGACGAGCGAGCCAGACAGCTGGGTCACCTGTGAAATAAGAAACACAGAACATACAATCACGAACCTGGGGAAAAGATACGAAAGAAGAACACAGAGACTAAGGAAGACGATAACATTTGGGACTTTGTTAAACATATTATTCTTTCCGTATACTTAAAAATAAACCACTTACCACTAACTAACTAACGGCTCAGTGGTCTTCATACTGTTCGACCTGCGACAAGGGCATTTGTGGTAATTTTTTACCATTAGTGGTATAATAGTGGAACTTTGGTAATTTTGATTGACAAGAGTAACACGAAGTTATGAAACGTAAGCTAGATTACACCTGAGTAATGCTACTTACTTGTGTGGAAAACCAGTTCAATGAGGATAGTTCTTCTTGTAATGAGGTCAATTTTCTAAGTTCCAGAGGTGAGTCAGGCACTTGAGCACAGGGCTGCTTTGAGAATTAAGAATTGGTAGAGCTTCAGTTTTGTGTGTTTCATCCACGTCTGTACCAAGGAGATGCATGTCACATGTGTTTGAGTACTGTGAGTGCAGAATGATGGCCCACATTCAACCTCAATAGACACACTGTCAGGTGAACTGTACCTGGAATCGAGGGTTACTCACAGGTTTTAAGGAGATGGTAGGTTGGATTGTATCCTCGTTGGAGACTGAGAAGGCCACATCTCATGCAGCTTCTCAAACTATTGCTGAAAACTTTATTCTGCTCATGCATTGCAAGAACTTAGGAAGGCGGACGCCAGCTGTAAGGGCTTGAGTTAGCCCTCTAGTCTTTTTCCTCAAGCCATTCGTTGAACTGCACACTGCGCATGTCCCCATAAAAAATCAATATTCGTTACCGTAAATCTCAATGCTTTTAGATCAGGTCATAAAAGCTAGAATCTACACAAAATTAGCTCTTCTTGGTGCGTACCATTTAATAAGAGAGGCTGAGGGAGATGAGTGGAAGACTGCCTTTGTTACAAGATTTGGACTGTATGATTACCAAGTGATGCCTTATGGCTTATGCAACACCCGAGCAACCTTCCAACACTTCTTCAATAATGTTGTCTTGAGAGAATTTCTAGATAGAGTACCTGTGGTTTGTATAGATGACATCCTAATATTCTTCAATAATTTGAAGGAGCATGTGCAACATGTAAGAGCCACACTCAAGAAGTTGCTAGAAAACAATCAGTATGTTAAATTGGAAAAATGTGCCTTTCATGAGGAAATGTGTAATTTCTTGGATTCATCCTTTCCGGCAGAAGAGTTACAACGTGGCTCGCCAAGATTTGTGCTATTCTGGATTGGCCCTCTTCCAGAGACATGAAAGAAGTACAAAGCTGTATCGGGTTTGCAAACCTTTACCCTGCTTCATCAAGGAATTCTCTAAGAAGATTGTCCTGCTAACTCGTCTTCTTAAAAAAGGCATGCAGATCCATTGGTCTTCAGAGGCGGAAGAGGCTTTTCAATTTCTAAAAGAAGCACTTACCACAGCACCAATTTTGCTCCATCCAAACTCAGAGGAACCATTCTTTGTGAAAACTAGTGCGTCAGATCTGGCTATCGGTGGCATGCTATGACAACGACACAAGAGTTCCGGTCAACTCTATCCTGCGGCTTTCTGTTCCTTGAAATTAGCTCTTCTAGAAGTTAATCACTCCACCGCTGATAAAGAATTGCTTGCTGTGAAAGATGTCTTTTTTAGAAATGGAGACATTATCTACTTGGAGCCCACCATGTGGTTACTGTGTTCACTGATCATAAAAATCTTCACTTTTTAAAATCTGCCTGAACCTTCACCCCAAGACAATTGTACTTTGCAGACTTTAATTTTGTTTTCACCTATTGGCCAGGCTCTGCTAATGGAAATGCAGACACCTTTTCTAGCATAGACACAAACTCTAACACTAACATGTAGGAAAAGACTACAATTATTTCTACTGAGAGATTCGCTTGTGCCATACAATTTTCCAAACTTAAGGATAAAGTACAAGGGTTGATAATCTGTGGGTGAAATGAAAGAATGGGCAAAAGAAGATTCAGAAAGAAACCTTCTATACTTCAGAGAAACTCTGTACTTACCCACTAAGGAGTTACAAGATTTGGCCTCCCAAACATGTCACGAGGATCAGTTGGTAGGCCACAACAGAGTTCTTAAAATTCTGGAACTTGCAAAAAGAAATTTTTGGTGACCCACAATTAACCCTCAAATAAGACAATATTTGTAACCTTGTGATAAGTGTGTAAGAGGTAAAGCAATTGATGGGCACCAGACGGTGAGCTCCAGGCCCGTTCCACTGCACCCTATCCTTGGCACACATATATAATGGACCTTATTTTAGATTTACCATTGAGTCAAAGCTATAATAATATTCTGGTATTTGTGGATACTTTCACTAAAATGACCCACTTCATTCGGCAAAATATTCCTATTAATACCCAGTTAGCACAACTCTTCACACAACTCAGTCAGTGCTCATGGTATGCCAGTAATTGTAATTTCTGATGGAGAAGCCCAATTTGTCTCTCATTTTTGGAAAGCCTTCTTAAAAAACCTGGAGTTGACTCTTGATAATCCACTAGTTCCTGTCCAGAAAGAGATAGTCAAACTGAAAGAGTCAATCAAAAGCTTGAACAATACTTACTACTGTATAGTTTAGACTAAAATAGAGAGTGATCTAATTTACTTTGGACTACGGAGTTTGCGTATAATAATGCAGTTCACATTTCCACTGGTTATTCTCCATTTTATCTGAATTCTGGCAGACACCCAAATGTTCTTGTCAGGAATTCAGTTGACACGGTGCCTGCAGTGGGTGACCTAAGTGAAGCAATCCAATAAGCCTATCAATCCACTAAAGAAGATTATTTGAAGTCAAGGCCTCATATAAGAAACATGCTGATAAGAAGAGAAGACAAAGTCCCAACTAAGATAAAGGAGACAAGGTTTGGTTGCCCTCCCCTACAACATTAACATTTGAAAGGAAATAAAAAGTTTCAACAATGGTTTTTAGATCCTTTTAAGGTGGACAAAATAATAAACCCACTAACAGTAAAACTAAAGTTGCCATCTCAGATAACAATTCATCCAGAATTTCATGTTTCACTTTAAAAAAAGAAACCCCCTGATCTAAGAATGACTACCTCTCTAGGTCTTGTTAGCGTGGGTTCAGAGGTAGAATTTGAAGTGAGTAGAATCTTAGCTTCTGTAATTGTGAAGGGAAAATTATATTATCTAATAGAATGGAATGGCTTCGGACCAGAAGAAAGGTCACGGAAGCCTTCTCAGAATGTTCACACTTCCAGACTAGTGAATGAATTTAATGCGTTACTCTCCACCAAGGCTCGTTTGGAGAGCCACTCTTTGGAAGGGAGTACTGTCAGGGGCAATGAGGGTTACTCACAGGTCTTAAGAAGATGCCAGTTTGGATTGTATTCTCACTAGAGATTGAGTAGACCATATCTCATGCCACTTCTCAAACCATTTGTGAGACCTTTGCCCTGCTTGTGTCGTCATTCCTGTCAGGTCATGGCCGTTAGTATGCATACCTCCAGTCCGGTTACAGGTGAAATTGCTGCCCCTTTCAGTGTGAAAGCGCATTGCACGCATATGCAGGACCTTGGCAATGTGGGGGAAACATGAGCACTTTCATGTTTTGGGACCGAAGTCTCACTTAGAGTCACAAGATCAAGCGGCCATCTTGAATTGAGGTTACCATTTAGCTGCGTCCAGGCCTGGAAATGACATTTGTTATTCTAGTCTTCCTATGGATCTCAGCCTCTCAGATTCGACTCACCTGCTCCATCGGGTTCCTCGGCATTTGCAGTTGCAGTTTTTCGACATTCATCCACGTCTCCTCTGCTGCAGCATTCCTGGGTCACGAAACCTGGGGGAACAGGAGACATCTCAAAATCAGAACATTAAAGGCAGGAACAGTGCTTGGGCGCCTGCAAGTTACTGAATTGAGCTGGGCACATTGCTTCCTACTTCTTGCGCTCTGACTGTTATTGAGTGCCTTACATGGGCAAGCTCTGCTACTCTCATTTTTCAAGAAAACCAAGGGTACATTCAAATTGAGCAATAGACTTTTGGTCAGTTATTATCTGAAAGCTATTCTGACATCACTTACAAAGAAATGACTATGCCATCCATAAAATATTATCAGGCAAAATAGGCTACTGACAGATATATGTTACATTGAATGCCTATGATTTTGCAAGCTACGTACAAGGTAACTGGTGAGTGGTGTTAACTTACCAAGTTGCCTGCAGACTTGTTCTAAAAAGGTTAAGTTACACTCTCTCTCTCCATATCATATATATAGGAAGAGTTTCTGAATGGTTTTTTAACCCTGTAAGCAATACGGTGAACATTATATTATTATTTTATGACCACAATGATGTCTATGAAGGGAGATGAGAAAATTACCATTATTGAAAATTACCATTATCAAAAATTCTAGAGGAGCAACAATTTTCTATACTTACCTCTCTTTTGAATTGGACTCTTAGGAGTTATGTCGAAAAATGGCCATTTCTATGAACTTATAGACCTTCTTATGAACTTATAGGTCTTTATTTGTAATCGGGTTTAGGATAACTTCTTCCTTATAATTTAATAAATGCAGAGAATAGAAGTTACATATATATTCACAGGATATAGGATTGAAGAGAAAGCAACAAATACAATCTTTTTAACAATATTATTGTTTTTTAATATTTAGTTGCACTTTATATGCACGTTTTGCACACATTGTTATTGTATTACTTAGCACTTAGCACTTTAAGCATAGGCCTTGTTTTAAATATAGATCAACAACATGCATCTATAGAGCGACGCATTATACGGATAAATACGGTAGATCATAATTGACTGAATGTTTTTTAGATATGGAGACCCATTACAATATGAGGTCGCTTTGATGATATAGAAGAGATTGCAATATAAATATAGTATAAGTGACTGTTGTTACATACAGAAAATTATATATCAAGGAATTGGTGCATGATAATTGAGATTTGGATAAGTAACTAGTTAATTGCTTTATAATCATTTAATAATTGTCATAGTGATTTTTTACTGAAAAAGTTCCTTTAAAAAAATGTCTTTTATGGGGATTTTTTTAGAAAGGATTCATTATAATAGGTTGTTATATCCAAGTTCTCATAATCTATCTATTTTCAGGACCGATTCATGTGTAGTAATAGATTCTGTACAGCAGTTTTTAACACTTTGCAACATATATGAGATTGATGAATTGATGATAAATTATATGCATTACTATTTATTGAACAGGCAACTTATGATTGACATCAGACCTAATTCAAATTAAAATTATGTATTGTCTATTTGGGTTATATTAAGTTGCATTCAAAAGATATCCATGTCTAACTAATTGAAAATTTCTTAAAATATTCCAAAGAATATAGGTGATCCCCGTATTAATTGTGGAATTTAAAATATAACTATAGATTTTAGCATGTTTTAAGATGGCCGCCGCTTTAGTTCACATTGTTATGCTATGGAAATAGACGAAGGACTGTTAATTTGCACTTAAACGATGCCGGCTTTGTAGCCAGATTTGTCCAGTAGAAGGCGTTCTGCCGAAACGCGTTGACATCGCATTTCAGGACACTGTGTTACCTGCATTAAGAAATAAATTTATGAACTATATTCGAGCTTGCTGGATGTGAGTTTGTTTCGATATTGGGATTCAACCAACGGGATCGGTGCAGCCGTCAGATGGCCATCTGTCCATCTGTTGAAGATTTGTATATATATATATATATATATATATGTATGTATATATATATATATATATATATATATATAAATATATATATATATTTATATTGTTAGACTTGGCATCATTGGCAAGGCCCCCCCTAACTTTTTCTTTTTGCCTCTACTTCTCTACTTTCCCAGCTTGTTTCTGTGTGCTGGACTCTGTTTTTGCTGTTTTTGTTTGCTCTGGACACTTTACCACTGCTGACCAGTGCTAAAGTGTAAGTGTTCCCTGTATATGTTGTATATGTATATTGGCTTATCCATGATTGGCTTATTTGATTTACTAGTAAATCCCTAGTAAAGTGCACTAGAGGTGCCCAGGGCCTGTAAATCAAATGCTACTAGTGGGCCTGCAGCATTGGTTGTGCCACCCACAATAGTAGTCATGTAAACATGGCTCAGACCTGCCATTGCAGTGTCTGTGTGTGCAGTTTTAAACTGCCAATTCTA
The DNA here is from genome assembly GCF_031143425.1 of Pleurodeles waltl. Taxonomy (NCBI): domain Eukaryota; kingdom Metazoa; phylum Chordata; class Amphibia; order Caudata; family Salamandridae; genus Pleurodeles; species Pleurodeles waltl. Next base: position 47,348,356 of record NC_090448.1, on the reverse strand, counting down.
CTTGGCAAGTGTACCCACTTGCCAGGCCTAAATCTTCCCTTTTCTTACATGTAGGGCGCCCCTAAGGTAGGCCCTAGGTAGCCCCATGGGCAGGGTGCAGTGTATGTTAAAGGTGGGACATGTACTTACGTGTTTTACATGTCCTGACATTGAAATACTGCCAAATTTTGTTTTCACTGTTGCAAGACCTATCTCTCTCATAGGTCAACATAGGGGCTGCCTTTGTGTATTATTAAAGGGTAGATTCCCTTTGGGAGCAGATAGACATGTAGATTTCGGGGTCTATGAACTCACAATTTAAAATACATCTTTTAGTGAAGTTGGTTTTTAGACTGTGTGTTTGAAAATGTCACTTCTAGAAAGTAGGCATTTTCTTGCTTAAATCATTCTGGGCTCTGCTAGTTTGTGGGTTCCCTGTCTGAGTCAGTTTGACAGCTGGGCTGTTTGTACCTCTCACTAGACAGTGACACAAAGGGAGCTGGGGAGTAGCCTGCATGTCCTGATGAGCCATCTGTGCTAGGAGAGAGGGGATGAGTGGTCACTTACACCTGAAAGGACTGTGTCTGCCCTCACACAATGCAGTCTCCGACCCCCTGGTGTGTGCCTGGGGCCTGGCCTGGGCAAGGCACGATCTTGTAAACAACAGAGACTTCTCTTTGAAGTCGTCCTACTTCAAAGGCAGAAAGGGGTATAAGAAGGGCACCCACAACCCCTGAAAATCAGATTACTTCTGGAACCAAGAGGAACCTCTGCCAAGGAGAAGAGCTGGAAGCTGGAAGAGGAGTACTGCCCCTTTGCCTATGACTGTGCTTTGCTGGGTTGGCCTGCAGTAGCTGCTTCTACCTGAGAGAGGACAAAGACTGACTTTTGTGTCACTTCCCACTAGTGAAGAATCTCCAAGGGCTTAAACTGAGCTTGTCTCCTGTTGTTGAAGTCTCAGGGACATCAAAGACTTCTCTCTGCCAGCACGTGGGCTTTCTGCTGAGAGTCCTGCCTGCCAAGTGGTGCCCTAACCTGTCTCTGAGTCCCTGAAAGGTAAAGCTAGTGGAAAAGGACAGAAATCCACGCAAAGACCGCTGTGCGGGGAGTCTTTTGACACACCGCCCGCCTCATGGCTGAGAAACAATGCGCCGCCGGCCTCACAGCTAAAATCGACGCTCCACCTGCCTTGCGGCTGGGAGATCAATGCAACGCAGTTGGAGAAACGATGTGCAACACCCGCAGCTGCTGCTGTTAATGACGCAAGCCCCCACACAGTGTGGTTCTTTGACACCGTGTGACCAGATTTCAACGCAACATCGCTGGGCGCTGAAAATCAATGCAAAGGCTGCCCGGACTCTAGGTGCCCGTCGGGATCGACGCATCGCTCTCTTGCAGGAGAGAAGAAATGACACACGCCAACCCGACCCGAGAAGGTATGACGCACGTTCTCGCTTGCGAGTGAGAAATTGCAGCATCGCTGGCCTTTTTTGACACACACTCGCCCGTGCGGCTTTATTTTTGACACTACCCAGGTACTTTTGCATGCTAACAGCGTTCTCACTGTTTTCTGAAGGATTTAAGACTCTTTTGCTTTTTAATCCATAACTTGACTTGTGTATGCTGGATTTTTGTCATTTTGGTCTTGTTTTGTTTAGATAAATATTATCTCTTGTTTTAAACCTGTGTTGTGTCATTTTGTAGTGTTTTCACTGAGTTACTGTGTTTGTTGGTACAAATACTTTGCACCTTACTTCTGAAGTTAAGCCTGCCTGCTCGTGCCAAGCTACCAAGGGGGTGAGCGGGGGATAACTAAGAGGGATTCAGCTTTACCCTGACTAGAGTGAGGGTGCTCACCATCCTCATAATGATAGTTCAGCTGTTCTACCTCAGATTTATAACTGTCTTTCATCCCATTCAAGTCCTTTTCATGTAATCGCCTCAAAAGAAACCTAACTGCCTGACGCTTGACGCAAAATTCCCCAACACAAATTAAAGGACCCTGGAATACACTGGAAGAAATCTTACAGCAATAAAGTCAACGTTTACTCCTACTTCCGGTGCTTAAATTTGAGGTGGTGGTTGCCAGTAGGGAGCATCTGTACTCATTTTCGGGGACTGGAACTAATTTTAACATCACCGCATATTTACAGAGAGTAAAATAGGGGAAACGCACAAAGGACAAAGGAAGAGAAATTCGGGGAAAAACTTCACAAAGGGAGAAAGCAGGAGCCTGCAAGAATGAGCAAAGGGCCAGGGAGTGTCTGCTTGCCCATTAAAGAGGCTTTAGGTGGATTCCAGGCTGCACAGCCTTGGTATTCACCTTCAGGCATCTATGAACCAGGACTTATTCTTCTACAAATTATGCACTGCCTATTGCATTCCTTAAATGTATAATCCCACACTCCAAAAGAGCAAATAATTTCACTATGCTGATGCCATATCTCAGAAACTGATTACCCAGCAAGGAAACACACAGAACTTTTACTATTTTGTTATTTTTCTGTTAACCGGCCCAAGTTCTTTTATTGCAATAGATGTTGCCTAGGGCAACAGTGTATGATGTGCCCATTAGAAATGTTAACTAATAATAATCACAATTGCAGAATTCCAGAATACTGATTGCATCAGCTCAAAGGTGTTTCTCTCTCGTGAACTGTGGACCAGATGTACTTTGTTCTGGTTGCAGGAAGTGGTGTAATTTGTGAGCAGTCTTTTTGCGAACTGACCTTATGTATTTCTCAGTCACTTTGCAAAAATAAGGATTCAGAGTAAGTCGGAATCCGACCCACCTAACTGATATTCATTAGATAGGTGGAAACTGTGACTCACTCCGATGGATTAGTGTCACAGGAAAAGTGGTCTGCAAAGGTCAGTAGACCACCATGTCTGTGACTGTACTTGAAATGAAATTTTTTTTTTTAATTGTCCAGTTTTCTTAAAAAACACAGGGCTTCTTTAAAATTAAAGTTGTTTCTTTAAAGTTTCAGAGAAAGTTGGCATTGGTCCCTACTTCCCCTGAGAGTTTAACCCCAAATCAAAACAGGAGAGAGGTCCTGCGTAAGCTTCGCACCTATGACCAAATTAGATATTACACTCTAGCCTGGCCCTCTCTTGGCCATCCCTCTCTTCAAAAAGCTGCTACCTAGCAGTTACCCCTTCTCCATCCAGACAGGTGAGTCTTGGAGCTCAACTCCGAAAGGCTAAGAATTGACAATCACTTGGAGCTCTGGAGAGCACTCTTGGCTTTACCTCAAACCCACTACCTGTACCATACAGATGACATAAAACCATCATATATGTGTGTAAATGCAATGAGTCCCACACTCTCCGCACCACCGCATGTTTATGGGAAGCAAGAGACAGGGGCGAGCTTGGTCATTAAAATTGGGGAGGGTGAACTTCAGATTTTCCAACAATCAGGCTGGCATATAGGGGGTCATTCCGACCCTGGCGGTCCATGACCGCCAGGGCCGGGGACCGCGGAAGCACCGCCAACAGGCTGGCGGTGCTTCCTGGGCCATTCTGACCGCTGCGGTAAAGCCGTGGTCAGAAAAGGGCAACCGGCAGTTTCCCGCCGGTTTACCCCTGGCCCAGGGAATCCTCCATGGCGGCGCTGCTTGCAGCACGCCATGGGGATTCCGACCCCCTTCCCGCCATCCTGTTCCTGGCGGTTTTTACCGCCAGGAACAGGATGGCGGGAACGGGTGTCGTGGGGCCCCTGGGGGCCCCTGCACTGCCATGCCACTGGCATGGGCAGTGCAGGGGCCCCCTAACAGGGCCCCATAATGATTTTCAGTGTCTGCTTTGCAGACACTGAAAATCGCGACGGGTGCCACTGCACCCGTCGCACCCCTACAACTCCGCCGGCTCCATTCGGAGCCAGCTTCATTGTTGAGGGGGGTTTCCCACTGGGCCGGCGGGCGGCCTTCTGGCGGTCGCCCGCCGGCCCAGCGGGAAAGCCAGAATGGCCGCCGCGGTCTTTTGACCGCGGTGCGGTCATTCGGCAGTGACCGCATGGCAGGCGGCGACCGGTGACCGCATGGCGGGCGGCGACCGGTGACCGCATGGCGGGCGGCGACCGCCGCCCGCCGCGGTCAGAATGACCGCCATAATGTTTAAATATGTTAAACGATAAGCAGGGTGCAGGGGAGGGGCCTAAGGGACAGTGGAAAGTGAGAGGAATGTTGATTGATACGGATACTAAGTGAGGGAAAACACAAAGGGGCATATTTGCAAGAAACTGGCACATCAGTGCTGATGCGCCAGTTTTCTTGTGTTGCCCCTGTATTCACAATATGGCACACCATGGCACACGTTAGGCCAATAGCGTCAACATTTTTGGTGCTATTGTGGCGCTTTGCTGCACCAGCGTCAAAAATGTTGACGCTTGTGCAGCAAAGTGCAAGGAGGCCCATTGATTACAATGGGTGCGTCACTTTAATGCCTGCTTTGAGCAGGCGTTAAAAATTACGCCAAAAATGGCGCAGTGAAATCTTGTAAATTTCCTAGCGCTGGATGCCCCACTTGCATACATTATGCCTGACACAGGCATCATTTGCGCAAGGGGTCGCAAAGTGGTGCAATGCATACATTGAGCCACTTTGTAAATATCGCACGGTGAAAATTGCTTCCTTGAGCCACATTAGCGTAAAAAAAATTATGCTAGTATGGCGAAAAGAGGCGCTAGGGCCTTGTAAATCTAGCCCAATATTTTGTAAAATTACCAATATTTTTGATGACTTTAAAAACTGAGAGCAAGTGTGTATGCATTTTTGTTTGAATGTATGTAAAAGTTCCTGATGAAATCCTGCAGACATCTCACCATACCCGACTAAAAGCATCTGTACCCAACTATCAGAAAATTCATTTATTAGGGGGGTGCAGCACCCCACACACGCCCTCGAAGCTACGTCCCTGGCAAGGTACACTGCACAATGTTCGATGCATGTCCATGAATCTGATAGCGTGTCAGACCTTAATACTTAATAAGTAAACTTACAAGGGGACGCAAATAGGTAAATGAACCTTTGGCCCAAAGCTTGGGATGTTCCCACCCTATAGTTCTAGTAATATCACAAATCAATAACCAATTGTCAATCATTAACATCAATTATCAACAAAAATCAATAACATTAGCAATCAATAGGAGTCAGTAATTGATGGACCATGACCTTTCAGTCATGAATAACAACACCGTTAAGTAAAAGTTATAATATTTATTTCCCTATATTAACAATGCTAGAGTCACGAAAGTTAATCTCAGAATCAAATTATAAACGTACAGAAACAACACTGCCTGCCCAAACCTGCGAAAGAAACGCAATCTAATCAAGGCTTGAGCTAATACACATTCTATTATCACAGTTCAAATTAATAGCAAGAATAATTGAGCAAACGATATGACATACATTTATTCAGCAAGGAAAGACATCACTTGTTATTCCCTATTTGAACTTCCTTAGTGAGAACCTTAACTAACACCTGATTAGAATTAGCATGTTGTGCTTCATGCAAAACAATTTTGTCAACACAAGTTTAGAAAAACATCTAACTCTGGCTCTGTGAAAATTAGAGCGGTTGGTACCTAGGGAGAAAAGCAAATAGGCAATACAGTTAACGTTCTAATTCTTACTACCTATCCTCAGTATGGATCAGGAAGCAGTGACAGTCTTGGTCCTCAGGACATCAGTCTGGTCAGCAAGGCGCAGGATTCAGAGTTCAGTAAAGGCAAAGTCTCTCTTAAGCATGAAAGTTAGCACGTTTCTTCTCTAGACGCTCAGACAAATAAGGGTGGTCAAATGGTGGATGGAAAAATGGCTTGGTGTCCTCTTCACAGTGCATTCCCGTTATGTTAGATTCCCTAAAACTACTTCCCAATTCCCTATTGGTCAAGGGATCGCATGTTCACACTTTGCCAAATAAAATTAAAACTTCAAATCTATGAATTCTACCACTACTCTGTTCACATGTCGCTGATTGGCTTCCCTTGTAATGTTCTCATCATCCGGCTCGTCAGGTAACAATATTGTTGCAGTTATACTCTAGTCAGTGTCTCCATTGTTCTTCTCCTGAGAAAGTCAGTCTTACACATTTTACATTCATAATGTTACATTCAGCAAGAACAGAATCTTCTAGCAATCGGTTCTCATGAGAAAGACTTTTAGCTACGAGCACATTTGACAGTGCAGTGGAAAATCACAGTTTAATTCTCTAAGACAGCCATTTAAACGGTTATGAAATGCAGCTTGACATGAGGCTGTGCAACTAGGCCAAGACCTCCACTAAGTTAAAGCTCTCAATTAGTAAAGCAAATACATAATGCATAACCCTTAATATGATGTATTACTACATTAGTCAAACATATGCTCAACATATCATTTTAATAAGCCATTGATAAGTACACTTCGTGCACATTGGTGGCTACTTCTTGTGATCACACTTTCAAATGCGTGCATTATTTTTCTTACGTTATTACATTTTTAAAGCGAATTTGACACTCAAGATACATGAATATTCATTAATAATTACTGTTAAAACATCTGCTTCAGCAAACCTCACACACTTCACTCAACACCTGCCAAACAGTTCAAACTCCATCCCTCACACACTATGCACCTTACACACTAGAAGGGAGCTCAGGGACCCAGAACAACCATTCCATTCTGCAGCCGCGTTAGAGGTATGAAGCCCTATACACATTTTACAATACCACACGACAATGCAGCAAAGGAAGAAATGGCGTGAACTAGATCAAAGTACTGCACCCCATATTTAATTTGATTTTTGTGAAAGCACTGACAAAGCCACAATCTCTTACTCTGTCTTTGTACCTTTTTAGCATTATTTTGTATCTCAGCCTTAGGGCAGGCATCGTTGCCAGACTCCCAATTCAGGAATGGATCACTCTACTGGCAGATAAAGAGTATACTCCCACCATTGTTTCACACAAAGTCCCCAAAGTTCATGCTGGATTCTAAATTACATGTTCATCTCCACATCAGGACCACAGTAAAAGGGGCACATTTACAAGTTTATTTCTGCATAGTCATAAGGGCCCTCAACCTACCAAGACCCCTCTTCTGAAACATGCAGCTTATGGGAGTCATTAAGAACAGGCTTCACACTTCAAAGATACCAGGTGAATGAATGTGATCTCTAAACAAACCAACTCAGACCATACCGCTTCCCCAAACCTGTTGATATACATTTCCAAGGTAAATAGTGTTTATAAGATAATAGATTCAAAATCACTGAATGTCTTTGTATCTCAAAATTCTATCTACAAGCTTTTGTCTTAAAGTTTCACTTAAATTCATTTTCTTTTTGTACTTATAATGTTGTAACCTACGTATTACTCTCTTTCCTTGGGGAGAGCTCCCATAATCTTCCCTTAGTTTGTCCTTTTACTCCGTCCTTCCTTCTCCAGAATGTCCCTCCTACGCCTCCCTTTTCTCTTTTGCTTTTGTTCAAGATGGGCCCTCCAAAGTCCCTCCCCTTCTTAGGTCTGCACATGCACCCCTAATGTTCTGGCATCTTTCCTCCCCTTTCTGCTCTTGTGGATCTCTTTTACCCCTGTCCTTCATTTCTTTTAACTAAAGTGACATCTTCGTCTTCACCTGCACTGTTTTCCCCTCCCTTCCACCCTTCCATGGCACCCTCCCCCTCTGTCCCTTTTGTTTACACTTTGCTCTTCCCACATTAAGAGGTATTATGGGGTTTTTAGGGTTCAGGAATGGGTAACTTTAAGGGGTAGTAATGAGTTTTAGATTATAGGGATGAGTTGATTAAGGAGTAGTAAGGGGTTTTGGGGGTTCAGGGAAGGGTAGCGTTAAGAGCAGGCGCAGCTCCTCCGGTAGGACGGAGGACCATCGCCCACCCCCCCGCCAGCAACAGCAAACCTTTTATTACAAAACGATAATAAACTATGTTTATTATCGTTTTGTATTAAAATGGGCAGTGCCACAGACTGTGATGAGCACTGAGGGGGAGTGCACAGCGATCCACCTAATTGCAATGTATGTTTGGCCGGCTGACTTGGGCCAGCCAAACACACATGCACATTAGGCTCTCTCCATACGACACTGTGTTGCCGGGCTGGAATAGCAGGCACAGGCTCCCAGTCTGCCTGGGAGTGCCCTGGTCTGCCTGGGAGCGCCCTGGCTGCTCTGAGCAGGGTCAGGATTGGCCGCAGGGCAGGCTGGGAACCTGTTCCTGCAGTCATGGACGTAGGAGCGGAGCAGCGCGGTGCAGAATTAAGGTAAGATTCCATTTTATTGCTCCCCCTCCATGTGCCGCGCCGCCCCACCCCTTTTCCTTCACACAAGATACCACTGGTTAAGAGATAGTAATGGGTTTTATGGTTCAGGGAAGGGTAGTTTTAAGGGGTAGTAAGGGTTTTTTAGGGTTCAGAGAAGGGTGGCATTAAGCGTAGTAAATGATTTTTAGGATTCAAGGATGAGAAGCTTTAATGGGTAGTCAGTGTTTTAAGGTTTAGGGATGGTTAAAGTTCGTGGGTAGCAACGAGTTTTAGAGTTGAGGGATAGGTACAATTAGAGTAGTAGGGATTTTTAGGGTTCTGCGTGTGTGTGTGTTTGTGTGTGTGTGTGTGTGTGTGTTTGTGTGTGTGTATATGAAAATAATACTTACATACTTACTGAAAAGTAAAGGTACTTGTAATAAGATGCAAGGTACAGGTATTGCTGATGTAATGACTCTGATGTAATGACTCTCGGTGTAAAGACCTGCAAAGTAACAACAGACATTGTCTGTGTTCTGCTGTTTGGGAGGAAGCAAAACAACCTTCTTCCAAACTGCTTGCCTATTCAGCTCCCGCCCCCTCGGACATGTGGTTTGCACTGTCCATCTACTGTCAGAATAAAAGAAATGGAAGGAGGGATTAGTAAGCCATCAGTCAGCATGCTTAAATGAACATCAGCATCTCTGGACACAATCAGCACAGAGCAAAACGTACTCCCGGCCAGAAACGTTTCTGAGAACCATGGGCCAGATATACAAGAAAGCGGCTTTGATGGGCCACTTTTCTTGCACCCCCTAGCAACACCATGTGTGCACTGTATTTACAACAGGGGCACCACAGCACACGTTAGGACAATAGCTTCATAATTTATGATGCTATTGTGGTACTTTGCAGGATTAGCGCAATAAATTGTGGTGCTTATCCTGCAAAGTAAAGGGATGCCCATTGAAAGTAATGGGCACGTCATTGCCTGAGGCAGGTGTTAAAAATGTTGCTAAAAATGGTGCAGTGAAATGTTGTGCAATCTTTGCCGACCTCCCTGTGTGGGATCACCCCCCCTTGCATACATTATGCCTGGCGTAGGCATTATGAGGCGCAAAGGGTTAGAATGTGGTGCAACGCATGCATTGCGCCACTTTGTAAATATGGCGAACGAGAATGGCCTCCTTAACACCATATTAGCCCCCAAAATAGCATCCTGCGTACCTTCAAGGCACCTAAAGCTTGCCCTGTACCTCATTATCTCCATTCTTGCTACCCTTATTACAAGCAGGGAGACTCATCTGATGGGTGGCAGGATGGTGCTGCATTCCCTCGGCACAGAACCCCAATCCTTTTCCCGGTTTCCCAAGGTCTAAGTGGGATCACAAGGTTCACTTCTGGGGGTGGGGGAGTGGCAAAAGGGTATTTAAGGCCCAGCTTTAGACATTAGTCATTCACTTTCTCAGGGCCGGGACTGCTGCATTAACCTTCAGGCAGGTCAGGTCTTCCCTGATAGCCTCAAGACCCCAGCTGGCCAATCATGTCACTTGCTGCTCTGTCTAATGCCCTCTATGATGATCATACCTGCATACCTGTTGGACTATTGTATTTAACAAACGTTGCTCTTTGGGCAGGGAGTATTATGTTAAGGTTGCGATAGTAAAATGGTGCTTTTACACAAATTCTTTCCAATATTGGGTTTGCAATTATTTATGTTTGGAATTTCAAGGTGCAATGATCGCAGTGCTTTGTCACGCATAGCTTGCTGTTGAGTGAAATCAATAAACTGTACCAAACCTACCACTGTACATCATTTCTTGATTGGGTGGAGAGTATGGGTCATCGGCCAAGGCTGGAAACCAAGGGCCTCATTTATGGAGCCCTAGTGGCATATTGCGCCACCCGAGTGTAATTTCTTTTTATGCTCCAGTGGCGCAGTGTGCCAGCCCTTATTTACAAGCCCACACGAAGCCACTTTGCGTGGCTGTCTGCGGCCTTCTGAATATGGAGCCCTTTCACGCATAAGACTGCTTGAAAGGGGCGTTCCATGGGTGTTGCTGTGGGTGTTCCCACGCAACACCCATGGAAGGATAAGGAATGTGACGCATTCCCAGATCCAGAAGTCTGGGAATGCGTCAGATTCCTACGCCACCTCAAAGGTGGCATAGAAGTGATGCAACGGGGAAAAATATCTTTATTGCTCCCTGTTTTTTCCTCTTTTTATGTGTCCTGCAATCTGCTGCACACAGAGAAAGAGGAAAACACCGCTCTTGATTATTTTTGTGCAGGAAGGTGTCTTTCCTGCACACAAAAAAATCATCCCCACAATGCAGTCATTGTTGCACCATAGTGCAAGGGTGCCTGTGTTGGTGCTAGGCAGCACTTTGCGTGCAGCACAGGAGAAGAGGACAGAAATGTGCCATATCGTGTAGATATGGTGCATTTCTGCCCTTTCCTAGTTGCGCTGGGAAGTGCAGCAAGACAATTTTTATAGATAGAACTATGGCTTGACTCGGATTCCCGGGCACGCATTCGGCTAACTTTTTCATCAAACGACTTTAGATTCTTGTAAAAGCCAGCCAATGTTTTGGTCATACACTTTGGGTGGAACAACACAAGTGAGCGGTCCTCTGCTCCACCCACGTGGGAAACTGTTGATCATATTAACAAGTGGTTTGGCCCCTGTGAGATATTCTGGTCTAAGATTATGCCCTGCAGACACTGGCATGGAGCCAAATCCGATATGGTCATCAAGCTTTCCAAAGGGTGGGTTGACAACACCTTGAAGAAGTTCAAAGGCACCAGGGCCTTGGGCTGTTTCAGATGCAACCTTATCAAGGTACAAGCGTGAGGCTACGTTCGGATAATGGGGTCAAGCTATCAGACAGTGGGACCAATCTTTTCCTAGTAGATTGACAAGAGGCATTGGAGCTGGTGGGTTGGGACTACCAAGTATTTGTTGGCGACATGTAATTGGGGGAGGGTCAGTGCCCGCTGCACCCTTAGCCTTGGATTGTACATTTAGTACAATCCAGTGGTTTAATACTTAAAAACATCAACCAAGAAGCAGTGGCCAAGAGAGAGGTGAGATCATCATATCTCCAAAAGCATCTGGCTGCGAGAGCAGTGGTGACCCTGTATCCCTTGAGGACAGTGGAACGCCTTAGCATCCCGGTGCCTGACCTGTGATCCATCCACGTCAGTCAAGCTACGTTCTTCTGGACTTTGGCCTCTGGATGCAGGATAACCCCTCCTAAACCAGTTATACTGCTAGATCAGGATGTCAGAATGTACCTCTGATGCCTGTTAGTTCATCAGGCAAGGAGCCAGCTTAGGGTGTTTTTCCATTACTGGTTGCCCTTTGTATGACCTGTTAACCCATTAGTTGATCTAAATAAACCTGCAATATAATTTTCTTCAACAACAAATGTATGCTGCCTCTTATTTTATGGGATTGGTTATATGCCTATTGTTGGACTTTTTTGCTTATGCAGGGTCATCCCCAATCTTTTTGCCTCCTGCCTCCTATTTTTTCTGACCTGTTGCTGTTGGCTTTTGAACTCTGAGCACTTTATCACTGCTAACCAGTGCTAAAGTGCATATGCTCTCTCTGTAAATTCTATTGTTGATTAGTTTATCCATGATTGGCATATTTGGTTTACTAGTAAGTCCCTAGTAAAGTGCACTAGAGGTGCCAGGGCCTGTAAATCAAATGCTACTAGTGGGCCAGCAGCACTGGTTGTGCCACCCACATAAGTAGCTCTGTAATCATGTCTCAGACCTGCTATTGCAGTGTCTGTCTGCGCAGTTTTAACTGTAAATTCGACTTGGCAAGTGTACCCACTTGCCAGGCCTACCCTTCCCTTTTCTTACATGTAAGGCACCCCTAAGGTAGGCCCTAGGTAGCCCCAAGGTCAGGGTGCAGTGTATGGATAAGGTGGGACATATAGTAATGTGGTTTATATGTCCTGACAGTGAAATACTGCCAATTTCGTTTTTCACTGTTGCAAGGCCTGTCTCTCTCATAGGATAACATGGGGGCTACCTTTAAATATGATTAAAGTGTAGATTCCCCTAGAGAGTAGATGGACATGTGGAGTTTGGGGTCCCTGAACTCACAATTTAAAAATACATCTTTTAGTAAAGTTGATTTTAAGATTGTGCGTTTGAAAATGCCACTTTTAGAAAGTGAGCATTTTCTTGCTTAAACCATTCTGTGACTCTGCCTTGTTTGTGGATTCCCTGTCTGTGTCAGTTTGACAGTTGGGTTGTTTTTCACCTCGCACTAGACAGTGACACAAAGGGGACTGGGGTGTAACCTGCATTTCCTGATTAGCCATCTCTGCTAGGAGGGAGGGGTGGAGTGGTCACTCTCATCTGAAAGGACTGTGCCTGCCTCTGACAATGCTGGCTCCAACCCCCTGCTGTGTGTCTGATGCCTTGCCTGGGCAAGGCAGGATTTCACAAGTAGGTGTGAGTCCCCTTTGAAGAAAGGTGACTTCAAAGACTAAAATGGGTATAAGAAGGGCACCCAAATCTACAGACTTTAGAAACACTTCTGGAACCAAGAGGAACCTCTGCCTGGAGAAGAGCTGATAGCTGAGGAAGAAGTACTGCCCTGCCTGTGACTGTGCTTTGTGGAGCTTTCCTGCAGTGCTGCTTCTGCCAGAGTAAGAGGGCAAAGACTGGACTTTGTGTGCCTTCCATCTTGTGAAGAAATCTCCAAGGGCTTGAGTTAGAGCTTGCCTCCTGTTGTTTAAAGTCTCAGGGACAGCAAAGACTTCTCTCTGCCAGCACCTGGGGTCTCTGAATAGACTCCTGCCCCGACAAGTGGTGCCCTATCCAGTCCCTGGGCCCTTGAAAGGAAAGCTGGTGGAATCCAAGGAAATTGACTTCGGACGACTTCGGACCGACGCCACTGCTGAATCCGGTAACGCCGCCTGTACCCGATGCCGTGACCTTCGCTGGAACGCAACGCTTTTCGCAGGCCTGACGCCGCAGCAGCCCCGCTGAAGTCTGTGACTCCGTGGAAGTCGCCACACCACGTCGTGACCGATGCCCCTCGAAGTGCACGGATTCAACGTTTCGCACAGACGCCGCGATCCCCGACTTCGCGCATCAGCTTGTTTTCACTCTTCACCAAAGGTACTGTACTTGGGGGTCTCCACAACTCCGTGTCCGGCGCCGCTGGTGTCGGCTTGTTGGGAACGACTCCGTCATGACGCCGTGTTAACATCTCATCGAAGCATTTTTGTTTCTAAGCGCTATTTTTTAGTTTAAATCTCTAAAAATTCATAACTTGACTTGTGTATGTCGGATTTTTGTCGTTTTGGTCTTGTTTTGTTTAGATAAATATTTCCTATTTTTCTAAACTGGTGTTGTGTCATTTTGTAGTGTTTTCATTAAGTTACTGTGTGTGTTGGTACAAATACTTTACACCTAGCACTCTGAGGTTAAGCCTACTGCTCTGCCAAGCTACCAAGGGGGTAAGCAGGGGTTAGCTGAGGGTGATCTCTTTTACCCTGTCTAGAGTGAGGGTCCTTGCTTGAACAGAGGGTAACCTCACTGTCAACCAAAGACCCCATTTCTAACATTGGTGGCAGCGGTGGGATTTGGACTTGTATTTGTACTTGACATACAGTACAGTGATTAAGTGTACACTACTGTTTGAGTTCAGACCACTACGTGACCACATACTACTTGTTTGGTGATCTGTTGCTTTTTCTCTTAAGGACTCTTTTTTGTTCTACTTCCATGATTTTGCTGATCCCTTCACGGATTCTTTTTACTTCATTGGGAACTTATTTTCTGCCTTTGGAACTTTGCACTTGTGACCACCATGTCTCAATCTGGAGATGCAACAGCTGGAGCTGTGTTTGAAATAGAGAAGCTGAAGGAGTACTCAGTTGCTCAATTGAAACAGTTCCTTAAAGATCTTGACTGTCCCACTGAGAGCTCCACCAGGGAGGGGGAGCTGCAAAAGGCACAGAGGGCCTGGGTGACAATCAAGAAGGCTGGAGGGCACACAGAGGAGGGGAATGTGGGTGGGGAAGTGCAGAGGATACACAGTGGTGTAGTGGAGGTACCTGTTACGCCTGGGGGGAGGGTCCCCAGGAGGGGTAGCAGGGTGTCATCCAAGGGTCTGACTCCTGAAGAGATACAGGACAGACAGGCAGAGAGGGCTCGCCGGTTCAAGGAGTTAAGGTTGCAAAGGGAGAAGGAGTTGGAAGACAGGAGGAGGGACTTAGAGATCCAAAAGAGGATTTGGGTTTATGAGCTCAAAATGAAGGAGCTGGTAGTCATGAGGGCTGAATCCAGCTGGAATGGTGGCAGCAACAATTTTATATCTAGTGCTGCTGAAGAAGTGCACATGCCCAGAGATGTGGTGCCCTACTTGAAGGAGGGAGTTAACACACACCAGGAGGTTCAGGGGTATGAGGTAGCTCCAGTGATGCACAGGGTCCCTGAGGTGGATTGGGGAACTGGCATGCGGAGTCATATTCCTACTGGTGGGAGGGGCACTCTACTGACTCTAGGTGAGAGTGACAGGGAGAGGGGTTCCCCCCAGGTAGAAGTCCTGGTTATGGAGTGTGAAGACATCCCAGAAGAGTGTGGGTTGAGTGTCAGGGACAGTCAGGTACTGTCTCACCAGTCTCAGGAGGGTGATGTGGGGTGCTTTTTCAAAGCAGAGTCACTGGATGGTTGGGTGAAGGGTACTTTGGTTAATTCATGTGAGGGGTTGAGTGATGTAATTGCTGGAGAGCATATGTCTAGTCCTTATTTTCCAGAGCTATGCCAACACCAGGTGGAGTGTGAGTTCTCTGACCCCAGGGAGCTTACAATGGAGGCAGACTTCTGGCTGAGTACCAGAGAGTCTGAAGAGGCATTTGGGGGTGCTCCTGAGATGAGTGGTCTAGGTAGTTCCCAACCAGGTGAGGTAGGGAAGGATTGTAGTGTTCCAGGTAGGTCCCAGTGTAGTGGGATGGGTGAGGGACCCCATGTCCAGTCTCAGAGGAGAGGGAATGGGGATGGGTTGAGGCCCAAGGTGCCCAAGATCCGGTCCCAGGTCCTGGAGGGTTCCATGAGGGAACACCAGGAGGGGAGCCTAGCCTGTACCATAGGGCCATCTGTTGAGGGAGAACCCACAGTGTCAGGAGAACTTGGGGGGGGCGGCTCTAGCCAGCATCCCACCAGTTCAGGTGTCTGGCAGTACCACTCCTAGTGAGGGGGTGCAGAAGTCCAGACAGAGGGTTGAGGGGGGTTGCGGACCCCAGTGGAGAACCTGGAGGGTCAGGGGTCAGCTCTGAGAGCAGAGCCCCCCATGAATGACCTTGGTGAGACCATTTCTGGGTTGGGGGGAATCCAGACTCTGTCAGATTGGCAGAGGTCAGGAGACCTGCGCCAGCCAGACTCTTGTGTGGCCCTTTGGGCCAGTGTGTCCCTTGAGGGGGGTAAGTGTGCCCCCCTGGAAGTCCTGGTGTGCCAGGCAATGGTTCAACCGCAGGGTGGTGACTCTGGGTTGAATGATCAGATTCAGGGGGTAAACTCTGACCTGATGGGGGGTAAGTGTGCTCCCAAGGAAGTCCTGGTGCGCCAGGTAGTGGTTCAACCGCAGGGTGGTGACTCTGGGTTGGATGACCAGGTTCAGAGGGTAAACTCTGACCTTGTGGGGGGTAGGTATGCCCCCCAGGAAGTCCTGGGTTGCCAGGCAGTGGTCCAGTCTGTGGGTACAGACCCTGGACTGGAGGATCAGGTGCAGGGGGTAAACCCTGACCTGAAGGGGTGGGCGGTTTGCCCAATCACCCCCCCTGGTGTGATTTCAAGGGGTACTCTCCCTGAGGGGGGGGGGGGTGCAGAACCCTGAGAGTAGGGGCAGGGGAGAAAAAGCATCACCCCTGGCCCCAGTGCAATCTAAGGGTACAGACCCTGGATTGGAAGGACCGGTTCAGGGTGTCCCCCCTGACCTGGAGGAAGGGGCTACTGCTAACAGTGCCCATCCCATGTTGTCTTCTGAGGGGGCCACTCCTAGTTGGGGGGTGCAGGACCCCAGAAGGGAGGGCAGGGGGAGGGAAGCCTCACCCCTGGCCCTGGTCCAACCTGAAGGTACAGACCCCAGGTTGGCGGACCAGTTGCAGGTTAACAGCCCTGCACTGGTGGAAGAATTGTGCAGGACTGCTTCTACAAGCACCCTGACAGTTTTTGACTCTGGGGGTGCCGCTTCTGCAGGGAGGGTACAGAGCCCCAGAGGGGAGGATCAGGGTCAGGTTGTCGTCCCTGACCTGGTGGAAGAGAGAGTGGTCAAAGGGTGCCAGGCACCTGGGGCTACCGCCCCCCACTCTCCACAGTCACAGTGGTTAGAGAGGCCTGAGGTCGGGCTCTCATCCCTGACAGTTGTCAGGGTTCTCTGTGGCTTGCTGTCCTGGTGGACAGAGTTGCCCCTGGGGGGGGGAACGAGAGTCACACCCCGGGGGTGGAGTGGGCAACACCACTGTGTTGGCCCTGGTGGTGCTATCTGCCCATTGGGATACATCTGTGAGCATTGTAAAGTTAGGTGCTGCACAGATGGTGTCTGCAGATGTGGAGAAGGGTTCCCCATGGGTTAGCTTAGTGGGCCCTGAGAGTATGAACAGAGTGATTCAACTGGAGTCAGGAAGGCGTAGAACTGGAACATGCCCCTGCTGTTGTGGGCCTGGGTCCTTGTTCTATCGCCCCAATCAGGGAAGTACATCAAGGTATTGATTGTTCTCCCCTGGTTTCAGGCTGGTAGGGGGTCGTGTTGGACTTTTTTGCTTATGCAGGGTCATCCCCAATCTTTTTGCCTCCTGCCTCCTATTTTTTCTGACCTGTTGCTGTTGGCTTTTGAACTCTGAGCACTTTACCACTGCTAACCAGTGCTAAAGTGCATATGCTCTCTCTGTAAATTCTATTGTTGATTAGTTTATCCATGATTGGCATATTTGGTTTACTAGTAAGTCCCTAGTAAAGTGCACTAGAGGTGCCAGGGCCTGTAAATCAAATGCTACTAGTGGGCCAGCAGCACTGGTTGTGCCACCCACATAAGTAGCTCTGTAATCATGTCTCAGACCTGCTATTGCAGTGTCTGTCTGCGCAGTTTTAACTGTAAATTCGACTTGGCAAGTGTACCCACTTGCCAGGCCTACCCTTCCCTTTTCTTACATGTAAGGCACCCCTAAGGTAGGCCCTAGGTAGCCCCAAGGTCAGGGTGCAGTGTATGGATAAGGTGGGACATATAGTAATGTGGTTTATATGTCCTGACAGTGAAATACTGCCAATTTCGTTTTTCACTGTTGCAAGGCCTGTCTCTCTCATAGGATAACATGGGGCTACCTTTAAATATGATTAAAGTGTAGATTCCCCTAGAGAGTAGATGGACATGTGGAGTTTGGGGTCCCTGAACTCACAATTTAAAAATACATCTTTTAGTAAAGTTGATTTTAAGATTGTGCGTTTGAAAATGCCACTTTTAGAAAGTGAGCATTTTCTTGCTTAAACCATTCTGTGACTCTGCCTTGTTTGTGGATTCCCTGTCTGGGTCAGTTTGACAGTTGGGTTGTTTTTCACCTCGCACTAGACAGTGACACAAAGGGGACTGGGGTGTAACCTGCATTTCCTGATTAGCCATCTCTGCTAGGAGGGAGGGGTGGAGTGGTCACTCTCATCTGAAAGGACTGTGCCTGCCTCTGACAATGCTGGCTCCAACCCCCTGCTGTGTGTCTGATGCCTTGCCTGGGCAAGGCAGGATTTCACAAGTAGGTGTGAGTCCCCTTTGAAGAAAGGTGACTTCAAAGACTAAAATGGGTATAAGAAGGGCACCCAAATCTACAGACTTTAGAAACACTTCTGGAACCAAGAGGAACCTCTGCCTGGAGAAGAGCTGATAGCTGAGGAAGAAGTACTGCCCTGCCTGTGACTGTGCTTTGTGGAGCTTTCCTGCAGTGCTGCTTCTGCCAGAGTAAGAGGGCAAAGACTGGACTTTGTGTGCCTTCCATCTTGTGAAGAAATCTCCAAGGGCTTGAGTTAGAGCTTGCCTCCTGTTGTTTGAAGTCTCAGGGACAGCAAAGACTTCTCTCTGCCAGCACCTGGGGTCTCTGGAGAGACTCCTGCCCCGACAAGTGGTGCCCTATCCAGTCCCTGGGCCCTTGAAAGGAAAGCTTGTGGAATCCAAGGAAATTGACTTCGGACGACTCCGGACCGACGCCACTGCTGAATCCGGTAAGGCCGCCTGTACCCGACGCCGTGACCTTCGCTGGAACGCGACGCTCTTCGCAGGCCCGACGCCGCAGCAGCCCCGCTGAAGTCCGCGACTCCGTGGAAGTCGCCGCACCACGTCGTGACCGACGCCGCTCGAAGTGCGTGGATTCAACATTTCGCACAGACGCCGCGATCCCCGACTTCGCGCATCGGCTTGTTTTCACTCTTCACCAAAGATACTGTACTTGGGGGTCTACACGACTCCGTGTCCGGCGCCGCTGGTGTCGTCTTGTTGGGAACTACTCCGTCATGACGCCGTGTTAACATCTCATCGAAGCATTTTTGTTTCTAAGCGCTATTTTTGAGTTTAAATCTCTAAAAATTCATAACTTGACTTGTGTATGTCGGATTTTTGTCGTTTTAGTCTTGTTTTGTTTAGATAAATATTTCCTATTTTTCTAAACTGGTGTTGTGTCATTTTGTAGTGTTTTCATTAAGTTACTGTGTGTGTTGGTACAAATACTTTACACCTAGCACTCTGAGGTTAAGCCTACTGCTCTGCCAAGCTACCAAGGGGGTAAGCAGGGGTTAGCTGAGGGTGATCTCTTTTACCCTGACTAGAGTGAGGGTCCTTGCTTGAACAGGGGGTAACCTGACTGTCAACCAAAGACCCCATTTCTAACACCTATGCAATATCAGTGCAATATGGCTTCCTATGTCTCATGTAGGGAGACTCAGTATTGTGCAACATTCGGGGCCCCAGAACCCTGCTCTTTCCCCGGTTACCCAGACAGGGTCGCAGGAGTCACTTCCAGGGAAAGGGACTTTAAGGAAGTTGGTTCTAACCCGCTTTAACTGCCCTAGATTTTTTATTTTCGGGTCACCCAGTTCTTGGATCCCTGCTGTGACTGAGACCTTCACTTATTGTAAACTCTTGTAAAATGGCTTTGAGTGCTAACCACCAGTGCCCGCCTTTTAAAATAAGGTCCTCTACTGATCACATGGGTAAGAAGCTTTTTGCTGGTTACATGTGTGCATCCTTGTACTGACTAAGGAGATGTGATTTTTGTCTGAGTCAGCCTGGTATCTGCGCACATGTAGCCTATCACAGATAGAATATTTAATGAATTGTTTGTTGCCAGTGTAAGCCTTACTAATATGAAAGAAGAGTGTTGGTTGTGTGGCTTTGGAATATCAGTGCTACAGAGGAGACAGAGGTTAAGGATTAGTGGCGAAGCTGTCGACAGAGGAGCATGCAGACCTGACCTCAAATCCCAAGTTCTCCACTTGATCAAATTGTGTCATCCTGGGTAGCTCATTCATTTCTCCTTCAGCCAGCCTATCTGCAAGAATTGTTTGGATTCAGAAATAAATAAATTTTCAGAATTGATGGCTGCATCACTCTGTGAGCTGAAAGTCCCTGCAAAACACATTAGTTGCACTGCGTTTCATTTGGGCGACAAATTGAAATGTTATTGCTTATTTGTGCCCAGACTACGATTCTGGTTAAAAACCTGGAATGAACCGCCATTCTGAAAGACAGCATGTTTTCAGTTTGAGAAGATGGCGGCCTCCTTCCGACCAGTGCTTCAGAATCTAGAAAATATTATCTTTTATAACTGTAGAAAAAATGTTTCACATAGAAACTATGGGGCTTATTTACAAGAAACTGGCACATGAGTGCTGATGTGCCAGTTTTCTTGCGTCGCACCTGCCCCACCTAACAACACAGTGGGTGGCCTATATTTACAATACGGCGCACCATGGCGCACGTTAGGCCAATAGCGTCAACATTTTTTACGCTATTGTGGCACTTTGCTGCACTTGCGTCGAAAATGTTGATGCTAGTGCAGCAAAGTGCAAGGAGGCCCATAGATTAAAATGGGTGCTTCACTTTAATGCCTGCTTGGAGCAGGCGTTCAAAATGGCACAGAGAAATATTGAAGATTTCACTGCGTCATTTTTGTGGTCCTCCTAATGCCGGAACGCCCGCCCTTGCATACCTTATGCCTGACGTAGGCATAATGTGGCGCAAGGGTTGCAAACCTTGTAAATATGGCACTGTGAAAATTGCCTCCTTGAGCCACATTAGCATAAAAGAATTACACTAGTGTGGCGCAATGACACTAGTGTAAATCTGCCACTATGATTTTCTGCAGACATTCATGTGTCCAGCTGTTCCAGGTGGGTTTGATAAAAGCTCTTTAGCATTTAATCAAAAAGTGCCTTCAGAATTCCCCTGATGGGGGGTACCATTCACCAGAACTGGCCTGAAATGGGCATCCTTCCAGGGCCCCAGTGGGTTCAGTACTGCGTAAGTAATCCCCTGAAAAGAGAACTATGACTGCAGGTAACCAGTCCTTCTCAGCTCACCAGGGCCTTGGTGAAGGAAGGAAATAAATGGGCACTCCCACCGGTGGAAGCTGCAAAAATGCTCCTGCGGGTTGGAAAAACACATTTTTTCCCTACTCGCGATCTTCCCGCAGGAAAAAGGAGATCCTGCCTAGAGGGAGCAGGGAAAATAACCTTCTCCTGTTTGCTCCCGCCGGGCTTCTGCACAGCTAGGGGGGGTTGGGCACCAGCAGGGGTTGGGCACAGCACCTGGCCCGCAACCTACCACATGCCGCATGCGGTGTGGGGTTAGCTGCCCACAGGGAGTTTGACATAGGGTGAAAGGCTGCTTGGGGCGTGGGGTTGGCATTATGTATGTAATAAAATATTATTTTACGTTAAACAAACAGAAATTTACTGAAAAATATTCAAAGTTAAGAGACGTTATAGTTAGGTATGGTAGTAATAGCTTACGTTCCCTTTAAAAAAACCTTAAAAATTCACTGAAAGAAACAAAGATAAAAGAGACATTATACTTAGGTGAAAATGTCAGTTAAAACATACCGTTTTGAACTAACAACACCACTGAAATTCACCAGTTACAGCTATCTCAAATTCACCAGTTATCATTATCTCTTGTGCCCAGTGGTAACTATATCTTGTGCCCTCGCCATGCACAGCTAATTACCCCACATATTACATTACTCAAGGCAGGATCTATGACATCATTGATGACATGACTGCAACATATGAAGTGTCATCATTAATGCGAGGACTGTGCATGGCGGGGCCCGAGTACCCAGCAACATAGAAATTAGGACACTTTAAAGGCTGCAGAAAATGTCCATGTCTGCAAAAGTTTCAACACTGCTGCCTCCAAGGCAGAATTGCAGCTCCTGTGTAACTTCTCAACTTTCCCCCAGTATCAGATGTCACTGGCCTACTAGTCCTTTGTTCCAACCTTTTTTACTCATCCCAACTTTCTAACATCTCCCCTTCCCCCAATTCACTCACCATAGGATCTTATCCTCAAAACTATTTCATGTAGAATGCAATTCCAGCAAGGACAATCATCACCAGGGAATATCTTCTATCTATTAAGCTCATTGCAGAACATCTTCCCTTTTTCTCTATCACGTACTGCCATCGGCCCCTCTAGGTACAACTTGCCACTCTACATACACCTCCACACCTGTAAATTCCAGCCACACCTGCCTATACTCATAAGCTGAGCGGCTCAGAAGGTAACATTTAATGAGCTGGAAACTGAATCCATAAGCCCCTATAACATCTGAATCCTCTTTACATCCACCTTCAGCATCCTCCCACGGAAACAGCTGCTGCTCCTGTGAACAAGTACACGCATCTGCAATGTTCTCCTCCATTCTGAGAATGTACCTTACCCTAGAGTGAATCTGTGTCAAACGAAGATCCATAGCAGCTGTGACACCTACTCATTCCTCACTGACTGCGTAGTCACCAGCTCCACCGCCCCTCACCGTTCATACTAATTTCACCTTTTTATTAGGTCATTTGCCTCCAAGCTGGATGGGCACCACCCCACTCAGCCAGACTCATATATGGAAATGTTCACCAGAGGCCCACCCAAACTGTGAATGCCTTACTTCATTGCGTTCTTGCTGGATCTCCTCACCATCTTCATACCACACCAATCTCCTACCAGGCCCTTACTCTGCCCATTTCCTCCTTTAATGCCCCCATCAAGGAATCCATCTTTCCGCCTGCCAGCCGTCTCCATCCACTACTGCTTGCTGAAACCCTTCCATGCAATCTACACCCCTTGGTCCTGCTTGACTTTCGTGCCCCATGCACATCCCCATCCCATCTGCCTTTCTACCTTCTCCACTGTTGAATTTCCGACTGCACAGGGTACCCCACAGTGCCTGGCTTCCTATATTCACGTTACAAGTTATCCTGCTGGTGACCTAGCCTAGCTTGAGCCCTTCTTCCCTCATCTGAAGCGGTTGAGTGTGCTTCTGTTTGCCTAAGGAGGGCACAGCACTGCTTGGATTCACCTGCGCCTCGTCTTCTGCCCCCGGTGTTCATCAAATATCACTGCACGCCCCCACTGAAGTACCAGCCCTGTGTGAAGCACAGGTAGAGATCCCTTCCACTACCTGACGGGCAGATCCCCCTCCCATGACCTCTGCTGACTTTCAGGCCACTGCCAACCTGCAACACTAGCCCTACACTGGGGCCGGTGTTAGTTTACTTGAACCTCTAGCAACTACAAGAACAACACAGGTGCCCAGAGAAAGACAACAGATGAAACCTCTTCCTCTCCACCAGACCAAAACTGCTTAGAGCAGGGAGATTCAAACTTGGGGGTTGGGGGCCTATGGGAGCCTCAAGTGATCCCAGGGGCACCAGGCTCTGGCCAAAAGAAGCATTGTGCTGCTAACAGGGCCTTGGTTTAAGCTGCAAAAAATGAGCAACAGTAAATGGCCCTATAATGGGCTTTCACTAGCATGTTTGTCACTTATGTCCAAGCTGGGAGTATGTGTCAAAAGGGAAAGACTCTTCAAAACCTCCAATAATCACACTGTGGATACTTTTACATGTTAGTTAGGCCTGCCATTCCAGAATACTATAGGCCATATTTACAAGAAAGTGGCCCCCTTGTGTCCCCTAGCACCACCATGATAGCGTCATATTTACAATACGGTGCACCATGACACACCCTAGGGGCAATAGCGTCAATTTTTTTATACTGGATTAGCGTAAAAAAACAAATTATGCTTATCCAGTACAGTGTTAAGAGGCCCATTGACATCAATGGGAGCCTCATTTTCACACCTGCTTCAAGCAGGCGTTAACAGTCACGCTAGAAATGGGGCAATGGAATCCTGTAGATTCCATTGCACCGTTTTTAGTGACCGTCTAACAAGGGAATGCTCCCTTTGCCTACATCATGCATATATTATGCATGATGTGGCGCAAAGGGTTTACGAGGTGACGCAAACCTAGTTTGCGTCACCTTGTAAATATGGCGCTATGGTAGTAGCCTGTTAGCATCACATTTGCAGCAAAAAATCGGGACACAAATGGGGCGGTAAGGGGCTCAATCTGGCCCTATGTTTGACATCATTTATTTGATTGCATTTTTAAAACAGTAATATAACTTAACTGCAATGTTTAAATAAACCTACACATATTTAAACAGTGTCAATGTTCTAGAATAATTGTGAAAAATTCGTAGGGGGGGCGATATATCTTTTTTCCACTGGCTGGTCTTGGCGGAGCATTAAAAAGTTTGACGACTACTGCCTTAGAGAGTCTCCTTCATGTCGAACACCAGCCAGTAGCCCCCCCCATAGCCCCCCCCCCACCTCCCTTTCCTCAGATACAAGATTCCTACACACGAAAAGCGGAAATCAATAGATCGTTGTCTCTGCCTCTGGCCTGGTTTAGCTCCCTGGGGCTACAGACCTTATATATTAGATTGACTTCAAGACACATTTTTATTAAATGTCACTCTCCTCAGAAGGAAATCGGCGGCGTATTTTGATTACACTTCAAAACTCAGCCCCTTCCAGCCGGAGAGGCGGCATTTCTTACTCGTTTTTGAAGCTTCTTGCGGAATAACTTTGAACTCAGCGCCAATACATTCCCACAAATGCTGGAAAACTCTAATTGAGCGCCGAGGCCAGAGGTTCAAATGTTTTGCATTTTCTGGAACATTCTGTTTTTTTTGACTGGTCGTGGGTCAAGTGCTTTCAAAAGAGTGTGTTGTTTACTGTACACATGTTCCAGCATCAAGTCTTTCCCAGAACCAGAATGCAATATAAAAGGAATGTGTGTCTGTACAATGCAGCAATTACCCCCCTAACCTTTTCACGCAGATGCCTTTACCACACAAATGTCTTTACCACGCATGCCTTTACCACGCAGACGCCTTTATCACACATGCCTTTACCACACATGCAAATTATTTATAAAGTAAGGGGAGTATTTAAGGGCCCCTAGCGCCTCCTTGGGCCACATTAGCGTATTTTTTTTTTATGCCAAAGTAGCCCAATGAGGCCAAAATCCCAGCACCATATTTAGAAAGTGGCACAATGCTTTAATTAGTGGCACAATGCTTTCATTCTACCACTTTGTAAACCTTTGCTCTACATTATGCCTGCCCCAGGCATAATGTATGCAAAGGAGGCGTTCCCCTGTTGGGGGGGGCAAAAAAATGGCAGAAGGAAATCTAATGGATTTCCTTGCGTCATTATTTCTGCACTTTTAATGCCAGTTCAGGGCAGGCGTTAAAATTGGGCACACCATTGTTTGCAATGGGCCCCTATGTACTCTGCAGGAGTAGGGCCAACATTTTGGAGCTACTCCTGTGGAGTACATCAATAGCGTCAATAAAAATGACGGTATTGCCTCCTACCCTGCACCATGGTGCGCCGTATTTTAAATACGGCACGCACATGGTGGCGGTAGGGGGGCACTAAGGGGCGCAAGGAAAGTGGGGCTGCACTGGGTGCAGCCTCACTTTTCTTAAATATGCCCCTAAGTATATATAATTTTTACTTTTAAATAACTTAATTTATATTTTTGGAGGAAGAACCCCGAACCCTTTATAGATATATATATATATATATATATATATATATATATATATATATATATATATATATATATATATATATATATATATATTTTTTTTTTTTTTTTTTTTTTCTTCACTATTTAAACTCCCCTTATTCCTAACCTCTCTTTGCCACTACCCACCCCTGAACCTAAAAATTACCCTTGCCTCCTTTAAGCACTGTGCACCCCTAAACCCTAAAGTTACCCTTTCCTCCCTGTACCACTGCCCAACCCTAAATTACCCTTACCTCCCTCTACCACTACCCACCCCTAAAATCCTAAAATTACCCTTGTCTCCCTTTACCACTACCTGCATGTTAGGAATTGGGTTTCTGGTTGTCAGAGGTATGTACCCTGCACAAGCAGGAACCATAATCCTAGTCAGGGTAAGTCACAAACACACCCTAAATTAACCTGTTCTCACCCTCTGGTAGCTTGGTGCAGAGTAGTCAGGATTAACTTAAGAGGCAATGTGTAAAGTATTTGTGCAACACTTCAAAAGGTAAAACAATGAAAACACCACACAAAAACATACCACTACAAGTTAGAAAAATAGACCAAAACGACAAAAATCCACTAAGTAGAAGTCAAAATATGAATTTTTAAAGAATGAGCTATAAAATAGCGATTAAAAGCAATAAGCAGCTATTTGGGATATCTGGTCTCGGCGGACTGGGCAAAGTCAAAAGTTCAGGTCGACCACGATGGAGCTCAGGCCAGTCACAGGGACCCACTTGGGCCCGCTGAACAAAAGTACCTTGATCCTGGCTATGTCTATATCGAGTAAGATGCAGGATGCAGACAGACGCCATGTGTCAGTGACGAACCCTGCAATGGAGGCAATGCATTGGTCCTTTCTACGTAGTGACGAAGATGTGTACATTTTCTCCATGCAACAGCGGCAATGCGTGGGGTCCGAAATGCAGCAGTTGGAGAATGCAATGCACCCAGGTCAATCCGCTCTGGATAGGCAATATGTTGACTCTGATCTAAGCAATGGGGCCGATGCACCGGCTCTATTCCACGCAACAGAGGTGATGTGCCAGTTACAATATGTGCAGCCGTGGCAATGCTTTGGTTCTGACTGGAGCAAATCAAATCAAATCAAATCAAAAACATTTATAAAGCGCGCTACTCACCCGTGAGGGTCTCAAGGCGCTAGGGGGAAGGGGGTTACTGCTGCTCGAAGAGCCAGGTCTTAAGTTGCCTCCGGAATGCGAGGTGGTCCTGGGTGGTCCTGAGGTTGGTGGGGAGGGAATTCCATGTCTTGGCCGCCAGGTAGGAGAAGTATTTCCCACCTGCCGTGGTGCGGCGGATGCGAGGGACGGCGGCGAGTGCGAGGTTGGTGGAGCGAAGCTGACGGGTGGGCGTGTAGAAACTGAGGCGACGGTTGAGGTATTCGGGTCCCTTGTTGTGGAGGGCTTTGTGTGCGTGGGTGAGGAGGCAGAAGGTGATCCTTTTGTTGACGGGAAGCCAGTGCAGGTGTCTCAGGTGGGCGGAGATGTGGCTGTTGGGGGGTATGTCGAGGACGAGGCGGGCGGAGGCGTTTTGAATTCGCTGCAGGCGTTTCTGGAGTTTAGCCGTGGTTCCTGCGTATAGGGTGTTGCCGTAGTCCAGACGGCTTGTGACGAGGGCGTGGGTCACGGTCTTTCTGGTGTCGGCAGGGATCCAACGGAAGATCTTTCGGAGCATGCGGAGGGTGAGGAAGCAGCACTTTATATCCACTTCCAAGAGTCCAGGACTGGATTGGCACCACTTAGCAGGGCAAAACTCACAGTTGGCAGAGTCCAGGTGTTGTAGGTGA
The DNA here is from genome assembly GCF_031143425.1 of Pleurodeles waltl. Classification (NCBI taxonomy): domain Eukaryota; kingdom Metazoa; phylum Chordata; class Amphibia; order Caudata; family Salamandridae; genus Pleurodeles; species Pleurodeles waltl. The sequence continues at coordinate 47,321,183 of NC_090448.1, read as the reverse complement.
TGAGTTGTACATCTTTTGTGTCCCTGAGACTTCAGAAGAATAGGAGGTAAGCCAACAAGGCCTTGGATACCCTCTGGTTCTGGGATCAAGGGATGTGGGTCCAGTCATTCTTACCCAGGCAAGGAGGGCAGCGGGCAAGCCGCTCAGTACAGCAGGAAAGCAATTCTTCCAGAGCAGCAGTCCAGCAGAGTAGCATTCCTTGTAGCAGCACAGCAGTCCTTCATCCTGGCTGAGTATCCACAGGTCCAGAAGTGTACTGAGTTGGTAGGGTCAGATGTCCAGTACTTATACCCAGTTGTCCCTTTCAAGTGGGTTGGGGACTTCGGAGAAGGGTCTTTGAAGTGCACAGGGGTCCTTTCTTCCTGGCCTGGCTTCAGACTCACTATGGGGGGAAGGATGCAGCCCTTTGTGTGGTGGCCAGCTCCTCCCTTCCATCTTGTCCAGGATGGCCCATCAGGATGTTGATGGCCCATCAGGAAGTTGATGGTCCATCAGTCACTCCTAAGCTCCCTTTGTATTCACTGTCTAGAGGGAATGCACAAAGTCCTGCTGTCACCTATCCCAGACATGTATTGGAGACAGGCTGCAGGCACACAGGGCTAAGAACAGGAAAATTTCAACTTTCTAAAAGTGGCATTTCTAAATTGTAACCAGAAATCCGACTTTACCATTAGAGAGGATTTATCATTATCACCCCATAGGTACTAAACATGACAGATCTACCCCTTTCCAATCAGGAGTTACAGCTTATTAAATATAATAAGGAATCCCCAATGTGATCCTCTAGGAGGGGTAGGACTCACAGGAGTGCAAAACGAATTTGAAAGCTGTTCACTACAAGGACATGTACACCTTAAAAGTATATGTCCTGCCTTTTAATTAAATAGCACCCTGCCCTATGGGCTACCTAGGGCCTACCTTAGGGGTGACATATGTAATAAAAGGGAAGTTGAAGGCTTGGTAAGGGGTTTTAATGCCAGGTTGACATGGCACTGTAACACTGTATTTAGGCTGCAATGGCAGGCCTGGGGAATGTTTTAAGGCGCTACTTAAGTGGGTGGCACATGCAGTGCTGCAGGCCCACTAATAGCATTTAATTTGGAGGCAACAGGCACAAGTAGTGCAGTTTACTAGGGATGTGTAATGAAATTAAATATGCCAATTAGGTATATACCAATCAAACCATGTTTAGGGGAGAGTGCATGCACTTCAACACTGGTCACAGTGGTAAAGTGCTAGGAGTCTTAAGGCCAACAACCTAATTCGGCAAAAAGTGGAAGGAAAAAGTTTGGGGGTGACACTGCAGAAGTGTCCATTTCCAACACTACACCCAACCCCTTTTATAACTAAAATAATATTATATTATTAAGAAATGCCTGCCTGGTAAAGGCATGCATGGTAAAGGTACAAATACTTACCTGTGTAGTACTTACTTGCGTGGTAAAGGCTGCGTCGTAAAGGCATTCCGTAGTACATACTTCATTGCAAAGAAAAACCCTACAAAACCTTCATTTGCAAGTAAAACCCTACTTTCAGATGATAAGTTGGCTGTCTTTCACACAAAGTTCCCTGTGTTCTATGACACTTGTTTTTCTGTGTCTACGCCTCTGCTTTCACTGGAGCTGGCCTACTCAAACCGCTGAGCAGAAAACAACACATGTTTTCAAAATGACACATGGAATCAATGACTCGCCTTTTGGTACCCATGGCATTGGCCTTGCTACTCCTGATATCGGGGACAATGAAGGCAGAAACAGATCAGAAAATGTAGAGGGCTCCAGTAGCCCTGTTTACTTTTTGTAGTATTCAGTGTTTGCTCTCTCCATAGTCACTCAGCAGCAAAAAAAGAGCTGTTGATTAGCCAAGAGTGGGCCAAGGGGACAACCCATTGATGTCATCATGTCCCAAATGGAGCATAAAACGTATTCGACCACCACTGGCATTTTGGTTAATTTTTGGCCATTAAAAGAGGAGATGAACAAAAATCTTAATATTATTCCTCTAACATCATTGTAGTCATTTTATTTGGACCATTAATCCCTGCGAGATTTATCTTGAGCAATTAATATCATTATGATTGATACAAGGGTCCTATTTTTCATTGCTTTCAGGAAACAGATCAGAGCATTTTATAGGAAAAAATCATGTGTAAATATGTTTCCTTCTTTGCTATTTATTTCCAATGGGTGTCACCCCCTGCCTCGTTTTCTGTGTTTCTCTTTTCGACTTTTTTCATCCTTTGTACCCACCCTGTTTTCCTTTCTTCATGGGAGAAGACACTTCTTGTACCCCCAGTGTTCTCACCTTTTCCCTTAAAAGGGGCAGCTTGTGAAGGGGACATCGGGGACAACGTGCAGGGTCGGTGTAACCAATGTCTGCCAATCCTTACTACTGTTGTCAAAAATTGACAGCATACATTTTACGCCTGTCCTTGGTATTCGGTAACCAACTTCCAAGCAGGGCCGGCCTTGACCATGGGCGTGCTGGGCCCAGGGTGCCAGTTTTCTGAGGGGCGCATGGAAGTGTGTGCATTAAAGTTATGCCAACAGCAGCACCTTTCTGACAGTGGGGGGCGTGACCTGACGCTGATGGCGGAAGAAGTCTCTTCGTGAGGCTCCCACTCTCAATCTCCCACCTCGGTACACCCTGAATCACGGTGGACCCCCAGCCCAACTAAATGTGTGGCTGATGGTGCAGGGAAGCCCTGGGACTAAATGTGGGACGGCCAGCCTGCACGATGCAAGGGGCCCGAAGCTGGAGTGCTGCGCGGCTCGGGCCACGTGAAAACTAAGATGGCGGCCGCAATTAAGGAGACAGAGCCAGCAGACCGCTGATCGGAGAGGAGGTGCCGGAGGAACGCCCTACACCCGTGGAGCAGTTGGCGACAAAGTGAGGGGAGCTCCGGGTGAAATCGCTGTCCCGGAGAGCACGGCGGCGGGGACTTGGAGACGCAAGGTGATCGAAGGGAGCCAGGGTACTGAAGGAGACGGCAAGGCAAAGGACCTGGATCGGCTTAAATCCTAGCAGTGCAGTAACTGCCCCGTTTGAGTCGTAGGCCCCAACGTGAAGTGTACAGAGGCGGGGGCGCAACAAATCCTGTCCCCACCGCCAGCAGAGCTGCCTGACGGAGGTGTGAGGCCTACGCAGTACTGACAAGGAGACCCATCGGAGCTGCCTGAAACTGTGAGTACCACGGGTAAACCCAGAGACAGGGCGGAACCCTGAGGATTGGGCCGGTGAGGCTCTACCCAGATCGGACAATAAAGGTGGGACCTGGCATGGTGGAGAGAGATCCTCCTGGGATCCTGACCATTCTAATACGCGAGAGGGACCGATTGAGACAGGGAGAAGGCATAAGAGACACCCGACCTGTAAAAGGGGATAGCAAAGAGCGCAGACTGTTCCTTTTGTCGACGGGAGACGTTCCCTCCAACAGGGACAAGGAATTGTGCGGCAGTAAACTTACGAAAGCAGCGCAGATTAAAATTGGAAGTACAGAAAGACTATACGGAAAAGGGGGAGGCCAGGTCCACCCCCCAACGTCAAGAAGGAATAGGAAAGGTGTCCCAGAAAATGGGTAAGACTGGTCGGAAAAGGGACGTGGAACAAAAAAGTGGGACAGTCGCGGAGGAGATGGCTGACCCGAGGGGAACCCAGAATACCTCCCCTGAAGGAAGGTGCGGGGACCCCACCCTTCAAGATGTGTTGCAGGTCATACCAGCCTCCCGCATAGCCCTAGAAGGGAAAATTTATGCCCTGGCCACAGACCTCACAGTACTTAGAGACGACCACCGCCGCCTGGCCGAAAAGGTAGCCAATACGGATAGACAGATGGAGGAGCTTCTGCCAGAAGTTAAAGATACAACCAAGATGGCGTAGCAGATGGAGAAGCGAACCCGAGACCTGGAACTGTGAGCTGAAGACGCGGAAAACAGATCACAGCAAAATAATATCCGCATGATTGGCCTGCCTGAACGTACTGAAAAGACTGGACTGGTGGAGTTCCTTGAGCGCTGGCTTAAAGAGGAAGTAACTGAGGATGGACTATCTTCTTTCTTTGCGATTGAAAGAGCGCATAGGGTCCCGGTGCGCCCCCCCACTGCCAGGGGCCCCCCCAAGACCAATAGTATCTAGACTATTCCAATTATAAGGAAAGAGACTATTTGTTGAGTCAAAGCAGAAAAAAAGAAGATTGCATCTTGGACAATCATACGATTCGTATCTTCCCCGATTTCTCCCGGGATGTGCAGAAACAAAGAGCCACTTTCAGAGATGCAAAACAAAAACTGCGCCAATTGGGGGTCCACTATGGGATGTTGTTCCCTGCAAAACTCAGAGTGGTGGCTAAAGAGGGCACACAGTTTTTTAACACAGCAGAAGAAGTTTGGCAGTGGATTTATAAACGCCGGCGGAAGGAAAACTTTTGACAGGGGACTTGCGCACAGAACGGCAAAGGGGAAACAGGCATAGCAAGGCTCGTAAAGTGGGTAGCCCTTCCCACATAAAGATGCAAAAGAAACAGCAAAAAGCAATGGAAGCGGCTGCTTCCCTGAGCGGCTCCGACCTCAGATCTTAAGCGCAGAGATACTAGGTCTTCTCATACTTACAGCGGAGGGGGAATCAGATTGCAATTCTCCAAGAAACACATTTAACTCAATCAGAAGGGAAAGCTCTACAAAAACGATGGAGAGGCCAAGTATATTACACTTCCTATTCAGCATTCGCGAGGGGGACACTGATATGGATAAGGGCTGGGGTCCCATTCCAGACGTTGGACAGCCTCATAGACCCAGAGGGCCGATTTGTGGCAATTCAGGGACAGTTAGAGGGCAGAGAGTTAGCACTGATTAATGTCTATGCACCAAACTCAGACCAAAGTGAATTTCTTACACGTATATCAGGCCTATTAGCTCCATATCTACAGTGTCCCTTGGTGCTGGGGGAGGACTTCAACTTTGTGGTGGACCCCACTACGGACCGCTTACACCCACCATTGCACGACTCCCCTTTGATGAGGGTGGCACAACAATTTTCGTCCTGGCAAACGAATTGGGAGCTGATTGATGCCTGGCGGAGGTTGCACCCTGATGATAGGGACTATTCGTATTTCTCCCACTTGCATGAGCTACATGTCAGACTAGATATGTTTTTTTGCACGTCGGATGTCTACCCACATATATACAACGCTGAGTACTTAGCCTGCACTCTCTCCGATCACAACCCCCTTTTGTTATCACTGCGGTGGGGCTCGCCCCCCCTCGCATCCCCGCTTGGAGACTGAAACCAGAAACATTAGACAATGCGCACTTTCAAGGGGATTTGAAACAACATATTAATCAATTCTTCACGGATAATGAGGCCTCGACCAGTAGCCCCCTGATTGAATGGGATGCTTTTAAGGTGGTGGTGAGAGGGAGATGCATAGCTGGAGCGGTGGGGATCTGTAGGACTCTTCTCAGGGACACTGAGCTGGCAGAAGATAAGCTAAGAGAGGCCGAGAAAAATAGACCCGAAAATTCACACCTACAACACAATATACTGGAGCTTAGAGCAACAGTGGCAGACTGCGTTGAGCGTCTCCGATGCTTTGATTACAGAAACTACCTTACACAGGCACATGGGGAGAGAGACAAGGCGGGCCGGATGCTGGCATGGGTGGTATCACAAACTCATAGGAACTCAGCCATATTGGACATGACAACAGAGCAAGGGGGCCATATATATGGGCAGGAGCAAATTAACTCACACTTCATGACCTACTACGAACAGCTGTATAAAAGTAAACTCCGATATGTCAGGGACTCTACTGCGAGTAATTTTCCCAGATGCAACTCTGGTCATTACCTCCTGATATTGCGGGGCTGTTGGGGGGGCCATTACGCAGCCAGAACTCAAGAGGGCCATTGGGGATGTAGCAAGAGGGAAGACTCCAGGGACGGACGGTCTGCCTGTTGAATTCTATGCCACCTACGTAGGTTTACTGGTTCCAAGGTTGGAGACCTTATATAGGACCGCCGAAGAGCAGGGAGTGTTACCAACATCAGTGCGAGAAGCGATAATAATACCCTTGCTAAAAACTGGTAAAAATCCAACGGAGACCGGGGCATACAGACCATTATCCGTGTTGAACCTGGATTATAAGATCCTTAGTAAGACTCTGGCCACTAGACTCCTTCCACATAAGACAACACTAATACACCCGGATCAGGCGGGATTTATCCCTGGGCGAAACACAGCGGATAACATTTGCAGATTACTGGCAGTCATGAGGGAGTTCAGATAGTACAGCACACGGGGTCCTAGCTGTGGACATAGAAAAAGCCTTTGACAGTCTAGAATGGGAGTTCCTTTATGCCATGATGTATATCGCCTGGGTAAGACTGTTGTATACCAAACCTACAGCTAGAGTACGTACTGGGAGGACAATATCCAGAAGTTATGTGGTTGAGCGGGGCACTAGTCAGGGATGCCCCCTGTCGCCGTTGCTCATCGCCTTGGCGATGGAGCCATTGGCAGCCGTGGCGCGCGTCGGGGGGGTTGGTCCGGGAAAAATGTCAGGAGGCGAGAGACATCAGATAGCCCTGTATGCAGATGATCTGCTGAGAGTTTTGGAGGACATACACAGAGATTTACCCCGGGCACAGCAGATGCTGTTTCAGTTCGGTAGACACTCTGGCCTGGGAGTGAACTGGGATAAAACCGGATTGTTCCCTTTGAGACTCTCCGTGGTGCCGCCGCTGGGGCTAGGAATGGTCAAGTGGGTTCCAAGCTGTCTCCCCTATTTGGGAGTTAAGAATTTTCACGACCCACAGGATATCCTAGAAAGCAATGTAGGGGGCTCCCTGCGATCACTAAGGTCCAGTGTGGCTTTTTGGTAAACCTTACCTTTATCTCTAGTGGGGAGGGTAGCAATTCTTAAAATGATAGTGTTACCGCAGCTGTTGTACCATTTTACAGTACTGCTGGTATGGATACCCAGGGCTATATTTCAGGAGCTGGAAACAATGGTCGTGGCATTCCTGTGGGGTAGTGGGCAGAGAAGAGTAGCTTTGACCATGCTCCAGAGGCACTCCACGGATGGAGGGCTAGCGGTTCATGATTTTGAAGCTTACTACCTAGTAACGCAAATGCAGTGGCTGGCGCAATGGATTGCTAGTAGTGTAGAGCCGGGGGCGAGAGTGAAGTCATTCACCCTGCCAGGGACCAGGTTATTTGAGGTATTGCTGAGAGGCTCGGGCAATGGGAAGCGGGACTCCCCAGAATTAAAAATTTTTACTCAATGCTGGAAAGGTTTCCTACGCAAAATCAAAATAAGGGCTCCCTACTCTTCGGAGCTCCCTCTGTTGTCCCTGTTGGCCTTACCCCATCGGAGTGCTTGGAGTGGACTCCAGACTAGGGTAGAGGCCGGATTCCAGACGGTGGGAACACTGTTTAAAGAAGGGACAATGATACCGTTTGAGGCCCTCAGAGCAGAATTTAGGCTACTGAGAGGACATTTCCTATTATATGGTTCGCTAGCGGCCAGTATTCGTAAGCACTGGCGGGGTAGTGGGGGAGCCTCCCGCACAGGCAATCTGTACATATCTGGCGACTTCTTCCGGCAGATATAAAGCAGTGTCAAACCTCTACTGAAGTGTTCGGGCTGACAGGACCTTCCCTCTGACCCAACTTAAATTGGCTTGGGAGGGAGACCTGGGCGTTGATATTACTGATGAGGACTGGGAGCGCAACCTAGAGGGATTCCCTAAAATGACTCGATATGGCAGATTTAAGCTTATCAACTTTTTTGTACTGCACCGGGCATACCTTACCCCCGGACGGATCAACAGGTACTTTGAAACGGAAAGTGTGGGTTGCCCGAGATGTGGTTTGGCGGGTGTGGATTTTAAGCATATGTTTTGGGACTGTCCTAAGTTGGAGGTATACTGGGCGGAGGTGAGCCGGATTGTGTCTCGAGCTATAGAAAGGGAAATTCCCTGCACAATGGGTCATTGCCTGCTGGGGTGGTTCCCGCACTCAGCCAAATACAAGGTAACTAACAAGTTTCAGGACCTGGCCTATGCACTGGCAAAAAGAGAAATCGCAATGTCCTGGAAGAACCCAGCAGGGCCGAGAATATCCCAGTGGAGAAGAGAGTTGACTAAATGGGCTAGTTGTGAGGGAAATATTCTCTATCGGGAGGCCAAGAGAGGAATGAGACCTCCAGAAGTGGCTTAGGGCTGGGAGAAGGTGATAGAAGCTTTTGGAGCGGAAAACCAGTTAGAACCGACCTCCTGACCGAATTATTGATTAATAGGCAAAAGAGACTTAATTGAGTTCAGACTGCTGGTGGTTTCCCTTATGATTACAGATTCGGGGGGTATAGGTATGATGGGTGAGTTGAATACCATCACACACAATGAGAGGGAGGCTACACCTAACCATGACACATCCAGTTCCGCTGATGTTATTACAGCGCATCACTGGGCTCACCTGGGGGGGAGGGGCTGTAGGGGCGGTTGACGGGGGATGTTAAGGGAATAATTGCGATTTTAGGTCTCTTAGGAAGCAGGATTCTAAGGATGAGGTAGAAATCAGGCATTAGATAACATGATTGTTATATGGTGTATTGTACGGTATTATGACTATCTGCCAAATGGTTGAATGAAACTACAATAAAATATGTTTAAAAAAAAAAAACAGCAGCACCCTTCTCTTTTTGCTCCAGCCGTGTCCCTGCCTGTCTGTTTCTCTCTGATTTGCCAGTTCAAAGTGGTTTTTTTCATGGATGTCATTTCACAGAAATGCCAGGGCTAGCAGAAGTGACATCAGTTGCCTTCTCATACATATTTACACATACATACAAATTCACAGTTGCATACACTCTCTCTCGCATAAACACACTCTCACCCACAAGTGTGCACACAATATAAAGTTAAAAGTATTTCTTACTTATCTCAGCTGCCACCGAAGGGCATATTTCAGCTAATTGTACTCCACAATTATTACACTAATAGTGAATAATATGTTTTTATTCACTGTTAGTGTAATAAAATATTGACAGAAAATGAAGAGAGTGGAGCCCAACTGACGTCCATAAGGACGAGCTGTCACTGTGTTCCTGGCACTGAATTTTCCTCCTCAATTCAATTCAATTTATTTAAATCATGAGTTGGAACCCCGAAGAGGTCCACATGCAAATACAGTACAAAATAATGTACAAAAAGACCCTAAAATTCCAATTTTAAAACCAATATAAAACACTACATACTCTATAAATAAGTTACATTCACTGGATTCCCTAATATGCGTCATATCATACAAGTAGTTGCTCCCTGGATAGAAATCACTTTTAAAATATAATCCCAAATCCAAGATTAGTTTGGCTACCATCAAAACCGATTAGGACCTATACATAAGATCTATATGGATATAATAGGAAAACTACATGAACTGCAAACCCTCTGCCCGTCAAACAGGCCTACAAAATAATGACATTAGAGTGTTTTATATTATATAATATAATAATCAAATAGGGTCTTTACCCTGCCCAGGTAGGATCAATACATTTCTCTTGCACTCTACTAAAGCAAAATTCAGTAAAGATTTAAAAAGGACTTGAAATATTTAAAAATCCTTTAACAAAATAATTCATTTGGCGGGTTGTACAAGATTTCCAAAGCCTCTTTGGCAGGGTAAATGTTAAGATTCAGGTAGAGGGGTTTCAACCATATTTTCCTATAAACTGGTAAAATGGGGCACACAAACACAACATGCTTAAGATCTTGCACCCCCAATTGACATAAATCACAAATATTCGAAGACCCATCCCATTTTTTAGGTGAGTTCTCGTAGTGGCAGTCTATCTAGTCTCAACAAGATAAAAAAAGTCTCACCCCATGGGGGAGATTCCAAGCTAACTATGGCTGAGAGTTTTCGAACGTTACAGATTTACGGCCTGATTCTCACCTTGGCGGGCGGCGGAGGCCGCCCGCCAAAGTACCCCCGCCAGAACACCGCACCGCGGTCGTCAGACCGCTGCGGTGATTCTGGGATTTCCACTGGGCTGGCAGGCGACCGCCAAAAGGCCGCCCGCCAGCCCAGTGGAAATCAACCTTCCCACGAGGACGCCGGCTCTGAATGGAGCCGGCGGAGTGGGAAGGTGCGACGGGTGCAGCTGCACCTGTCGCGTATTTCAGTGTCTGCAAAGCAGACACTGAAATACAAAGTGGGGCCCTCTTACGGGGGCCCCTGCAGTGCCCATGCCATTGGCATGGGCACTGCAGGGGCCCCCAGGGGCCCCACGACACCCCATACCGCCATCCTGTTCCTGGCGGCAGAGCCGCCAGGAACAGGATGGCGGTATGGGGTGTCAGAATCCCCATGGCGGCGCAGCGAGCTGCGCCGCCATGGAGGATTCTTATGGGCAGCGGAAAACCGGCGGGAGACCGCCGGTTTTCCTCTTCTGACCGCGGCGTCAGAATGCCCTGCGGGGCACCGCCAGCCTGTTGGCGGTGCTCCCGCCAACCCTGGCCCTTAGTCAATGTCGTTAATCTCCTCTTTAGGAAACTAGATTCCTGACCTAAAGAAAAACTTTTAGACCATGTGACCTCTTTCAGGATCTTTTTAAGAACAATCAAAGGCAGGGAAAGAATCAAATCAGGGTCAAGATCAAGCAGTTGTGCTGCAAGATTAAAATTTCTAAAAAGTTAGATTTTTCTCCAAAATTACTAAACATTTCTGTATAAACTAAGGGGGTTATTCCAACTTTGGAGGAAGTGGTAATCCGTCCCAAAAGTGACGGTAAAGTGACGGATATACCACCAGCCGTATTACGAGTCCATTATATCCTATGGAACTCGTAATACGGCTGGTGGTAAATCCGTCACATTTGGGACGGATTACCACCTCCTCCAAAGTTGGAATAACCCCCTAAATGTCTCATGGTATTCCTACTTTGAGCCAGGCAGTACACCCTCCGAATCACTGCTGCAAAGCCCTGAACAAAGGTACTCTTAATACCGAATTCGAGCCTAAGGGCAGCCCCTGAGATCGAATTATTTCAGGAGGCAAGGCATCTTAAAATCTGTCCATCAGCCTTACCAAGAAAACCCCATTTAGAAATCTTGATATAGTCTATAGCATAAAGGAGGGTTGCTGGTATCTTTACTTGATAAGCAGTGAGAAGGTGTAATAAATGACGCCGGCCAACTGCATTATTGAAAGTTAATAGCCCTTGCGCTTGAGAGAAGGCTTTACTGACATTATTTCGAGTATGGTCTTGGGCACTGAGTGAGTGGGATAAAATATGCCCCAAAAAACAATACGTTCTTTACTCACTCTAACTTATGTTGACCCAAGAACAAGGAGAAATTGATCTTTTTACCAGACCTTTTCCCAAGAAAACAAACAACCTGAGATTTAAATATATTGATTTTCAGGTGGTGCTGCATAGTATACTGATTTAAGGCAGCTAAACCCTGGTTTAAGCCTTTTGGGATTAGATCAATCATTACTATATCGTCCCCTTATAACAGGCAAGAGAAAGGTCAGCCTCTAAACCAACTGCTTTCGATAAGAAATCCGGCCAATCATAAATATATAGAGAAAAAAGCAACGTAGCCAAAAGACAGCCTTGCTTCAAACCATTTTTGTAGCAAATTCAGAGGACATGCCCTGCTGTCCCCCTAAAAGAACTTTGCACCAGGTGGAAGAGTACAGAGCAATAATTAAACGTAACAAACTTGGCGGAACACCCATCTCGTGCAGTTTCTTCCATAGGATCTTCCTATCTACCCTATCAAAGGCCGATGAGAAATCTATAAAAGCAGCATATACAACTCCTCCCCTAAGCTGAACATATGTTTCATTAATAGTTTGCAATATAAGAATACTGTCCAAATTATTGTGTTCCTTTCTAAAGCCTGCATGCTCCAGAGGGAGGATCGCATTCTCCTCAACCCAGGAAGTTTGATGTCCTAATATGCTTTCCGCAAAGATCTTACCAGTTGCGTTCAACAGCGCAATTTGGCGATAATTTATAGGGAGGGTTTTGTCTCCCTTTTTATAAAGGGGGACTATAATACTCCCTGTCCAAGACTCTGGAATGTTACCTTGTAAATAGCAGGCGTGAAATACTGGGTGAAGAATTTTTGCCCAGAGCTGAGGTTCTTGTTTAATTACTGCCATTGGGACCTCATCAGGGCCCATAGCTCCAGGTGCCCGCATTGACTTTATGAATCCCTCGATCTCAGATTCAGAGGGGGGATCAAAACTGTTCATTTCTGCTATATTACTTAAACACGGGACCACTCCCTTTGGATTCATACCCAGATTTTACGCATAAAGAGAGAGTATAAATTCCTTCCAGTATGTTTCAGCTATCGGGGGAGCAATAGAGGAGTTACGATTACCACACCCATCAGATATAATAGACCAAAACATTCGAGAATTTTTGGACACTGCGGCTTCCCTCAATGCAACCCACTTCTGGTCCTCCTCCCCCTTCCTTATACTTCTCTTCATACACGCTGTACTTCTTTTTAAGAGGGAAATGTTCCTATTAAAGTCCCTCGACACCCCATCATATCTTTTCCTTACCAATTTATTGAACTCTCTATTCAATAATATTAACAATAACTTTACTTTCTTTTGAGGGGGTATTATACACTTGGGCTGATCACTTCGGGTGAAGCATGTCATGAGTTTGGTGAAATAGTTTAAAGGATTCCCACTCCAAGCAGGGATAGATCTCACTGAGCATTCAAGGATGTCTTTAAGATATAAGATTTTAGCCGGTGTGCAGTAAATTCTGCCCACTTTTCAATTAAAACTAATATCCTTGTCCTTTAAATTCCACGACTCAATTGAAGGTAACTGAATTTTTAGAGATAGAGTAAGGATCTTATGGTCACTATACTGTGAATCAGTAATTTTCATATCCTCCTCCAATTGGGCGATAGCATAAGAGGCCTTCATATAATCGATCATAGAATTACTTTGTAAGGATTTTTGGGTAAAGGCTGCAGGGGAATCAGACCGAAAGCACCCGTTTAAGATGATGCAACTAAGATTCCTCAGTCCGTTCAATAAGATCCACCGACTTTTATCTGTCTTAATTCTAGGGGGAAATAGAATGGGAGGGATATTCATTGCGTTCTTTCTCTCTAGATCGCAAAAGATGAAAAAGGTTTGGTTAGAGATCTTGCAATTTAGGTCTTACCTCGTCTACACACTCCTTTGAATTAGAGCAGATGGCAAAGACATGACCAAACATTTGTGATATAGCTGAATCATAATCCGTTTCTGGAGGGATATAGGCATGTACTATTAATAAAGAAAATTTCCTACCATTCTCCAACCTTAGAAACCCTCTCACAATCTGAAAAAAGTTCGAAGAAACTGACATAAACACAAAATCCCACTTATAGTTATTGCTTAACAACATAGCAACACCCCCTTTTTCATGCCCTTTCGAAGAGGTCTGGGCCTTTGAACAAAGAACAAAGTACCCGGGGCATGGGAATTCCAAAACCCTCCAGGTCTCTTGGATACAAATTAAATCGGCTTTCCAAGACCGGATCATATCTAATTTTGCCAGGTGATTCCCCAGTCCTGCAGCGTTCCAAGAGATTACTGTAAGATTAGGGTTAGTAACCAGGGTACACCGGTTTTCGCTTCGCCCGAGTGCGATTTGTGCCAGCCAACTTCAATTTTCCTGATAGGGGCCTGAATAGAGAAGGGGGGCTTCTTCCATACATTTCACCACTCTTTCACCGTGAGACAGGGAAACTTTCACTTTGCCCAGAGCGGAGAGAGGGAGATCCAACACTTGATAGCAAGGAGTATCGATTCCGAGAGGAACAGGGGGTGATTGCTGCAATTTACAAAACATTTCTTCGTACCATACTGGGAACACATATATGCCTCTGCGTAATATTTGCTCACAATTATCTAAAATCAAATTCACTACAACTTTAGAGGTAAACCAGACTTTAGACAATACCTCATCTCCCCTCTGCTCTAGGGATACACGAGCAATAGCCCTACTGTCAATTTGCTTTAACTCCTCAATGAAAGCAAAACAAGAGATTAAAAAAGAACGATTTAAAACTAAGGGACTGATTCTAACTTTGGAGGACGGTGTTAAACCGTCCCAAAAGTGGCGGATATACCACCTACCGTATTACGAGTCCATTATATCCTATGGAACTCGTAATACGGTAGGTGGTATATCCGCCACTTTTGGGACGGTTTAACACCGTCCTCCAAAGTTAGAATCAGGCCCTAAATCCTGATCAAGTGGAGCAGAAAATTCCAGACAATCTGGGACCGTCATAAGCCCTTTCCTGGATTCCATCCTACTGGTGGCTTCCCCGCCCTTATTACAATTAAAGACTGTATCCGATAATCCTGTAGACACATTCTCATTACAATAAGGTTCAGCACATGGGTTTAAATCTGAGACAATCTTCATTGAATCAAGTGAGTGATCACGTTGCCAACCCATACTGGGGGACAAACCATGTTTTCCCCTGTGAGAGGGCGATCCCACATCTCATATCCTTGAGCGTCTTCTTCCTCTGGGCCAGATCATGTTCTTTCTGGTCACACAAAGGCCCATCAAGGTCAATATTCTCAAACTTAACCTTTCTTGGGTTCTTTTTTGGAATGCGCATTTTCCCCTTTTCTCTCCCTTTTTTTTGCCACTTTTCCCCTCTGCAACCTCTTTTGGAGCCGATCTCATATTAAGCTCTGCTGATAATGGGGCAGGAGGAATTTTGGGCAGAGATTTAACTCAGTTTTCACAGGTACAGAATCAGATACGACTTGTGCCCTATTACTCGTAGATAGAGGACTGGAGAAAAGCGTTTCCAAGGAATAAACAATACTTTCTTGCTTCAAGGGATCCTGTAAAGTTGAAGCTTTCAACAGAACCTGAGGCTTACCCACATGAGTTCCCTGATCAAGAAAAGTAGACTGAGTACAAGGGGCTCTAAGTGCCCGAAGGGCAGTTGGAGACATACATGTGCTAGAACCTTGACTCTCAAGATGTGGAGATCCAGCCTTTACAACCATAGATGTTTTCTCATCCATATCTAATTTGACATTTTTTTGATCTAACAAAACTTTCAATATAGAAGATAAAGGCCCTCACAACGACCCCGGCGGTCGGCGGTAATCTGGCGGTAAGTACTGGCAACAGGCTGGCAGTACTTACCGCCATATTATGACATTGGCGGGTTGAATTCAGCTAACCCGCCAATGTACCACGCCGACCGCCACGGCGGTAACTGCCGCCGGGCTGGAAATCTGGATTTATCCATCTCCAGCCCGGCGGCTGTCACTGTTCCGCCTGTGGGATTATGACCCCGCCTACCACCATGGTTTTTGTGCGTTCCTTACCGCCACGTAAACCATGGCCATAGGTACTATCAGTGACAGGGAATTCCTTCCCTGCCACTGATAGGGGTCTCCCACCTCCCTTTCCAGTTACCCCCCTCACCCTCCTGCCTTTCCAAAGCCCTCCTCCACCCCCCTACATTCAAGCCCCCTTTACACACACACACACACCCATTCCCACAAACATCCATGCATGCATACATACACTCACACACACCTGCACACACTTTCAAACATACACGCAGACACAAAACACAACATACACACACTCACACCTCCATACATGCACACTTGCATCCAACACGGAACACACCCCCACACACACACCACCCCCTACCCCCTCCCCTGTCAGAGACCCGACTTACCTGGATCCAGGGGGCCCTCCGGCAGGAGATGGGACGGGGCACTGCTGCCACCAGTAGCGTCCACCAGCAGAACACCGCCAGGCCGTATTATGGGTCATAATACGGCTGGTGGCGGTCTACTGGCATGGCGCTGCTGGTGGCAGCAGCGCCACCTTACCGCCACCCGCCGGCAGGGCCACAGCCGGATTTCTGCCATTCTTCTGGCAGCAATCCGGCTGTGGTTATAATACGGCAAATGGCTGTTTCAAAATGAGGGCCAAAATGTCCTGGATATGATCGGAATTATTTAAAGATTTTTCTAAGCTCACCAAGATTGAAGATAAAATTCTCTCTAGGCATTTAAAGGACTCCAAAAATATAACATGTTGGTCTGGAGGACAACTCTGTAAGTTCTCGGAGGACCCCAGTACTGGTGTCAAAGTGGGCAAAGCTGGTGAAAGAGAAAGCTCAGTGGGGGCACTACTGAACAACCTAAAGCTAGAGGAGTAATTTTAGGTTTACCCATCAAAGGCGTAGTCGGACAATAATTGGATAAATTCCCTACGATAGCGGCGCCATTCAGTTCCACATCAATATCTGGGAGAGTAAAGTCCCCTCCTCCAAGGGCGTCAATCCCATTCTCTGAAGGAGCAATATAATTCGTAGAGACCCCTCCCAGAGAATACTTATTCTCTCCCCGAGTGTCAACACAGTTAACCACTAGTCCATTTTCTTCGTTGATGTTCAAATGTTTAGATGACTCTTTTTGAAGAAATGGTAGGATAGTATTGATGCTTTTTAAGCTTAGATGAGCACCCATATTTCAAAGGGGGTTGGACTTGGTCTTTTTACATGCCCGAATGAGCAAGGTCCTGCTCCTTCTCAAGCACGTGGCGGTCATCCTTACGACGGAGAAGATTTCCACACCCTTAATTAGCACCAGTACCAGCACGTAACAAAAGACAGCATCTGGAAAGTATTCACAAAAGGAAAAGAATAGAAGGTGGAGAGGCTACCGCAGCCAGATCCTAGTTCCAGGAACTCCCAGGTACTCCAAACTGGCTCTTGAGATAGCAAATCTACCACAGCCACACCCCCATCAAGGGGCACTCAGGACTTCCTTGTAGTGCAGCAGACACCACTTCTCGGAAACTATAACTTATTGCACCTCCTACCAACAGCCCCCTGCCTCCTGCAGACCAATCCTGGTGGGGGGAAGGAAACAAGCAGGAAAAACAAGGAAAAGTACAAATAAAAAATTGGGCGTCTCACAGCTTACTTGTTCTGCCTCTGGCACTGGAAGGAGTAAAAATCTTACGTCCACGCTTTTCCCTCGCTTCGAGTGCCGCTACTGTCCGGGACCTGGTCCGAGTCCTAGGGGGCTGCAGAGATCACCATAAAAGGCCACTTGCCCTCAGAACGCCAGAACACCAAAGCTCCAAACGTCCTTCTTGCTCCTCGCTCCTTACTCCTCGCCCAAACAGCCAGGATACACCATCACCACAGGCGAGACCTAGACCTCTGGGGTGGCCTCTATATGGCATGGAGCGAAACACCAGGTCCCAGATGTTGGGGCGGATCATTTCGGGCCGACGAGGTTGATCCGGGTGCGTTAGTCCGGATGCGTTGGTCAGGGCGCCAGGGGCAGCGAAGTCCACATTGTCCCCGCCGAGAGAAACCGCCCCCTACTCAACCAGGACTGCAGCCGCCACCGTAGAACAGCCAGAGGTGGTCTCAGGAGCCGAGAACCGGGGGCAGAATGCAGTCCTGAAATCAGGAGCCAGAGCGGGCCGGAGCAAGCAAGCAGGCAAGCGACAAACCAGGCGCTGAGCGCAGTGCAGCAACCACGCCCACATCACGTCACTCTGCGACTCCCTCCTTCCTTCCGGGTTCTCCACACACCATCAACACCTCTGAGGCCAGCGGTTGCAAAGGGCAAGCCAGGGGTTTCAAAGGGCAAGCCAGGGGTTGCAAAGGGCAAGCATGGGGTCGCAGCAGCTAGCCCTGGTGAACCCTAAATGACCATGGTTTTATTCCGTCATTATCATACCGCGGGCGATGTTTTTAACACCCATTTAGCTCTCTTCCTTGCCCTGCCTTCATCCTCTGACCCCTGCTGTCACACATCAACAAAACCATCATCTGCGTGAAGCAGCTAAGCTATCAGTGATTTAGGTGAGCCGGGGGAGGTCCGGGGATGTTTGTGTTCAGGGGCCAGTCACTGCTCATCCAGGTACTGACCACAAAAGGGACCCGCTGCTGCCTCATTTAGTTCACTACCATCAGCAAGGGCGCCAAATTTCTCTCCGCCCACACCCAGGGCGCTACCTTAGCAAAGGGCGGCTCTGCTTCCAAGCAAATGTGTATTCCACTGTCAGCCACTAGAAGCTAGACGGGAAGAGTACTCATTCGCCACTCCTTCCCCATGACTTGCACAGCCTCACAATGTGTGCAGTGTGACTTCCAAATGCTAGTTGTAAATTTCAATCTAATTTACTGCATTCAAATTGGTAAATTGCCATTCAAGCTTAACAAATTCAAAATACGGATGTGAATCTGTCCCTAGTCTGTTATTCTCAAGCCTCTGGACATAGCCCTTGAGCAGAGTTATCAGAAGGCTTGGGCTTTGTTTAATGAATTGAGCTTTCTGGTCATTAGTACCCAACTCATGCACATACATACCCCAAACGTAGCAGTCTTCACCTGCCCCTCTTTTGCCTTCTGAGTTCCTAAACTGTGGCCCTCATATCCAAAAATGTTATTTTAAATGTTTGTTTTTCTTGCATAAAACCTATCAAGTCACTTTGGACCTCACATTTTTCTTCATAGTGTTTTTGCAGGAGCCACTGTGTAAACAATAATTTGCAAAGCTCATAGGTCACACTTTGCCAATGGTTTATGCTGCCACCATTGGCATTGCCAATGCCGGATACTTTTACAATGCATTGGAATCGGCAAAGCCAATAGTAGCAACCAGCCATTCCAAACATAAAGAAAACATTGGCCCTAATTTATTCAAAAGTGGCACAGCACAGTGCTGCACCAAAAATAGCAGTGCTGCGATGCGTCACTTTTGAAACGCAGGGATGCACCGTATTTACAGGAATACGGTCCACCCCTGCGTTTCCCTCTTCACCGGCACTGAATTAATCTGCCTGCACCAACGCAGGCGTCCTTGCACCACAGTGCAAGGGTGTCTGTGTTGATGGGATAGATTGTTTATGTGCAGGAAGGTATCCCTTCCTGCTCATAAAGAATCTATAATGGCGATATGGCACTTCTATGTGTGCTGCAAAATTCAGCACACATAGAAGTACCAAAGCGTCATTTTGGAATGTTTGTTTATGTGCAGGAAGGTACACCTTCCTGCACATAAAGAATCACCCACTGCATTTTGCTCTTCCTATGTGTGCTGCAGAATGCAGCACACATGGTAAAAGCAAACAATGAGGAGGAATAAAAGCATTCCTCCTCGTTTTGCCAGGCTAATGCAACCCTTGGGGTGGCGTTAGTTTTTTGCACTGCCACAGGTTTACGATCACTCGTAAATCTGGGGCAGTGTCAAAAGCAATGGGTGTTGTGGTGGAACGCCCCCTGCATCACCCATTCCACACCCCTCTGACACAGAAAACTGCATCGGAGGAGCCCATATTTACAAAGACGCGTAACACCATAATAAGTGGCTTTACACCTCCTTGTAAATATGGAGCAATGGTTAGCGCCACTGGAGCGTCACGAAAAGTTATGCTCTCATGGCGTTAGGGACTCTTAGATCTGCCCCATTATCTTCTTTATTTCCAAAATGGCCGTCATGTTGCACGATGCCACATGACAATCCAATGGAGAGTTTTTTGTACTTTCTATACTCTAAAAATAGCATCATGAAAGATGATGACACACAAGCTAATCTCTGCCCAAGCCCACTTTCTTAGCATTGTTGGAGTTATTAGTGGGGTGAAATGAGGCCAAAATTTGCTATATAACACGATTCGTGCCTTGGGATGCAAAGCAGTGTCAGTCGCTAAATGTCTTTGAATTGTGTGGCACCAGAGTGGGTGTAATAGGGCAGGCGATGTGCATAAACCCCCTAGGATTCCACGAAAACCCAGATCACCTTGAGTGATCTTGTTTTTGTTTTATGTGAAACCCAGGTGTCAAACTATAACAAGACCAAGAAATTGGTACATTGAAAATTGTGTAATTTCCCTACGTGTAAGAGATGTACTTTCTAGAAAGTTACATAAATAATCAGTGCTTAATTTGAGCCGGGGGGTTCCGGTGCTTGGCTCTGGCACTTAATTGTCAACACTGGTGCTTGTGACAGTCTGCCACAAGGTATTGCTGTATGGCTAACTTCTAGATGACCACAACATACCATTGAGAATGACTATTACCTGCGCCCAAGCCATTCTTATAGCTTTGGGGGCCTGAAATAGTTCAAATTATTACACTTGTAGCATTGTGATGATTAGAAGTTGTGTTGTTACTATAATTGGTAGCATAACAGGGGCAAAGTTTGGTGCAAGCTGCGGTGGCCACTTGACGAGAGCCCTGGTACTTATTTTTTTAACAAATTAAGCGCTGACTAAACGTTTTTTGACGCTTGGGCAATTGTTTGTGCAGAGATTTTTACTTGAAGATGCATCTGGTGCAGATTTCTGTTAGACACTGCTTTCCCCGATTTGCACCATTATGCAAAACTAAACTGCAATTACCGTCATGCAAAAGGGCATTTTAGAGCATGCTTCTCCAATGACACCATCGGCTTGTGGCTCATAGTTCCTACAACACTGTTCAATTTTTTGTAGTTTACCCAATGCTGAATATTTCTGCAAAGCCCTACGTGAAGCAAATCTACGCAGATCTTGGATACAGTGTCCTCGTCCAGTTGGTGACTCTGATTCTGCTTAGATGTCAATAATTAATTAAGCCATAACTGATTAGGATAACAGGGAGATCAGCTTGTCGAAAGAGGGTTGGCTTGTAACTACACACTGTTTCACCAGCCAATTGTTTTCATAATTTGTACTGTTATGTTATCTTAAGTCGATTTGTAGAGCGCAACTTATCACCCGTGAGGGTATCCAGGCAGTGGAGCAGGAGAGTAGGCCGAGCTATTCTCCTAGATGAACAGCCCCAGGCCTTCAGTTTCTTGTAGAACTCAAGAAGAGAGGGGGAGGTCGTCATGTGTTGGGAAAGGTCATTCCAGGTTTTGATGGTGATGTAGGAGAAGGGTCACCCTCCTGTTTTGTTTCTGCGAATGAGGGGGATATATGCAAGGGAGAGAGGGGCCGAGCACAGTTGTCAGGTTGAATGGCAGAAGGGGAGGCGGTGGTTGAGGAAGGCAGGTCCGGCAGTGTGGTGGGCTTTGTAGATGTGGATGCGTAGTTTGAATTGGCAGAGCTTCTGGATGGGTAGCGAGTGTAGTTCTCTGAGATGGGAGTGATGGGTGCACTGCCGGGGATGTCTAGGATGTGTCTGGTACTGGCGTGCTGAACGTTCTGGAGTCTCTGGGTGAGTTGGTTGGAGATGCCAGAGTCAAATGCATTGCTGTAGTCCAGTCTGTTGGTTATGAGGGCGGAGCATTATTAGTATGAGAAATCAGGGCGGAGCATTATTAGTATGAGAAATCAGGAAGGGATTACAGCGTTCACCTGTTTGGTCATTGTGAGTTTGTCATCCCGGATGATTCTGAGGATTCTGACATGGTCTGTGGAAGTGGGCGCAGGGTCCATTATGACTGGCCACCACGAGGAATGCCTTGGAGAACTCTTGTTCCCGAAGATCAGGAGTTGTCAGTGTCATAAATCAATATTCATACCACATCTACAGGATTTGGGGCCGGATTTACTAATATTTCATGCAGTGCAGCAAGGCAAAGTTGCTTGAAACGAAGAGTGTATGAATGCACAATATCGACTGTGATACGGCATGCCTCTGCTCTCTTATAGTGCTGGTGCACTTCGAGCAGCTAAATGCCAATGCAGACACCATTGTATAATGGTGCAAGCGTGCCTGTGTTACAAGCAGAATTATTTTTGTGCAGGAAGGAATACCTTCCTGCACAAAAATATTATCTCGAGGCATTTTACTCTTTTAATGTGTACTGCAGAATGCAGCACACATAGATAAAGGAAACAAAAAGGTGAAAAGAAGATATGCCATCTTCTGGGAGGCGTAGGAATTTCACGCAATCCCAGGTTTACAAACCTCTGTAAATCTGGGATTGCATGAAATCAGTGGGTGGATGCACAAGAATGGCCATAATTCACTGATAGAACACCTCCCAGAATTAACTAAATGTAACACAATGCAGCGCAGAGTTTCTTTGTGTGGCCTCATAGATATGGTTGAGAGGCTGGGAGGCTGAGAGTTGTGCTGCAGCTGCACATGTCCCTCATAATATACCCCACAGTTTTTGAGAAGGTCCAGGTAAAAGAAGGCACACCAACAATTGAGTGTAAAGTTCATAGCAGAATCGGGGGAGTTTCTTCAACAAACCTTTGTGCTCATTACTCAGTTAGTTGTGATTGCTACAGGTATGAGCTCTATAGGACAAGTCTGCATTTGGTTATTCCTTAATATGTGATCAGAGGACCAAGGTCCTGATCATGTGCGCCTGGGATGGGTAGGCGCTGTTTATCACATCCCATGAAATCCTACTGCTCGGGGTTTGGTATTTATTGCATTGTGACACATTGCACTTATTCTGAGCTTCTGCAGAATGGCATGCAGACTTCGGTGTTTACACCATATTTCATTGTCTCACCAAGGGCCATATTTATGGAGCCCTTACGCTGTTCCAACGTCACATTATCTTCATTTTTTTACACTAAGGTGGCGTTGGAAGGGGAAAAACACTGCGCCATATTTACAAAGTGGTGCAATGCATCTGTTGCGCCACTTTGTAACCCCTTGCACCACATTATGCCTGCGCCAGGCATAATGTATGCAGGGGAGGTGTTCCGGAGCTGGGGGGCTGAAAAAGTGGTGCAAAGGAATCTATGAGATTCTCATAGATTCCTTTAAGAATTTTTTTTCACATTTTTTAATGCCTGCTAAGCGCAGGCCTTAAAAGGAGGCTCCCATTGATTACAATGGGCCTGTGGGTGCTTTGCAGGATTAGCGTAATCATTTTTGACTCTAGTCCTGCAAAGCGCCGGACTAGCATAAAAAATTATGACACTAGTCATCCTAACTACCACCATGGTGCGCCATATTACAAATCCGGCGCTATGATGGTGATGTTAGGGGAGGCGTTAAGGGGTACAAGAAACGTGGCGCTGCACTATTTGCAACTCCACATTTGATAAATATGCCTCCAAGTACATTCCGAGTGCGGTAAACTCTGTACAACTCGGAATTCTGACTCATGTGTAGACGGGGGTTTGCTTGTGGGTCAGAAAAGTTTGGCCCACTCATGAACAGGCCCATCAAGGTCACAAAAGACAGGAATTCATTGCTGCATAAAGACATGTTAAAGATTATGTGGCTTTTACACTAGTTGCCTGTAGGGACACAGGACCTATTTAAATCCATCTGGTGGTATTTCAGATTGAGGCTTCACAGCTCCTCTGAATTCTCTTGCTGGTTTTCTTTATCTGACATATTTCACTTCTAAAACTGTTCTTGGAGATAGCTGGAGGTCTGGGCAATGTTGCTGTATCTCAGTTGTCCTTTAAACATCTATCACCTTGAAATTGGCTCGAGGGTGGGTGCCTTTAAACCTTCAGAGAGCATAGCTTGTTTTGTTCAAACCTTTTGCATGTGCTGATGCACCTTCCCTCCAACAACAGGTCTCCTGCGCCTAATCCCCCATCCCTACTACCCACATTTCACCCCTGACATGGTTGCTGGGGAGTGCTGTTCTCACCCCTGAGGGCATTCAGATAGTCCTTGCTCTGTGGTGCTTGGTTTTCGCCTCAAGACTGTTCGCCTCTCCTCTTCTCGGTACATGGTACTGATGTAAATTCCCCTTCCATGCCTCGACTGTACCAGCCATTTCTGAAATAAACCCAGAACTACAAACAGTTAGAGCACCAAAGGTGGTTGCTTTGGATAGATGACAGCAGCCTCAGGGTATAGAAACTGACTTCAAGGTTTCCAGTCCTTTTGGCTCTTGGGGCCCCACTCCTGGTCCTGTTAACAGAGGTCTTCAAACTGGGGGGCTCCAGTGATCCCAGGGGGGGTGCCAGGCTCTGGCCAAAAGAAGCATTATACAGATAACAGGGCTTTGTTTTAAGCAGAAGCGTGTTATTACATTTTTTTAAAGGTAACAGTACTTAACTGCAATGTTTAAATAGGTCTAAACATGCTAAAAGATTGCATTATTTATCAAATAATTGTGAAGAATTCTGAGGGGGTCCAAGGATTTTTATTTTTAAACCTGGGGGGGGGGGGTGGCATTAAAAAGTTTGGAGACCACTGTGTTAATGTGACATTAGTCTATGTAAATAAAATGAGAGAACCAATATATATGCAACCATGATACTTTCAACCTTTTTTGGCTCATTGCAAACTACATTTTTGAATCAGCCGACACAGTTTCTTCCTGTGATCTCTAAGACAATATCTATTCAAACTTTCTTCGTATACCTAAACCACCATCATACCTTCCCTAATTAGTCCACGCCTCACTTGGTTCAAAGGTAGGTAGCATAAGCTACTGACACAGGGCTGGGCTTTGTGTCACAATTCATAAAATGTCCTATATTCAAGGCCTCTGGAATTCTGCACCATTGGAAGACCAAGCTATGCAGCAGGTTTTACTAAACTGCAGTAAGAAAAGGCAAATTATGCGGCGTTACACATCACATTTTGTGGGACGTTGTTTCACTATTTGTTCATTTCGTGATTCTGACTTTCCCGCTGGGCAGGCAGGCGACCGCCAAAAGGCCGCCCGCCCGCCCAGCGGGAAAGCACCAGCAACGAGGAAGCCGGCTCCGAATGGAGCCGGCGGAGTTGCTGGTGTGCGACGGGTGCAGTTGCACCCGTCGCGATTTTCAGTGTCTGCCACGCAGACACTGAAAATCAATGTGGGGCCCTGTTAGGGGGCCCCTGCAGTGCCCATGCCAGTGGCATGGGCACTGCAGGGGCCCCATGACACCCGTTCCCGCCAGCCAGGTTCTGGCGGTGAAAACCGCCAGAACCAGGCTGGCGGGAAGGGGGTCGGAATCCCCATGGCAGCGCTGCTTGCAGCGCCGCCGTGGAGGATTCCCTGGGGCAGCGGGAAGCCGGCGGTAAACCGCCGGCTTCCCTTTTCTGACCGCGGCTTTACCGCCGCGGTCAGAATGCCCCCGGAAGCACCGCCAGCCTGTTGCCGGTGCTTCCTCCATAGGAATGACCCCCTTTATCTCATTAGCACCAGTTTAACACCTGATTTCAGCTATGTTATTCTTTTGAAATAGTCTGTCACTGTGCTGCACCATGTATGGCGTTGTTTTAGGAATTGTTCATGTTTGAGTTAAGAACTTTTTTGCTGAAATCTGCAAATTATGGTGCAGACTGTGGATTAAGTTCCAAGTGCATTAAAAACATAAATATACAAAACAGTATTTCTACCATGAAGTTGGCTAATTCCAGTGCCTATATTGCCCATCTTCAAAGCAGTGGTGGCTGGCTTTCAGTTACCTTCACGCTGTCCTTACGGCGTACTCCTCTCCTCTCGAACGTGGAATGAGGAAACTACACAACCAATCCTGGTGCTTCTCTCATGCTGTTAGAAAGCATGAGAGTAGCATCAGGATTGGAGGGAGCTACCTCTCTCTGCGCTCACAAGAGCGCTGGAGGCCTGTACTTTCTCTAACTCAGCTGTCTTAAGACAACTTGGGTTAGAGAAGTTTAAAGTGCGCATGTCAGGCTGGCCATCGCAAGACGGCCGGACAAAGGGACATGCGGACTTTAAACTAAAGTGCAGAGCTCCCTACTGCTGCCAGTTATCAGCTATTGCCCCACCCCATCTTCACACTCAGTTTAGGACGGGATGCTGAAAATTAAAATGGTAACAAAAAATCTTTATTACCATTTTATTTTTCAGCTGTTGGGGCATTTATTTAGCGGGGCAACTCTCTCACGGAGAAGCCGACCCTGCTTCATAGACTGATATCAGCGAGCATTTGTACAAATGAACCAGCAGCAAGGAAATAGCAATGAGTTAAATGGCACCCTGTCCATGGTAGCTGATAGACCTGGATGAAATGTTAATTATGCCAGAGTAATCAGAATGATTGCAGTCATTTTGTGATACTCTTTTGATGAAAAAATTACCAAAAATTATGTGATTATGGCTTTTCCCCTTATTACGAGTAATTTTCCAAAATCCTTCTGCGGGAGCCCAGTACCAGTGACTTTAGACAGCATGAGTGGCTGCTGCTGTTTGTGTTCTGTTGCATTTAGAGCTATTTTCTTAGTGCAAAATGCATTCTCTGTTCCATTTGGATACCTGAGTGCATTTTGCGCTATAAAACAATAGGGCTAAATGCTGAGTTACGCTCCTCGTGCAATTCTGCGCAATCGCGTGCAATTTTGCTGTTATGGGGTGTAAATATTCTACAACAAATTACGCAAGGTACGCCTGTAGGAGGCTGGACTGGCTTGTAGTGAGTACCAAGGGGTACTTGCACCTTGCACCAGGCCCAGTTATCCCTTATTAGTGTATAGGGTGTTTAGCAGCTTAGGCTGATAGATAATGGTAGCTTAGCAGAGCAGCTTAGGCTGAACTAGGAGACGTGTGAAGCTACTACAGTACCACTTAGTGTCATATGCACAATATCATAAGAAAACACAATACACAGTTATACTAAAAATAAAGGTACTTTATTTTTATGACAATATGCCAAAGTATCTTAGAGTGTACCCTCAGTGAGAGGATAGGAAATATACACAAGATATATATACACAATAGCAAAAATATGCAGTATAGTCTTAGAAAACAGTGCAAACAATGTATAGTTACAATAGGATGCAATGGGGAAACATAGGGATAGGGGCAACACAAACCATATACTCCAAAAGTGGAATGCGAACCACGAATGGACCCCAAACCTATGTGACCTTGTAGAGGGTCGCTGGGACTATTAGAAAATAGTGAGAGTTAGAAAAATAACCCTCCCCAAGACCCTGAAAAGAGAGTGCAAAGTGCACTAAAGTTCCCCTAAGGACAAAGTAGTCGTGTTAGAGGAATAATGCAGGAAAGACACAAACCAGCAATGCAACAACTGTGGATTTCCAATCTAGGGTACCTGTGGAACAAGGGGACCAAGTCCAAAAGTCACAAGCAAGTCGGAGATGGGCAGATGCCCAGGAAATGCCAGCTGCGGGTGCAAAGAAGCTTCTACTGGACAGAAGAAGCTGAGGTTTCTGCAGGAACGAAAAGGGCTAGAGACTTCCCCTTTGGTGGACGGATCCCTCTCGCCTTGGAGAGTCGTGCAGAAGTGTTTTCCCGCCAAAAGGACGCCAACAAGCCTTGCTAGTCGCAAATCGTGCGTTTGGCGTTTTTGGACGCTGCTGGGGCCCAGGAGGGACCAGGAGGTCGCAAATTGGACCTGAAGAGAGAGGGGACATCGAGCAAGACAAAGCGTCCTCACTGAAGCAGGTAGCACCCGGAGAAGTGCCAGAAACAGGCACTACGAGGATGCGTGAAACGGTGCTCGCCGAAGTTGCACAAAGGAGTCCCACGTCGCCGGAGACCAACTTAGAAAGTCGTGCAATGCAGGTTAGAGTGCCGTGGACCCAGGCTTGGCTGTGCACAAAGGATTTCCGCCGGAAGTGCACAGGGGCCGGAGTAGCTGCAAAGTCGCGGTTCCCAGCAATGCAGCCCAGCGAGGTGAGGCAAGGACTTACCTCCACCAAACTTGGACTGAAGAGTCACTGGACTGTGAGGGTCACTTGGACAGAGTCGCTGGATTCGAGGGACCTCGCTCGTCGTGCTGAGAGGAGACCCAAGGGACCGGTAATGCAGCTTTTTGGTGCCTGCTGTTGCAGGGGGAAGATTCCGTCGACCCACGGGAGATTTCTTCGGAGCTTCTGGTGCAGAGAGGAGGCAGGCTACCCCCACAGCATGCACAAGCAGGAAAGCAGTCGAGAAGGCGGCAGGATCAGCGTTACAGAGTTGCAGTAGTCGTCTTTGCTACTATGTTGCAGGTTTGCAGGCTTCCAGCGCGGTCAGCAGTCGATTCCTTATCAGAAGGTGAAGAGGGAGATGCAGAGGAACTCGGATGAGCTCTTGCATTCGTTATCTAAAGTTTCCCCAGAGACAGAGACCCTAAATAGCCAGAAAAGAGGGTTTGGCTACCTAGGAGAGAGGATAGGCTACTAACACCTGAAGGAGCCTATCAGCAGGAGTCTCTGACGTCACCTGGTGGCACTGGCCACTCAGAGCAGTCCAGTGTACCAGCAGCACCTCTGTTTCCAAGATGGCAGAGGTCTGGAGCACACTGGAGGAGCTCTGGACACCTCCCAGGGGAGGTGCAGGTCAGGGGAGTGGTCACTCCCCTTTCCTTTGTCCAGTTTCGCGCCAGAGCAGGGGCTAAGGGGTCCCTGAACTGGTGTAGACTGGCTTATGCAGAATTGGGCACATCTGTGCCCAAGAAAGCATTTCCAGAGGCTGGGGGAGGCTACTCCTCCCCTGCCTTCACACCATTTTCCAAAGGGAGAGGGTGTCACACCCTCTCTCAGAGGAAGTTCTTTGTTCTGCCATCCTGGGCCAGGCCTGGCTGGACCCCAGGAGGGCAGATGCCTGTCTGAGGGGTTGGCAGCAGCAGCAGCTGCAGTGAAACCCCAGGAAGGGCAGTTTGGCAGTACCAGGGTCTGTGCTACAGACCACTGGGATCATGGGATTGTGCCAACTATGCCAGGATGGCATAGAGGGGGCAATTCCATGATCATAGACATGTTACATGGCCATATTCGGAGTTACCATTGTGAAGCTACATATAGGTAGTGACCCATATGTAGTGCACGCGTGTAATGGTGTCCCCGCACTCACAAAGTTCAGGGAATTGGCTCTGAACAATGTGGGGGCACCTTGGCTAGTGCCAGGGTGCCCTCACACTAAGTAACTTTGCACCTAACCTTTACCAGGTAAAGGTTAGACATATAGGTGACTTATAAGTTACTTAAGTGCAGTGTAAAATGGCTGTGAAATAACGTGGACGTTATTTCACTCAGGCTGCAGTGGCAGGCCTGTGTAAGAATTGTCAGAGCTCCCTATGGGTGGCAAAAGAAATGCTGCAGCCCATAGGGATCTCCTGGAACCCCAATACCCTGGGTACCTCAGTACCATATACTAGGGAATTATAAGGGTGTTCCAGTAAGCCAATGTGAATTGGTAAAATTGGTCACTAGCCTGTTAGTGACAATTTAAAAGTAATGAGAGAGCATAACCACTGAGGTTCTGGTTAGCAGAGCCTCAGTGAGACAGTTAGGCACCACACAGGGAACATATACATGCACACCTATGAGCACTGGGGCCCTGTGTGACAGGGTCCCAGTGACACATACATATAGGCCACAAACCTATGAGCACTGGGGTCCTGACCAGCAGGATCCCAGTGACACATAACAAACATACTGAAAACATAGTGTTTTCACTATGAGCACTGAGGCCTGGCTATCAGGATCTCAGTGAGACAGTGAAAACAGTGACAAACATCCTGACATACACTCACAAACAGGCCAAAAGTGGGGGTAACAAGGCTAGAAAGAGGCTACTTTCTCACAACGCCCACCCCCAATAGTTAACTATTTTTCTATCACCTTTAGCGTTCTGATAGTACAGGAAGATCAACAGCAAAAAGGGCCGGCCTAGGAGCAGTGCTATGACGCTGACTGAATCTGGCTACTCCTTGCAAGGATAAGATTTCAGATGGTTTCACAGGAGTATCTGTCTAGCAGGAGCCATGTTGATGCACGGTGCACTGCACAGTGTTGTCAGTGTCCTTTAGTTTAAGTAGGACCCTAGAATATTGCAGTTGGTGCTGAGGTGAAGAAGAGGCTTAGCCGTTAGGAGGTAGAAGCAGAGAGGGAGGGGGTGCAGAGCTAAGTGGCCTTGAAGAATGGAGGCCAGGAGATATAGGGCCTTATTTCGATTTCGGCAGATGGGTGACTCTGTCACAACGGTGATGGATAACCGCCCCCCAAAACATAAATTGTTTTCCCCATCATTGTATATTATGGGATTTATATTTTGGCGGACAAGCGATTCGTCACCGTTGTGACGGAGTTACCCGTCCGCCAACATCTAAATCAGGCCCATAGACTTGATGCAGGTAGCCCTGAGGTATCCCTCGTCCAGGTAGCACCTGTGCAGCTCATATTTTAGATGGTGACATATGGCCTCTCTAGGGGTTATCCTGAATAAGGTCCTAGGTTTCTGAACACTTGAACGCTCCTTCAGTGAACTAAGCTCCCTTCCTCAGTGAGAGCAGTACTCAGTGAGAGAGGGGCCCCGGAGACAGCTAATACCAAGGTGAACCGCAATAGTCCATGGTTTAGCAGCCTTTGTTAGCAATGTTTTCTCTTTTTCCTGATTGTTGAAGATGACTGCCTGGAGGGACCCCCAAGCAGCTGAAAATAAGAGTGCTGAGTGTTGGGAGACTGACAGCAACCATCAAACATGGTGAAAAAACCTACCATAGAAATGGAATGGAGTAGGGACTGTACTTAGCATTCAATATAAGAGAACCGCTCCAACAGGGAATGCACCACATTCTCACCAAAGTAATACCCACAGTCAATTCGGGAAATAATCAGTAAATTATGATCGGTTTAGTGTTATCATGAGTTTGTAAGAAGGATCTACTGAATAAATCAGAGTAAAAGGTTAACTTAAATCGAGCTACCTGCACAAACTGGCAGTACTAGTTGGAAATGAAATTGTAGACCTGATATGGCTAATTTAAAATTAAATCGTAAATATAGTTGTCTAGCAGAACCTGCACCTGGGCATTTAAGATGCGTACTCAAAGTTAAGAAACAATAAAAAGTTTAACAACGGCTAAAGAGTAGGTATCCAACGATGCTTGATTAATTCGTTCTAGAAACTGGTAAATATGTTTTTATTGGAATAACAAATCAAAGAGACCAGATCACGAGGACCAGCCATCAGTAACTCCCTCTCAGATTCATATTAAGGGCCTGATTTATACTGTTTTAGCGCTGCATTTGCATAATTTTTTGACTCAAAAAACGTGCAAACTTACAAAATTCAATTATGGCCCATATTTATACTTTTTTAGCGCCGCATTTGCAACATTTGTTTTACACAAAAGCGCCGCAAACTTAAAAAATACAATTGTATTTTGTAAGTTAGCACCGCTTTTACGTAAAAGAATTATGCAAATGCAGCACTAAAAAAGTATAAATTATGCCCTAAATGTGCTCACTCGTGAGAGACACCAACAATATCAATGGAGGCCACATGGACTCATCCTCCACTCCCCACCAGACATTTCAGATTCTCTCATACTTTCTTCCGGACAAGAGAGACAGTGTTGTTGCTTCCCCCTGGGTGCCTTCAGGTGGCTTCCACATAAGGTAGTAAAAATATACTACCTCTTGCAAACATTCTCTGCAGAGTTTGTACAATCATTAGTGGAGACAGCCCTAAATTAAGTGAGTAAAGAAGAAATATGAAGGGAAGTGTGAGACATAGCTGAAGCTTAGAGATGTGTGTGTGACATTGTCATTTCTCTCGGATAACATGTGACATGGCGGAGGGATCTGAGGAGAGCATGTGATGTGGCTCTGGACCTGCAGGAGAGAGTGCAGAATGACTGATATCAGGAAAGCACAAGACATGAAAGAATGGGAATCATGTGGCATGTGGACAAGCTTGTGGCATGCAGAGAGTTTTAAGAAGAGCATTGCACACAGCAGTGACTGCAGGGCAAAGAGAGACATGAGAGACAGGTTGCAAGAGAGAAGATGGCAATGTAGAGGGACTGCCTGGAAAGCCCTCTGCCATGTTACATACATGTTAAATGTTACATGTATGTAACATGGCAGAGGGCTTTTAGGAGAGTTAGTGCTAGTGAAGAGGCCCTATAGGTGAGTATATGACCGTGCATTGGACATGGTTGAGAGCTCTAGCTGCTTATGTCAACTAGAAGAGGGTTTTTAAACATAAGACAGGGCTGAAAGCTCCCAGTAGAAGAGGTGGCATGGTAGAGGTCTTCCAGGACAGGTAGCTACACACCCAACAGCCCTCGAGGGTGTGAGTGCATACAAACATGTAATATGGCACAGAGCTTAGTCGAGAGGGTGTGACATGAGGGGGGCTTGAAGGAGACTGTGTGACATGGCAGGGGATTTTGGGAAGAGTATGTGACGTGACAAAAAGCCTGCAGGAGAGTGTATGACATGGTGAGATTATGCAAGAGAGCGTGAAACATAGTAGAGTCTTGTGAGAGAAAACACGACAAGGCGAGAGACCAGCAGTCAACCAATCAATCAAACAATTTATAAAGCGCGCTACTCACCTGTTAGGGTCTCAAGACGCTGGGGGGGGGCTAATGGTTGAAAAGCCATGCAGTAGAGCATGTCACAGGTATGGTGCTGGGAGATGAGGGCTATTGGGGGATGAATGTGGTATATAGGGGCCTATAGGAGAGGATTTGACATAGAAGAAGGGTTGGCTCAGTCATGGGACCCAGGACCAAGACCAGGAGACTGGTAATGGCATGACAAGGGGACTTTGTGACATGATGGCAAGGGAAATGTGAGAGAGCACATGGGATTGTGGGAGGTTCACAGGAGAGTGTGTGATGGACACAAGGCCTACAGGAGAGAGTAGGAGATCTCTTGTTAGGCCCTGTGACTGAAAGAGGACCTACACGAGAGCGCAACTGATCACCTGTGAGACAGTGTAAGTTACAGAGGGTATGCAGGAGACAGAGAGAGATCACCTATGAGTCACTGTGACTGACTGAGGGCCTATAGGAGACAGTGAGAGATGGCAGAGACCCCACCGAGACAGTGTGACTGACAGTGATGGCAGGAGGGCATAAGACATGGCAGAAGGCATGGAGGACATCTCCTGACATGGCAGAATTCATTAAAGAAACTTTGTGACATAGCAGAGGGCATGGAAGACATCTTATGGCCTACAGCAGGCACCTAAACTAAAAGCAGTCCTCAAAGAGAACATAACATGCTAGAGGTCACCCAGAGGGGAAGTGGCTGGCAGATGATTTGCAGAAGAGCAGGAGGCCTGGTAGAGGGCTTCCAAAGCTGTGTTTGTACTAACAGAGGGCTCCCAAGGAGAGACTGAGATGCTGCAGATAGCCTCCACAGGAGGAAGTCACATGCTAAAAATATCATAACAAACTGTGTTGACATGGGTGGCAAAGGGCTTACACTAAAGCATTCAACATGGCTGTGGCCACTTAGAAAGAAGCATGGCAAGACAGGGGGCTTCTAGGAGAACATGTGACTAAGCACAGGACTTGTAGCATGAGACATATCTTGGGACTCGTAGGAGATTAAGAGGTGTTCTGGAAATATTCTAGAAGAACGCAAGACAGTGTAGAAGATTCCAGGAAGCCGTGATATGGCTCAAGGGTCCCTGGAGTGTGTGTGTGTTTCGTGACTGATGGCGTCCAACACAGGGCCTCATTTATAACTCAGCAGATGGGTTAGTCCCCCATAACGGATTTAGATTTCAGCGAATGGGATATCCGTAACCGTTGTGACAAAGTAACCCGTACTCCGAGTTGTAATTCACACTATGGGCCTGATTTAGACCTCGGCGGACAGGTTAATACATCACAACGGTGATGAATATCCGTCCACTGAAATCTAAATCCCATTATTATCAATGGAATTTAGTTTTCAGCAGATGGGATATCCGTCACAGTTGTGACAGAGTAACTCGCCCGAGGAGTTCTAAATCAGGCCCATAGTGTGAGGCATGG
This sequence comes from Pleurodeles waltl, assembly GCF_031143425.1. Taxonomy (NCBI): domain Eukaryota; kingdom Metazoa; phylum Chordata; class Amphibia; order Caudata; family Salamandridae; genus Pleurodeles; species Pleurodeles waltl. The sequence goes on along the minus strand of NC_090448.1, from coordinate 47,287,546 downwards.
CTGATGACCTGTTGTGTTTCCTTCTGCTGTTCCTTTCACCTGAGCTCTCTACTCTCTGTTTGGTGTTTCAGATCGTCATGAGGTCATCATGAAAGACATTCTCGAGCTTGACACGTGGGAGAACCAGTGGAACGTGGCAGCCGTGAAGGTTCTGATGCACGACAGCTATGACGTCTGCCTTGTTGCCAAGATGAACCCTCGAGACCTGATCCCTCCCCCTACTGATTTAGTGGAGCAGTAACCACAGTCCCGCTCCTTCTGGTTCTGTTCATCTCGTGCATCATTTCAAAAGAACTCCTTTCAATCTAGACCTTCGCATGGGAAGTGAATACTGGGTGATGAGGACATTTCCTCAAACTGAGAGCGGCTGTGAGGACTGGAAGGAGTCCCCGTGATACTTGACGATAGAGTACCTTTTTGTTCAGCCATTGTCTTTATTTGCAATCATTGTGGTTCTCAATATTGTCATTTAGGCTGCATTGTTTTGTTTTTATCTTTTGAAAGTTCAACAGTTTGAGATTTTTTTAACATCCTGCTATCCAACCACTTTGGGATGGCATTTTCCAATGCTTATTGACACAAAGGCCTTTTGCTGCACCTTCTTCAACTATCTGGTGCCCTTACGCTGCCTTCCCTAATGCTCATAGCTTCAACGCCGCATGTGTTTATCAAATCCACGCTACTGCCCTTACACACTGTTGATAGACTCAGAGGACTTTAGCTCTTACCAGTATCTATCAAAGCCACGCTACTGCCCTTCCACACTGTTGATAGACTCAGAGGTCTTTAGCTGCTTCCCAGTGTCTATCAAAGCCACGCTACTGCCCTTTCACACTGTTGATAGACTCAGATGACCTTAGCTGCTTCCCAGTATCTATCAAAGCCATGCTACTGCCCTTTCACACTGTTGATAGACTCAGAGGACTTTAGCTCTTACCAGTATCTATCAAAGCCACGCTACTGCCCTTTCACACTGTTGATAGACTCAGAGGTTTTTATCTGCTTCCCAGTGTCTATCAAAGCTACACTACTGCCCTTTCACACTGTTGATAGACTCAGAGGACTTTAGCTGCTTCCCAGTGTCTATCAAAGCCATGCTACTGCCCTTTCACACTGTTGATAAACTCAGAGGACTTTAGCTGCTTCCCAGTATCTATCAAAGCCATGCTACTGCCCTTTCACACTGTTGATAGACTCAGAGGACTTTAGCTCTTACCAGCAGTGTCTATCAAAGCCATGCTACTGCCTTTTCTCTCTGTTCATAGGCCCAGAGGTCTTTAGCTGTGCTTTGATGTGTCTATCAAAACCATCTACTGCCGTTCCACTCTGCACCTGATGTGTCTATCAAAGCCACACTACCCGCACTACTACCCTTTCATACTCTTGATAGGCTCAGAGGTCTTTAACTGTGCCACAGGCAACTATAAAAGCCATGCAACTGCCCTTTCACATTGTTGATAGGCTCAGAGGTCTTTAACTGCGCCACATGCATCTATAAAAGCCACGCCACCGGTAAGTATAGGTAAGTATTTCTTTTTTTTTAATTAAAGTGCCATCGGGCCCAGTTTGGGGCCCCCCCTGTGCTGGCTATTGGGGTGGTGGACATCACTCCTGTCTTTTCTAAGACAGACTCATGTGGTATGGATGGTTTTGCAGCATAAAATGACACTAGGCTGGTTAGAAGCATTTTTTTCCTCTAATCAGCCTAACATAATTTTTGGGTGCAAACCCCCCATCTCCCATACCGCCACCCCCACCTGGCTAACATCATTTTTTTTATACCAGCCCACCCTTTGTGCCGGCTTGTGGCATTCCATACATTTGGCGCCCGGCTGGCTCTCTGGAATGACGCAAGCTGGCACTATACTTTTTGACACAAAACTGCGTTTGCGCAGTTTTGTGTCAAAAAGTATAAATATGGGCCAAAGTCTTCAGCTGCCTCCATTGCATTTATGACAGCCACCTATTGCCCTTTCACACTGTTTTTGGACTCAAAGGTCTTTAGCTGCGCCCCCATTGGCCAGATTATTGATTTTGTTTCATGCAACACAGCAAAACAACTTGCTGCTCTGCCTGAAAAGGATAGAGCAAGAATGCACCACATCTATCCATCTGCCTGCGCTGGCACACAATCTGCAGTCCAAAGCAGGCATCCTTGCTCCATGGTGTAAGGGTGCTTGTGTTACAGGCAGGATTGTTTTTTGTGTAGAATGGGACACCTCCTAAACAACAAGCATTTTCAATGCAACGGGGCTCGCATTTGCTCGAGTTGGAGCTATTTGCGTTGTAAACTCCTAACCTAACTTTTCTTGCCACACAAATTAAAAGAAATAAATCACAGCGCGATCGCGCTATTTAAAATGCAGCGCGATCACGCTGATATTGAAAACAAAATAACGGAGCACGATCGCGCTCCCAGCGCGATCGTGCTGCGGGAAAAATTAACAGATAAAGTAGTCCAGAAACCAGGCTCAAAACATCGAGCCTTGTATGTTTCTAATAGTTTACCGGTGCTGTGTAGGTGGGCTAAACACCGGAAAAGGCATGACGGATGCATGCCTTTCACAAATGAAAGCAAGCAGATTTTAAAGAGCAAGCCCAGGAACCAATGAAAGAGACTGACGTGACCTGGGCGTGGTTTGAAGCCCAAAGAGTGATTACTTTATGGGCAGAGCGCTTTGTGCTCGCCTATAAAAAAGAGGGAAAAAATGGGTAGAAATAAAGATAGTTCTCTCAATTACACCTCTGGTGGAGAGGTGTACAATTCTGAAATATTCCCAAGTTTATCAGTGTTGGTAAATCTGGGAATGCTTCAGACTACGTGGGTGGATGTGATTAAACTCCCACACTCCATCAACGCAACACCCCCACACCACAGAGTAACGCAAGCGGGCAACTTGTACTGTCTTGTGTTACTCCAGATTTATCAAGCCATGCGGGCCACGCAAGGTGGCCTTCCCTGGTAAATCTCGTTCTAGGTTTTGCGTCGCCCTGTGTCCCCTTGCATGGCACAAGGATGACGTAAAACCCTAAAAAATGTGGGCCCAAGAGTCTGTCAAAGCCAGACCATTGTCCTTACCCTTTTCAATAGCTTTCCTCAGTACTGACAGACGCAAAGGCCCAAAATTATACCTTTTTTACACCGCATTTGCGTCACTTTTTGATGCAAAAGCGGCGCAAACTTACAAAATACAATTATATTTTGTAAATTTGCGCCGCTTTTGCATAACAAAATTATGCAAATGCAGCGCAAAAAAAGTATAAATATGGGCCAAATTTCTGTAGCTGTGTCCAGTGCATCTATCATAGCGACACCATTCTAGAATGGCCTCCTATGTGTTAAGTTTGTTACATATGAACATTTTAGAACGGAGTTCTCCTTCGTTTATCTCTTTCAGAAGGCAGCCCTATCTTTAGACTTTTCTAAAGTATTTTTATGAAAACAAAAATGTTTTAATGTAACATAAATGTTTACGAGGTGACTATTACATTCTAGATTTCTACCATTTGGGCATAACATATTAATCCAATTTTAAATGTCCCCTTTTTTACAGGACACAAAAGGACAACATACTTATAAGTAGACAAATTATTAAAACACACTAAGAATAAATTAACCATAGACAGAGCAAACATACATAGGCAAAATATTTTTTCAATAAAGGACAAGTTAACAAGATCATATATCCAAGGTTGTGAGTCTTGTCTGGTTTTAACCTCCCATACTCTTAAAATCCCTATATTTACCTGGGTAAGATTTCTAAACGTCAATAAATACTCGCCGAAAAGGAGGAACAATGAGCAGGACTTTCATTAAAGATGACACATTTTGGATTCCATGGAAGGCAAATGCCCATCAACATATCTAGTATCTCCGAGACCTCCAAGCAGGATGACAGTACTTTATGACAAGTGCACAGTGGGAACTCGATACACTGCATGCTTCTCACAGCCCTGAAAGGAAAGCGTGAGCATTATTACTTGTCAACCACAGTCGAGGGACAATTCGCTGTGTAGTGAATCATAACAACAAATCCATTTTCCTATTTTACATCTGGTGAGAGAAGTGGAAATCTGTCACCATTCCCCACACTTTAAGTTCCTCAACCAAGACACCCAGGTCTGAAGGTATGTTTACCACAGCAGACCTCTTGGTCAGGGGACAAATAAAGACACAACGCGGAAGGAAGAAGCGAGGGGTGTAAGGGCTGGGGCGAGAAGAGTAAGACATGGCATAAGGAATATTACTGCATGTAATCAAGGCATTGAACTGTTATTTGGGAATCCAAGCCTAAAACTGTGCACAAACAAAGGTGATATTATTTGACAGAAGCAGCCCAAAACTGAGAGAAAGAGGACAGGGTAAAATCTTCAGGTTCCCTCAACACAGGAGCATGAAACCCTCAGGCGCCACATACGAAGCAGCAGATACAATTGGTCAATAAATATGAGCATTCGGGCAATAAGAGCTCAGAACTGAACTTAGAATGCCAGTTGAATAAAACAAGCCCCACGCATTCATAAAAACAAGAACCAAGCGAGGTACTCAAATGCTGACCAAAGAGTGAGAAATAAAATCATGCCAACAAAAAGCAGTACAGACGCTAAGAACACTTAGGGCCTCATTACAACATTGGCGGGCGGCAACCGCTGCCCGCCAAGTTGTAACCGCCGTGCAGCCACCAATGCGGCCGCACTCCCGCGGTGCCCATTATGACATCCCCGTTGGGCTGGCGGGGATGTGGGCCGCAACATGGGAGCCGGCTCCAAATGGAGCCGGCGGTGTTGCGGCCGTGCGACGGGTGCAGTTGCACCTGTCGCGCTTTTCACTGTCTTCAGAGCAGACAGTGAAAAGCCGCATGGGGCCCTGTCAGGGGCCCCCTGCACTGCCCATGCCATTGGCAGGGGCCCCGTGACTCCCCGTACCGCCAGCCTTTTCCTGGCGGTTCAAACCGCCATGAAAAGGCTGGCGGTAGGGGGACTCGTAATCCCCTGGGCAGTGCTGCTAGCAGCGCTGCCCCGGCGGATTACTACCGCCGGGGCCATTGTGGTGGGAAACCGCCGGCCCCGGCGGTGCGACCGCGGTGCTTCCGCCGCGGTCGTAATGACCAGGAAAGCACCGCCAGCCTGTTGGCGGTGCTTCCGTCATTTCAGCCCTGGCGGTCCTGTACCGCCAGAGTAGAAATGCCCCCTTATTCTCTAGCAGCAGTGCTTAATTTGTACAGGCGGGTGCAGGCGGTGGACACTGACACTCATTTTTGAGGACCAGGACATATTTCTCATAATTAGACTTTAAGCAAGAGAAAGAAAGGCAGGGAGGGGATGAAGGGGGATGACTAGAAAGATAGGAATTGAGTGACAAAGGAAGTTTGGAGAATGCTGGATGAAAAAATAGCCTGCAAAGGTGAATTAAAGAGACAGGAAATGTGACTAGTGGAAGCAAGAGGCAGAGTTGCAATCAGTGCCCACCAACCTCGGTAGTCTGCAACCCAACATTGCGATACAGACTCCTGAGAAAAACTTTGGGCCCTGGAACCCCAGGCCTCTCCAGTGTTGCACAGATGAGCACATCAGTGGAACTCCTTATGTGCTGAGTGTCACGGAACGCACTTCGGCTAACATTCGAACGCGGATATTGAACCAGATTGGCCAATAAGGTCTGGTGGTCACTGAGCTGCACGACTCTCTCCGCGCAATGTCCTTTGGTCACGTGGTCTGCTGTGCTGCCCAAAAAAGGGGGAAAATGGTGCTCCATCGTATTTACAGAGCCAAAGATGCCATCAAGTCACTCGTGCAAAACAAAATGTTTTTTTAGCGCGTTGTAAGAGCCACAGTGAGCCCACAGATAGGGCCATGAAACGTGTTTTGACCATTGGATTTAATTAGGCACTTACCAGGAATTTACCAGATTACAATGTATTACAATGTACACATCACTTCTGAGAAGTTCCAGAACACAACCACAATGTGTAGTTCTTGCATTAAAAGTCACAAAGTGTGGTTCTTTGTCCTTTCCTAGGAACATTATAACATGTTAGTTTTCGGTCCTTGGTGAAGAGAACAAAACAAAAGATACAAGTGGACACACTAAGGGACACATTATAGGAGCTGGAAGCCAGAGCTTTTTGTCCAGTTTGCTGGATTTGGGGGTCCTCAGCGAATGTCAAGGCCTTCTACGAAATGTCTTAAATGAATGTTGCTGATGATGAAGAAAAACATTGCCTTAATTATCAATCTATTTAAGAACTGATGTATGTCCTACTTTGGTGTGTTTATGCTTTCATTGTTCTGATCTAGAATGTGCAAGCATTTTGTAATTTTTGCATGGCGACATGAATTGTGTATTTATGTTCATAAAGATGTGGAGATAGATTCACTTTTAAATGCATTTTTATTATGAATATAGTCAATTTTTAGCGCTAATTTGTGAATAGCGAACTTGTAAATGTACTTTTGCTTACGGGTATGACTGAGAAAAACATTATCCTAATAAAATGTGGCTTAAACCTGATGGTGCTCTGGACTTACCATAAAATCAGATTCACTCTGCTCCGAATGATTGTGAATTTACGAATGGAGAGGGTGACGGAGAGGAAGGGATGGACTGAGTGATCGAGCTCTATAGAGAGTGTTCATGGATATAATGATACCTAGGCACAGGGCCCATGTACAGTGGCCTAACAAAACTTGAGCTACCGCAAAGTTCCTTGAGTTCCTTCATCTCTGAACCCAGTCAGGGGCCTGCTGTCCCGCGGGGAGCGCAGGGGTCTTTGTTACACCACTGCCCATTTTAGGGCTCTGATTTATACTTTTTGGTGCAAAACTGCACTAATGCAGTTTTGCACCAAAAAGTTTAACACTAGCTTGCACCATTTCTGTGCACCAGCCGGGCACCATATTTATGGAATGGTGCAAGCCGGTGCAAAGGGTAGACTAGCGTAAAAAAAAAAAAATACGTTAGTCGGGTGGGTCTAGGGGTATCGAAGAAGGGGGTTGTGAACCAAAAAATTACGTGAGGCAGGTTAGACTAAAAAAAAATTACTCTAACCTACCTAGAGTCATTTTCTGACGCAAAACCATCCATACCACATGACTCCTGTTTTAGAAACGACAGGAGTCATGCCCACCACCCCAGAGGCCAGCACAGAAGACCAGGGTCCCCTGGGCATGGCCATTCCACCCAGTGCCATGTAGGTGGGGGCCCATTTCAGGGCCCCCAATGGCACTTAAATAAAAAAATACTTACCTGTACTTACCTATACTTACCTGGGATGGGGTCCCCCATCCTCCACTATCCCTCTTGTGTGGGTGGGGGTGTCCCTGGGGCCTGGGGAGGGCACCTGTGGGCCTATTCCATGGTTTTCCACAGTGGAAACAGGCCCACAGGTCCCCTAAACTCCTGCCCTGACCCAGGCGTTAGAAAATAGTGCAAAACAAGCTTTGCACCATTTTTTGACCCCTTCTCCCTCCTGTGCGTGATTTTTGCACAGTGGGATAAATATGGCGCTAAGGCCATAGAACCATTTTTTGCACAGGAACGCCTACTTTGCATCTTATTGAGGCAAAGTAGGTTTCCACATCAAAAAATTACTTTAACTCCATAAATGTGCTGCTAGACGGGTCTAGCACCAAAGTATAAATATGGAGTTAGCTTTGCACCGAATTTGCATTTAAAAAAATTACGCAAATTTGGCACAAAACAAGTATAAATATGCCCCTTAGTGTGCATGGAAGGTGAAATAAGCCTTGTTGTATATAAATATTCTTTGCCTCCATCACGGTCAGCGGGTCCTGGAAGCAATCCATGAGAGTTTCACACTGAGGCAATAACCACACACATAGGCAAGATGGCTTACTCTGGAAGGTGGTAGGTCATTCACTACTCCACTTCTCATTAGAAAGTAGGGCAAAATGCATACTCTCTCAAGGAAGACATATAATCACACACTCTTCTTCGCACACATTAGTTCTTGTGGGTTTCACTCACAGGAGTGAAGACATATTACTGAATTCTGACACCACAGACAGTCCACCTCTTCCCTCTCTGACTGTTACTACCAGTGTGAAGACTGCTCGTTCCCTACAAACTTTGGGCAAACTCTCAAAGTAGCTTTCATTTTGCCAGGTAACAACTTACAGCTCTTTTGTACTAAATGTAGATCCATGGTAAGCATAAGTTGAATATATATGAATTTATTGTGGATCACAAAATCAGTGCTTTATTCCTTTTGGAAATGTGACTTGGAGAAACCTACACACCTGACATTGTGCAAGCCCTTCCACGCGATTACTACATTGTCCGGCAAGACCACCAAGGAGAAGGGCTCACCATTGTTTTTAAGTCTGATTTGAAATGCTCCATCTCAGAACTGAAGGTCCCAGAAACTGAATCATTATTCATCATATTAACATTAGGGAATACTTTTTCCTTCTCAGCGGTTCTCATCTATCCTCCACCATTGAATTTTATCAATGCTTTCCTAGGACTTACTGTTCCACAGGCACCTAGGTACACTCATTTCAATATACTAAGGGGCATATTTACAAGCCCTTAGCTCCTTCTTACACCATACTAGCGTCATTTGTTTACACTGATGTGGCATTAAGGAGGCCATTTCCCTGCGCCATATTTACAAAGTGGCGCAATGCATGCATTCCGCCACTTTGTAAACCCTTGCGCCACATTATGCCTGCACCAGACATAATGCATGCAAGGGGGGTGTTACAACACAGGGAGGCCTGAAAAAATGGTGCAGTGAAATTTACACGCTTTCACTGCGCCATTTTTAGCGTCATATTTGTTAAAGTGATGCTGCCGTTGTTTTCAATGGGCCTCCCTTGACTTTGCAGGATTAGCGCCATAATGTTTGGTGCTAATCCTGCAAAGCGCCATGATAGCATCAACATTTTTTATGCTGTTGTCCTAATGTGTGCCACGGTGCGCCATATTGTAAATACAGCGCACACATGAGGTTGTTAGTGGGGGCAGGGTGACCCAAGAAAAGTGGTGCATCAGAACTGATGGGCCACTTTCTTCTAAATATGCCCCGAGATGACCTCATCTTAAACTCTGATCACTCAACTTGCTCCTCAGTAATCAACCTAGTAAGCAAATTGAAAAGCATTGAACTAGTGCAACGGGTAACTCTTCCAACACATAATGCGGGCCACATCTTAGACCCTGTTTTTTCGAATGTACACAACATGCTAACATACTCTCCTATTTCATTAATATGGTCATATCATTAGCCACTCCTTTGCTCCTACCTTGGGCAGTGGACAACAGTCACGGTTCTTTGCTGCTTCTACAGTCTCGAAGATGGCCCAAACTTTCCCCTTTCACTTTCAAAAGAACAATGGATTTAACCCAGATCTGTGGCTGGTGTGAGTGTTTCAAAAGTTTCAGCACTCCGTCCATCATCTCTTTGTGTGTTGCTACGTTCGCCCTAAGTGGCCAGGGTGTGCCCAGACGTGAGTCCCGTGCTCACTATGCCACTGGATTCAAGCTAGCCTGGCTGATGAGGGGTGATAACCCAAAACCGGTTCTGGATGCTTGTTTCCGGTCCAGGGAGGATCTGGCAATTAAGGCTGGACTGTTCCCCTGGGCAGCAAGATCAAGACTGATTTTCATATGGCTTGGTCTAACCTGGGGTGGCATGTTGAGCAAAAGAACAATGGATTCAACCCAGATCTGTGAGCGGGGGTGAGTGTTTGAAAAGTTTCAGCTCTCCGTCCATCACCTCTTTGTGTGTTGCAAAACTTTCACCCGACCACATTTGCAAATCTTTAGTAGTAGCTATATCGAGCTTTCCCAATATTGTGACTGAGGCCAACTCAGTAGTTAATACTGGGGTCACAGGCTCGCTTGATAAAATAGTTCCCCTTACATCTTTTTCCAGACCAAAACCATAAACCCGTTGGTGTACTGGACAATGGTCAACTATGGAGAAAAGTTGTAAGACCTTGGAACGAGCTTGGTGCAAAGCCTACAATCCGATCTGCAAAACCAAATATAACGGGGCTATTAAAGTGTATCATACAACTATTAGAAAGAAATTCATGGTATTTTATGCAGAAAAAATCAAATCCCTGTCAACTCCTCCAAGAGATCTTCTGTATACTTACGTTACTTAAAGACCCTCTGGTCATCACCCTTTCGGCTCCTCCTTTGACCACCAGGTGCAATGAATTAGTTACATTCTACCAAAAAGTAAATGCCATTTACTGTTCCTCCTCTACGAGGCAAGACATACTTTGGCCCCTGAGAGCTCTGAGATTGCGAATGTTGGGCACTGCTGCCCATCACATTTTAACAAAATTCAGGAGGAGGACTTCCAGAATCTGAGCAGTTCAGTCAAATAAAATGCCCCACTGCATCTCACACACTCAATAAATAATCTCCTACAATTTACCCCATCATGTGCGGATTATTGAATCAATCACCTCTGCCTCGGTCCCCAATAATGGAAGCATGCAGTGATTATCCCGCTCTAGCAAAAATCTTACCTTGGATCCCTCTAAACCAGAAAACTATCGCTCTGTCTCGTTGCTGCCTTTCTATACCAAAATAAACATGCCAACAAGCAACTTTCTAAATTTATTGAAAACAATCAGTTGCTTTATGGGACTCAATCCAGCTTCCACCCCCTCTTCAGCCCGGAATCTGCCCTGCACACTGATACTGAGAATTTTCCTCTCGCTTCGGACCAGGGGGTCACTTCCACAGGCATCTTGCTTGATCTCAGTGCAGACTTTCCACACTATACTCTTAAAGAGACTCCTTGTTTGTAGGTTTTGTGATGAAGCCCTATGGTGGCTCACCTCTTGATCCAAAATAGATCCTATCAAGTGTTGATGAAAACTTTCTGCTCCAAGACATTGTCACTATTGCAAGGGGTGCTCCAAGGCTCTTCCCTGAGCCCTACACTCTTAAATGTGTATATTCGCCCTCTTGCAGAGATCATAGAAGACTTTTGACTCATTGTACACACTTGTGAGGATGAAACCCAAGTGATCATTATACTTTGCCAAGATTCAGCAGAGAAGGCCCCACAGCTGAAACTCTTGTCTTTCTGCAGTGATTAATTGAATGAGCCTTAATTTGCTTAAATTTTCATGACGATAAGACAGAGGTGATCATAGTGGGGAACCAACCAATCATCTTGTCCACTGTTTAGTGGCCCAACTCCCTGGGCGCTTTTCCTCCTCCCAAACTTAAAGTGAAAAACCTAGGAGTTTGGATGGACAAACATCTCACTTTTGACTACCAAGTCAAGACTTTGTCAGCCAGGTGTTTCAGGACCCTGAGATGTTTGAAGGAGATGTTGCAGTTTCTTCTCTACAGCCCAGAAAACCGTGGTTCAGGCTATGATAACGTGGACATGGACTACAATAACATACTTTACTGTATTTCACAGGAGCGCCTAATATGCCTACAGACAATCCAAAACTCAGTAGCTCATCTGCTACAAAATATTGTCAGATATTTGTCTGTCAGTGCAGGTCTTCGGAGCTACCCTGGTTGTTGGTCAGTAAGCAGGCAATATAAAGCCAAGCGGTATGTTGATAGGGCCTTTTCTAACACTGGCCCTAGTTACTATCACAATCTGATAAGGCCCTTCATTTCGTCAAAAACTCTTCTCTCTAAATCTTTATTGGCCGTGGTTCAACAAATCAAGACAAAAAGGGTGGTCATTAAAGTATCTAGCCTCCAAAATCTGGCACAGTTTGCCTATCAACCTCCACAGGAGCCTTTCAGAAGACATCTGGAAACAAGGCTCTTCTAAATTTTCGCCACCTATCAGGGATTAGCTCTCTGAAGGACAGAGTCCTTGTGCTGACACTCTTGATACGAAGCAGCCACGTGCTTTACAAGTTCAATAAACTATCCAGAAGTTTCCTCTATCCAAGTTGGAGCAGAGGCGCAATACATCAGGTGATAACAACAAAGAAAATGTCAGTGTGAGTTTAGTTTCCACAAAAAATGGACATACCTACCTCAATATTGGGCTATGCTGTCATTTGCCTCAGGAAAGAATCAGGCTCTCTCAATGGCTGTGTGCCACTGATAGGAGCAGGCCTACCCTTGACAGTAAAACAGTATTCCGCCTAGCAACCTGAACCCATCCACCTGGGTTCGTTGCTCCATAGCAGCGAGTCCCAGCATGCCACTCGCTCAGTGCCTATGTAGGCATCAGGTATCAGGGTTCCCTCCTAAAAGCGGAGAGTGGCATCTTTCAGGCTTTGGGATCCTGTAGCACAGGTAGGTCTCCGGTCCAACAGAGGACCGGCTCAGCAGCACCGGAACAGGAAGAGAGGCCCTGGCTGCAGGACTCTGTGTACAATGCTGTCGAAGGAGCGACTGCCAACAATGACGGAGCCCAAGGTGAAGGTGGGCTTCATTGTCCTGTTATAAGGATGTCCACCTCAGGAAACTCCTTTCTCCTAGATGAAGTGTTCTGGGAGTTTAGAGGTGTCAGAGGGCTGCATGACATAATGTCACTGTCCTGTCTCATTTCTGTGTCCATGTTTCCCTTAGATGAGGCCTAGCAGGGAACAGGGTCTGTCCCACACGAGGGCCTGCTGGTAGGTGGAGTCCCATCAACCACAGCTGATGATGGAAGTTGCGCGGAAAGCCCCTCCCCTTACACACCCACAAAGTTTGGGCATGTCCTGTGCCTCTCCCTATCCTAAAACCAGGTGTAATCCAGTCCCTTTGTGATTAAATCTCCCACCGTTTCCATAGTGGGAAAAAGTTGGAGAGGTGTTTGTGAATGTCCACAAGCCCACAAGATTTGGGAGCATTCACAGATTCTCAAGGTAAAGGATGCCTTGTTCCTCCGACTCCCTGCTGCTTGCTTGGAGTGTACTACTGAGTAATTGCATGCAGTCGTGTCGCACAATTTCGTGGTAGTAAACGCATCAATCCCTGCAAGACATTAATCTTTTGGGACACCAGATAGGTATTTGGTAATGTTTGGCCACAAATGTATGTCAGTGCTGAAAATCAAGCCCTAATTGTTTTAGTACATCAATATTTGCATTCCAATTTTAAAGTGGAGGCTCCAGCTCTTAGCCTTTCTGATTTCTCTGTGCTCTTGGGGTGTTTGTAAAGGGGATCCTTGTTTCAAGTGCTTGCCCTCTGGTGTCCCATGCTTGATATTGGTACCACCTGAGGTGCTACCAGTGATCTAGGGCCCTTTCAGCACACATGAATAGTGCTTGTGGCTTTTCAGTCAGGAAAAAAGTTAGGCTCTAATGGTAATAGCAACTCTATTCCCTTCTCCTATTTTGTACAAAAGAAAGTTACTTTCAAGGAATACAAGAAAAGAGTGGTTCAGAAGTGTTAAATTTTTTTTTATTTATTTACTTCTCATTTGTATAAAGTGCAGCTCTGAGGAGGTGTCGCTGTGCTGCACAACAGAACAAGTAGATAAGGTTAACCACTTGTGTAGAACCAGCAACCAGTGAGAGCAGAAAATCTGAGATAAAGATATGGGCACCAGATCAGAACCAGTCTCAACAAGATGTAAACAGTAGAGAAAATAATCTGAAAATAGGAAAAACCACAGCAGGTTGAATGACAGGGGAGGGTGCGAGGAGAAAAGGAAGGAGGCAGAGGATGAAGGATGTTAGAAAAGATCTAAAAAGCAAAGAGATGAAGTAAATAACAGGAGAGAACTTGAGATGTGGAATCTCATGGTGGAAGGAGCCCAGAGTTTAAGAGAAGAGGTAAGGATGCAGGAAAGGAGGACAGAAAGGCAGGAGAGATGTAAGGGCAGGGGGTGGGTTTGTGGAATTCAATGGAAGAATGAGGGGGTTAAAGCAAGGCGGAGGTAGGAAGATAATATTCAGGAGCCAGTGACTGCAGACATTTGAGGGAGGTGCCTTACATAGAAGGAGCCGAGGATCACATAAAGAGAAAGTGCAGAAATAAAGTAGGGTGCCTTGAAGACATGCGCATTGACCGCAGACGTTTGAAAGGGCGACTGCGATAGAATTAGACCAGCAAGAAGTCCGTGAATAAAATTAACTTGGGTAGATTTAAAACATATGTGTGTTTAGTACTTTGTGAAACTGAAGGAGAACGTTAGACCATCTCTGGTCAACTAGCACTGAGTCCATCTCAGGTCAACTAGCACTGAATCCATCTCAGGTCAACTAGCACCGAATCCATCTCAGGTCAACTAGCACCGAATCCATCTCAGGTCAACTAGCACCGAATCCATCTCAGGTCAACTAGCACCGAATCCATCTCAGGTCAACTAGCACCGAATCCATCTCAGGTCAACTAGCACCGAATCCATCTCAGGTCAACTAGCACCGAATCCATCTCAGGTCAACTAGCACTGAATCCATCTCAGGTCAACTAGCACCGAATCCATCTCAGGTCAACTAGCACCGAATCCATCTCAGGTCAACTAGCACTGAATCCATCTCAGGTCAACTAGCACTGAGTCCATCTCAGGTCAACTAGCACTGAATCCATCTCAGGTCAACTAGCACTGAATCCATCTCAGGTCAACTAGCAATGAGTCCATCTCAGGTCAACTAGCACTGAATCCATCTCAGGTCAACTAGCAATGAGTCCATCTCAGGTCAACTAGCAGTGAATCCATCTCAGGTCAACTAGCAATGAGTCCATCTCAGGTCAACTAGCACTGAATCCATCTCAGGTCAACTAGCACCGAATCCATCTCAGGTCAACTAGCACCGAATCCATCTCAGGTCAACTAGCACTGAGTCCATCTCAGGTCAACTAGCACTGAGTCCATCTCAGGTCAACTAGCACCGAATCCATCTCAGGTCAACTAGCAATGAGTCCATCTCTGGTCAACTAGCACTGAGTCCATCTCAGGTCAACTAGCACTGAGTCCATCTCAGGTCAACTAGCACTGAATCCATCTCAGGTCAACTAGCACCGAATCCATCTCAGGTCAACTAGCAATGAGTCCATCTCTGGTCAACTAGCACTGAGTCCATCTCAGGTCAACTAGCACTGAATCCATCTCAGGTCAACTAGCACTGAGTCCATCTCAGGTCAACTAGCACTGAATCCATCTCAGGTCAACTAGCAATGAGTCCATCTCAGGTCAACTAGCACTGAATCCATCTCAGGTCAACTAGCACCGAATCCATCTCAGGTCAACTAGCAGTGAATCCATCTCAGGTCAACTAGCACTGAGTCCATCTGAGGTCAACTAGCAGTGAATCCATCTCAGGTCAACTAGCACTGAGTTCATCTCAGGTCAACAAGCACTGAGTCCATTTCAGATCAACTAGCACTGAATCCATCTCAGGTCAACTAGCACTGAGTCCATCTCAGGTCAACTAGCACTGAGTCCATCTCAGGTCAACTAGCAGTGAGTCCATCTCAGGTCAACGAGCACCGACTCCATCTTAGGTCAACAAGCAATGAGTCCATCTCAGGTCAACTAGCACTGAATCCATCTCAGGTCAACTAGCACTGAGTCCATCTCAGGTCAACTAGCACTGAATCCATCTCAGGTTAACTAGCACTGAATCCATCTCAGGTCAACTAGCACCGAATCCATCTCAGGTCAACTAGCACCGAATCCATCTCAGGTCAACTAGCACTGAGTCCATCTCAGGTCAACTAGCACCGAATCCATCTCAGGTTAACTAGCACTGAATCCATCTCAGGTCAACTAGCAATGAATCCATCTCAGGTCAACTAGCACTGAGTCCATCTCAGGTCAACTAGCACTGAATCCATCTCAGGTCAACTAGCACTGAATCCATCTCAGGTCAACTAGCACCGAGTCCATCTCAGGTCAACTAGCAATGAGTCCATCTCAGGTCAACTAGCACCGAATCCATCTCAGGTCAACTAGCACTGAATCCATCTCAGGTCAACTAGCACCGAATCCATCTCAGGTCAACTAGCACTGAATCCATCTCAGGTCAACTAGCACCGAATCCATCTCAGGTCAACTAGCACTGAATCCATCTCAGGTCAACTAGCACTGAATCCATCTCAGGTCAACTAGCACTGAATCCATCTCTGGTCAACTAGCACTGAGTCCATCTCAGGTCAACTAGCACTGAATCCATCTCTGGTCAACTAGCACTGAGTCCATCTCAGGTCAACTAGCACCGAATCCATCTCAGGTCAACTAGCACCGAATCCATCTCAGGTCAACTAGCACCGAATCCATCTCAGGTCAACTAGCACTGAATCCATCTCTGGTCAACTAGCACTGAGTCCATCTCAGGTCAACTAGCACTGAATCCATCTCAGGTCAACTAGCACTGAATCCATCTCTGGTCAACTAGCACTGAGTCCATCTCAGGTCAACTAGCACTGAATCCATCTCTGGTCAACTAGCACTGAGTCCATCTCAGGTCAACTAGCACTGAATCCATCTCAGGTCAACTAGCACTGAATCCATCTCTGGTCAACTAGCACTGAGTCCATCTCAGGTCAACTAGCACTGAATCCATCTCAGGTCAACTAGCACCGAATCCATCTCAGGTCAACTAGCACCGAATCCATCTCAGGTCAACTAGCACTGAATCCATCTCAGGTCAACTAGCACCGAATCCATCTCAGGTCAACTAGCAATGAGTCCATCTCAGGTCAACTAGCACTGAATCCATCTCAGGTCAACTAGCACCGAATCCATCTCAGGTCAACTAGCAGTGAATCCATCTCAGGTCAACTAGCACTGAGTCCATCTGAGGTCAACTAGCAGTGAATCCATCTCAGGTCAACTAGCACTGAGTTCATCTCAGGTCAACAAGCACTGAGTCCATTTCAGATCAACTAGCACTGAATCCATCTCAGGTCAACTAGCACTGAGTCCATCTCAGGTCAACTAGCACTGAGTCCATCTCAGGTCAACTAGCACTGAGTCCATCTCAGGTCAACGAGCACCGACTCCATCTTAGGTCAACAAGCAATGAGTCCATCTCAGGTCAACGAGCACCGAATCCATCTCAAGTCAACAAGCAATGAGTCCATCTCAGGTCAACTAGCACTGAATCCATCTCAAGTCAACTAGCACCGAATCCATCTCAGATCGACTAGCACCGAATCCATCTCAGGTCAACTAGCACTGAGTCCATCTCAGGTCAAGTAGCACTGAGTCCATCTGAGGTCAACTAGCACTGAGTCCATCTCACGTCAACTAGTACTGAATCCATTTCAGATCAGCTAGCACTGAGCCCATCTCAAGTCAACTAGCACTGAGTCCATCTCAGGTCAACTAGCACTGAATCCATCTCAGGTCAACCAGCACTGAGTCCATATCAGGTCAATTAGCACTGAGTCCATCTCAGGTCAACTAGCACTGAGTTTAGATGGTGGGGTCTGCACCAGAGAACAAAATGTAGGGCAGCTTTGCAGGATTGGAATTTGTTTGATTTCAGACCAGGCTTATAAATACTCCTCAAATTCTTGATGCCACCAAAGAGTTTACGAGAGGCTCTCAGGTTGCCTGGTATGTGAGGCACACCAATTAATTTAGGATACAAACATTTTTGTTCCGGGAGGACACTGTATTTTATAACTCCGCAAACACAGGCATGTCATTTCCCCAATTAAATAAAACAATCACCATTTGATATGTGTCATGACTTATAAACTTGTTTCTTACTCCCAGCACAAACACATGGAGGAGAAAGCTGGGGGGAGAGGGAAGGCTGGAGGGAATTACAACTGAACCCGAATCTCGAATTACATTTCAGAAGGTAATTTCCCTAGCCACAAACCTTGACCTATACATCTGTCTTGTGGAGGCTGTAATAAAGGCAGTACCTTCGTGCCTGGAACCTTCACAAGAGTAATAACCAAAGGGGGAAAAGAAGCCATCCCTCGAAACCTCTGGCACCATTTCAGCAAACCTCCAGAAATCCCCTCGCTGGTTCTACCGGTGTGAAAATATGCCCTTTGCCTGAGTTTCGCAGGGTGCCACAGGGAAGCCCTGAGGGTCAATTTGCAAAGATCATTTTTGGTACTCTGTGGATTTCTCCCCCAGCACTGCGTTGGCCACATTTGAGGTGACTTTTATCTACACTTCTTCTCTTGTCCTCTAGTGCAGTGGTTCCAAACCTTTGGACTTCTGTGGACCCCCACTTTATCATTACTGGAACCCGAGGGCCCCCACTGAATTATTATTGGAATCCGGGGACCCCCGATTGAGTCATTACTGAAAGCTGGGGACCTAATCTGTTAATATTATTTAATTTTCTAAGCAGTGGCGGAACCCCTGAGGAGGCTTTGCGGACCCCCAGGGGTCCCCGGGCCACAGGTTGGGAACCACTGCTCTAGTGCATGCAAAGCCGCCAAGAATAAGGAATCACTCTCTGTAGGAAAGTACCATCTTGCCTGGCATGTTACAACTAAAACAACATATATACAGTGAAATATGGGGGTATGTGTCACTGGGACCCTGTCAGCCAGGGCCCCAGTGCTCATAAGTGTGCCCTGTATGTGTTACCTGTGTTATGACTAACTGTCTCACTGAGGCTCTGCTAATCAGAGCCTAAGTGGTTATGCTCTCTCATTTCTTTCCAAATTGTCACTAACAGGCTAGTGACCAATTTTACCAATTTACATTGGCATACTGGAACACCCTTATAATTCCCTATTATATGGTACTGAGGTACCCAGGGTATTGGGGTTCCAGGAGATCCCTATGGGCTGCAGCATTTCTTTTGCCACCCATAGGGAGCTCTGACAATTCTTACACAGGCCTGCTACTGCAGCCTGAGTGAAATAACGTCCACGTTATTTCACAGCCATTTACCACTGCACTTAAGTAACTTATAAGTCACCTATATGTCTAACCTTTACCTGGTAAAGGTTGGGTGCTAAGTTACTTAGTGTGTGGGCACCCTGGCACTAGCCAAGGTGCTCCCACATTGTTCAGGGCAAATTCCCCGGACTTTGCGAGTGCGGGGACACCATTACACGCGTGCACTACACATAGGTCACTACCTATGTGTAGCTTCACAATGGTAACTCCGAACATGGCCATGTAACATGTCTAAGATCATGGAATTGCCCCCCCCCAATGCCATCCTGGTATTGGGGAGACAATCCCATGATTCCCCGGGTCTCTAGCACAGACCCGGGTACCGCCAAACTGCCTTTGCAGGGGTTTCACTGCAGCTGCTGCTGCTGCCAACCCCTCAGACAGGTTTCTGCCCTCCTGGGGTCCAGCCAGGCTTGGCCCAGGAAGGCAGAACAAAGGACTTCCTCAGAGAGAGGGTGTTACACCCTCTCCCTTTGGAAAAAGGTGTTAAGGCAGGGGAGGAGTAGCCTCCCCCAGCCTCTGGAAATGCTTTCATGGGCGCAGATGGTGCCCATTTCTGCATAAGCCAGTCTACACCGGTTCAGGGATCCCCCAGCCCTGCTCTGGCGTGAAACTGGACAAAGGAAAGGGGAGTGACCACTCCCCTGACCTGCACCTCCCCTGGGAGGTGCCCAGAGCCCCTCCAGTGTGCTCCAGACCTCTGCCATCTTGGAAACAGAGGTGCTGCTGGCACACTGGACTGCTCTGAGTGGCCAGGGCCAGCAGGTGACGTCAGAGACTCCTTCTGATAGGCTCCTCCATGTGTTGCTAGCCTATCCTCTCTCCTAGGTAGCCAAACCTCCTTTTCTGGCTATTTAGGGTCTCTGCTTTGGGGAATTCTTTAGATAACGAATGCAAGAGCTCATCAGAGTTCCTCTGCATCTCTCTCTTCACCTTCTGCCAAGGAATTGACTGCTGACCGCGCTGGAAGCCTGCAAAACTGCAACAAAGTAGCAAAGACGACTACTGCGACCTTGTAACGCTGATCCTGCCGCCTTCTAGACTGTTTTCCTGGTGGTGCATGCTGTGGGGGTAGTCTGCCTCCTCTCTGCACTAGAAGCTCAGAAGAAATCTCCTGTGGGTAGACGGAATCTTCCCCCTGCAACCGCAGGCACCAAAGAACTGCTTCACCGGTCCTCTGGGTCTTCTCTCAGCACGACGAGCGAGGTCCCTTGAACTCAGCAACTCTGTTCAAGTGACTCCCACAGTCCAGTGACTCTTCAGTCCAAGTTTGGTGGCGGTAAGTCCTTGCCTCCCCACGCTAGACTGCATTGCTGGGAAACGCGTGTTTTGCAAGTTCCTGCTGAATAGGATTTGCTGCTGCAGATAAGCACCTTCGTGAGATCGGTTTGGCTGACTGGTCCAGATGCCCCATCGATTCTCAAAGCAAAACATTGGCAAAAAACTCTAAGTGCCAGGTTTCAGGAAACTTTAGGAGCTATTCTTTGACACCAGTCAAAGATCCAGGATCTTGGTCACAGCCCTTGAGGTTCAAGACTCACTCCAGCAGAGGTCAGCGGCATCGACCAAAGCAGTTCTAGTTGGTACTGGTCAGGTGGGAATGCAGTAAGTGGTGTCTCGCAGCTTGTTGTGAGCCCTGTAGGCCAACCAGAAGGACAGCCTTATGACTTGTAGAATGCACTTCTTTGCCCTAGGGACAAGAGGGAGAGCAGATACAGTCTTCAAGGAGCAGGCCCACTCCTCTTCTGTTGTTCCAAAGGATCAGAAGTGATCTCAGGAGGGTATTCTGGGTGCCAATTGTATGCTCACTACCAGCATCGGGTGGAGGAAAGTCCTAGCCGCTCCATAACCAATAGGATAAAAGTTCCCAGAGGTGACCCTACCCATTTTTGCAGAACTTGCTGTGCATTTTACTGCAAACAATCATACAGTGCCCACCTCTGCCCAAAACCAACATGGGAGAACCTTCCCTCCTCTTTGCAGAGGTCCTGCTTCCACCCTAGAGGTGTGGTCATGGTAAAGAGCAACCCCTCCTCTGTGGTCATTCAAAACCTCTTCAACTGAGATTTAGCTCCTGGGTGACAGTTGGAATGGGCTTCTAGAGGCTTTAGGCAGGTAACAAGTACTTTCCTAAAAGTACTTTTTAATAAATATGTATTACAAATCTGGCTTTGCCAATGAATTGGGCTAGTTATAAATATTTTAAAAAGTCCAAACATGAACTGTGTAGATGCTTCTTTAAGCACAGATGGGCAATGTTAAATTTAATATTGTATCTCAGTACTTCCCTATGAAACAGCTAACCCTGTTACAGTGAAAATAGCTTTTGGGCCTTTCACAGCAAAGACCGGTTTAATATTAAACTTTTGAATGTCCTACTCTTAAACACCATGCATCCTGCCTTATTGGCATTTAAGGCCAATTAAGGGTGAGGTTTTAATATTTAACAAGAGGATTTATCCTGTCAAAAGAGGATATTTAAACAGGTCAGATTTGCAGTTTAAACCAGCACAGACAGGCCACTGGCAGCAAACCTGCAGTCATGTTTACATTGCCTCTATAGTAGACGGCACAATGAATGATGCCGTCCATTTGTGACCTTTAACTTACAGGCCCTGGGTACACCGTTGTACCATAGACTAAAGAATTATAGATAAGTTACAGATGTAAATAAGGGGTATGCCGATTTCATCATGTTGCCAGAGAAAGAACATGCTATTTACGACTGGTTAGCAGGAGTAAAGTGCGGAGAGAGCTACAGCCAGGAAAAACAGTCAAGGTAAAAATATGTGGTGCTACCACACAAAGGATGGTATTCTCCAACATACAGATTGTGTTGCACTTTTACTGCCCTTTAGTGTCAAACAGTTTAATTGTGGCCCCTACCTTTAAGATTTTTTGTGCAATATATGCTTCCACTGTGATCAACTTGGGCTATGGCAAGCCACTCAATATGCCCATGTAACCATCCACAATGCCCCTTGGTCAACCCCAGGGACCTTTTCACTCCATCTTGGGTGCTCGGCTCACCTGACGTGGCTTCAGTTCACCGCTTACTACATGAAGCTGTGAAATGGCCAGGAGGTCCTCAGCTGAACTATGAACAGTGTCCTAGGCCAGGGCACGCGGCCCATCCGTGATGTCACCCTCCTTCTCTGAGAGCGTTACAGAGGTTTGACTTCTCAAACCTCTGGTTTCAGGATTTTAGAAATAAAGATCACTGCGCAGATGGATGCCCTCAGAATCAATGTCCTCCCATAAAACACTGCACCCAACATTCCTTTCCTAGAGTGGGTTCATGGTGGTCTGTGAAGCATCCCTCTATGAACCACATCCCCTCACACAGAAGGATCAAGGGCCCTATCAGCAACATCTTCAGTATTCATGCACAGATGCTGAAAATGTGCTGCTTTTAGCCCACAGATTAGCTATGCAGACCTATGAGCTAGAGAGCTGTATAGAGTTCAGCTCAGAAACAGGAAGAGGGGATCACTGCAATGTGTTTCCAGTATTTGCAGCAGACAGTGTAGTTTCAGAAAAAAAAAGTGTAAACACCCATTCTGTCCTGCACACTAGAGTGAGATCCATTAATCATACAGCCCCGTGGTCGCCGAGCTCTACTTTCATTCATACTTCCTCCAAATTCCAAAAAGTATGTAATTATGCCACTTTGCATAATCACATGCCATTTGCAGTAAAACCTTGACAGTGAACACGCCATTTGCTAAAAAAAACTTTAGCGCAAATGCACGTGAACAACAGATCACAAGCTGCTGTTATTCGGGGTGCTTTTGAGATTTTTTTTTTTTTTTTTAGATCAAATGCATTCTTAGTTCAAAAATTGACCCGAGAACTAATTTCATGCTAAAATGTATCTCTAAATGATGGATTTGCACTTTGAGCAATTATGCGTAATTCCGATTCATTTTGCCAACAATTGCATGACAGCAAATTACGTGAATTTTGTACCCTCCTAGTCGAAATGAGGCATGGAATTTATGGAAACAAAGTTTAACACTTAGCAACGTCGCTTGCACAAACTCCTAGGACTGCATTTGATGGAAACATATTGGGGTGTGATTGTTCTTCCTCCCCACCCCTACACACAGAGGATGGAAATGCACTAGAACTGCGGACGCTGCACTGAACACAAGGGTAAAGGCCCTTGTGCGGTTCCCACACATCTAGGAATAAACTGCGCCAACTGCTTTCAAATAAACAAAGGTCCACATGATTCGTAAAAATCAGTGCTAGGATGTCTTTGTGATGGATCAAAAAGAGTGCTTAATTTGTGCTTGTTGTTTCCGGTACTGAGCACAGGCACTTATTTTTGAGGGCCGGCGCTTATTTTTCTGCCTCAAGCATTTACTGCGAGCAAAAGACACATATGGGAGAGACGGAGGAAGAGAAACACAAAAAAGCGTCACAAAGTTAGAAAGCTGCAAGAGTGAGCTGAAGGGGCAGGGAGTGGTTGTAAACAGATTGAAGAGGCCCGAGATGGCTTCAGGATTACGCTGCCTCTGGTCGCACATTTAATTGCAGCAGCCAGGTGTTTAAGAGGAGGACTTTGGGCACCGGCACGTTTTTATTTACAAATTAAGCACTGCTCAAAAATAAACACAAAATCCTATAAATAAACTTAATTTATGGTGTAAAACTGCACCAGTAAATGCCCCAAAAATCCTACAGGGTATATAATTTATTTTTCTTCCTCAGCTGCTTCTTCATACAACAGAAGAGTCCGCTGCCAACAAAGTCCCCATAGATAACTATATGCATATTGATTACATACCAGACTTTTCCTTGTGACAAGGGAGAGCAGAGGTGGGCAAAGATCACACTTTAATGACATATGCATTCGCCCAGTTCTTTCTTGGTATCTTCAAACATAAAACAGGGCAATGCAATAGAGGCTTGCAATAACAGAGCACGAGCACTCTACAATATATATCTCAGAGCAGTAGGAAGGTGTTAAGTGCCCACCATGAACCTTTGCCTATTACAATCAAATCTTAATAACGTGCAAATTGATCTCCTCCTACGCACATGCGTGACATGGGAGGGGACTGTACTGCTGAAAAGGGGGGGGTTGAGTACCGAGAAATCAGACAAGCAAAGTGGTGAAATACTGAAAAATTCACTTGAAAGAGCAAATTCAAGAAGGGACTTAAAAGAAAGAATAGAGAGAAAGAAGAAAATTATAGCAAATTTCTTTATAAGCACTGGAAACCATCACCCCCGTGATTTTGTACGGCACGAAAAAAAAAAGAGTAAACACCGATGACCACTGATTTTTACACTTTTTCCACAACAAATAAAACCTGAAAAGAGGAAAGTCTACCAATGATTTTTTTAGACAGAGCTGGGTATTGTCTGCACATTGGTGAACTGCAACCCCGGCCTCCCCCATCATGATTGTTAGTGGTGCCATGTACAAATTCAAAAAACGGGGGGCAATGACGGATCCCCGAGGTGTCCCACACATGACAGGAATGAGGCATTGTTGCCAATCCTTACCAGGTGTTTCCAGTTGGTTTGGAATGACAAAAACATCCAAGGACCTTACCTCTGAAGCCCTCGTGTGACTCAAGGATTGAGATGAGTCTGTTATGCTCAATGGAATCAATCATGACTTTTAATATAAAGATTTCACACTACCCAGCATGCAATAAGTGTCATTCAGGATTTTAAGGGGAGTGACTTCTGTGCCACATTTTTTGGGAAAGCTGGATTGCCTTTTACCACTTACTTGACATGCATATGACCGGTTTCATCCTAATGTGGCATGGTGGGCAAAAAAATGACAGACTGGAATGTGGCCATGAGCAATTACCAATGGCTGAGATTACTCCAAGCATCCCACCCATGGGCTTTTTACTGTCCTCAGTCAAAGATCAGGTAGCATAAGTCACCAGCCTCCAGGCACTATTCACAAATATCTCCATTAAGCTGGGTCGCTGTGAAGTAGAAGAATTGTTTTTCCAGCCCAGCATGCTCCAAACCTGCATTTCTAACTGCGCATTACTCATAGTGTCTCAAAAGAAAAAAAGCATGCTGTAAGCTTGCATCCTAAACGGCAGCCATGCTGTGCGCACCCGGGGATAAGTTCTTTATGCAAATGAGATGATAATCTCATAGGGCAATGACTGCCCAAACGTATAGAGACGCGAGGCAGTGAGACTGGCAGTTTTGATTCATGAGCCTCGAGTCTCTGTGTCACCGTGTAATACATTTCTACTCTAATGGAGGCACCTGAAAGCCACGACTATCCATCATCACACACAAGAAAGCAGCCCGCGCATGTGGCCTCGCGCACAGGCTCAGCACTGATGTTCCATATTTTAGGTGCTACGGATCGGACCAGGTGCCACATGTACTAAAATGCAATTTTGAATTTCCCAAATAGTGCCTTCATAGCAATAGCTATTTAGGAAATGCAAAATGCTATGTACAAAGACACCGATTTCCTAATAGCGATTCCTACAAAGTAGGAATCGCTATTAGGAAATTCCAAATAACAAATCCCAGGCCATTTGAGACAATGGTCTGGTTTTGCATTTCCCAAACAGTGATTTCCTATTAAGAAATCAGTATTATTTCCTATCAGGAAATTGCTATTTGGAAAATGCAAAACCAAGGATGACTATGGGCAAAAGGCCTCCCTTGGTGCACCCCAAAAATTGTGGTGACCATATACAGTACACATGTGGCCAAGGGGCAGGTGTGTGCTTCATTGCACTTTAAAAGAAGTATTATGGGCTGCATTTTTTTAAAAAATTCACACGGTTACCATTGACTTGAAGTCGATGGTAATTGCATTTCCTAAATGCACAATTTGCATTTAGGAAACGCTTTATACATCAGAACAGAAATCGCAAATAGTCAATCTTTAGTTGCAAATTCCTATTCAGGGGTTGCAAATTGCAATTTCTATAGGACAGAAATCGCAATTTTCAGTTTCCTTAAAGGGATTTGTACATCAGAAAAGCCTATTTTGCATTTCTTAACGTCCGAAACAGCGATGGGGACCTTATGAAATGCAAAACGTCTTTGTACATCCGGCCCCAGGAGCCTAGCTGATGCCCACCAAGATATTCCTGTTAGGCCCTCATTCCTCCCCTGGTGTCCTCCTGCCGCACGCCCCATCCCTGCACCCGGTGCATCCTGGGGAACCATAGCTTTTTGGGATTCTGCGCGCAGCGCGGCCCCAACCATATCATTTCAGTTGTCTGCACTGTGCGAATTACAAGGGGGGGGGGGGGGGCTGCAGGAACCGCGGAGACAATGGCGGAAGAGAGGGGGAGCCTTCACATCTGCCGCCGCCCTGCGAGTTATTAGGAAGCAGCCAGGGTGACAGGACTGCACAGGCCGCTGGCACGCATGGCAGATGTGAGGAGGGTACAATTCAGCCATATAAACGCTAAATGCAGAGCCTTGGAGGGCAGATGAGGACAACCAGGAGCAGCCCCGCTGGGCCTTGCGCAGCTCTCCTTCCACACAGTAAACCACAGATGTGTGCACGTGCCTCTGGGGAGTCGGCATCTGTTTGTATGGTGCCCCCACTGCATCCATTTCACTGCATTGACGCATACCACTCCACTGAGCACCACTCAGGCTGCATACTCAGCACTACACTGCATTGACACCACTGCACTGAATACTACTCAGTCTACTCTACACTGCATCGACCCAAAACGCTGCACTGAATACCACTGAATCTACTGTTTCAGCACTGCACTGCATTCACACATACCACTGAACGGAATACCACTCAATCTAAGTACACGACACTGCACTGCATTGACACATGACACTGCACCGAGTACCACCCAGTCTGCATACTCAGCACGACACTGCATTGAGACCACTGCACTGAATACTACTCAGTCTACCCTACACTGCATCGACACATTACACTGCACTGGATACCACTGCATCTACTGTTTCAGCACTGCATTAACAAATACCACTGAATGGAATACCACCCAATCTAGGTGCTCGACACTGCACTGCATTGACACATGCCACTGCACCGAGTACCACTCAGTCTGCATACTCAGCACTACACTGCATTGACAACACTGCACTGAATACTACTCAGTCTACCCTACACTGCATCGACACATAACACTGCACTGAATACCACTGCATCTACTGTTTCAGCACTGCATTAACAAATACCACTGAATGGAATACCACCCAATCTAGGTGCTCGACACTGCACTGCATTGACACATGCCACTGCACCGAGTACCACTCAGTCTGCATACTCAGCACTACACTGCATTGACACCACGGCACTGAATACTACTCAGTCTACTCTACACTGCACTGAATACCACTGCATGTACTGTTTCAGCACTGCATTAACACATACCACTGAATGGAATACCACCCAATCTAGGTGCTCGACACTGCACTGCATTGACACATGCCACTGCACCGAGTACCACTCAGTCTGCATACTCAGCACTACACTGCATTGACAACACTGCACTGAATACTACTCAGTCTACCCTACACTGCATCGACCCAAAACGCTGCACTGAATACCACTGAATCTACTGTTTCAGCACTGCACTGCATACACACATACCACTGAACGGAATACCACTCAATCTAAATACACGACACTGAACTGCATTGACACATGCCACTGCACCGAGTACCACCCAGTCTGCATACTCAGCACAACACTGCATTGACACCACTGCACTGAATACTACTCAGTCTACCCTACACTGCATTGACACATTACACTGCACTGAATACCACTGCAAACTACTGTTTCAGCACTGCATTAACAAATACCACTGAATGGAATACCACCCAATCTAGGTACTCGACACTGCACTGCATTGGCACATGCCACTACACCGAGTGCCACTCAGTCTGCATACTCAGCACTACACTGCATTGACACCACTGCACTGAATACTACTCAGTCTACCCTACACTGCATCGACACATAACTCTGCACTGAATACCACTACATGTACTGTTTCAGCAGTGCATTAACACATACCACTGAATGGAATACCACTCAATCTAGGTGCTCAACACTGCACTGCATTGACACATGCCACTCACCGAGTACCACTCAGTCTGCATACTCAGCACTACACTGCATTGACACCACTGCACTGAATACTACTCAGTCTACCCTACACTGCACTGAATACCACTACATGTACTGTTTCAGCACTGCATTAACACATACCACTGAATGGAATACCACCCAATCTAGGTGCTCAACACTGCACTGCATTGACACATGCCACTGCACCGAGTACGACTCAGGCTGCATACTCAGCACTACACTGCATTGACAACACTGCACTGAATACTACTCAGTCTACCCTACACTGCATCGACACATAACACTGCACTGAATACCACTGCATCTACTGTTTCAGCACTGCATTAAAAAATACCACTGAATGGAATACCACCCAATCTAGGTACTCGACAATGCACTGAATTGACACACGCCACTGCACCGAGTACCACCCAGTCTGCATACTCAGCACGACACTGCATTGACACCACTGCACTGAATACTACTCAGTCTACCCTACACTGCATCGACACATAACACTGCACTGAATGCCACTGCATCTACTGTTTCAGCACTGCATTAACAAATACCACTGAATGGAATACCACCCAATCTAGGTTCTCGACACTGCACTGCATTGACACATGCCACTGCACCGAGTACCACTCAGTCTGCATACTCAGTACTACACTGCATTGACAGCACTGCACTGAATACTACTTAGTCTACCCTACACTGCATCAACACATAACTCTGCACTGAATACCACTACATCTACTGTTTCAGCACTGCATTAACACATACCACTGAATGGAATACCACCCAATCTAGGTGCTCGACACTGCACTGCATTGACACATGCCACTGCACCGAGTACGACTCAGGCTGCATACTCAGCACTACACTGCATTGACAACACTGCACTGAATACTACTCAGTCTACCCTACACTGCATCGACACATAACACTGCACTGAATACCACTGCATCTACTGTTTCAGCACTGCATTAAAAAATACCACTGAATGGAATACCACCCAATCTAGGTACTCGACACTGCACTGAATTGACACACGCCACTGCACCGAGTACCACCCAGTCTGCATACTAAGCACGACACTGCATTGACACCACTGCACTGAATACTACTCAGTCTACCCTACACTGCATCGACCCATAACACTGCACTGAATGCCACTGCATCTACTGTTTCAGCACTGCATTAACAAATACCACTGAATGGAATACCACCCAATCTAGGTTCTCGACACTGCACTGCATTGACACATGCCACTGCACCGAGTACCACTCAGTCTGCATACTCAGTACTACACTGCATTGACAGCACTGCACTGAATACTACTTAGTCTACCCTACACTGCATCGACACATAACTCTGCACTGAATACCACTACATCTACTGTTTCAGCACTGCATTAACACATACCACTGAACGAAATACCACTCAATCTAGGCACTCGACACTGCACTGCATTGACACTTGCCACTGCACCGAGTACCACTCAGTCTGCATATTCGTTATTACCCTGCATTGACACAAACTACTGTGCAGAGTACCACAACATCTACTGTTTCAGCACTACACTGCATTGACACATACCACTGCACCGACTACCACTAAAATCTCTGTACTTGGAACTGCACTGCACTACATTGACACATACCACTGCACTGAATACCACTCAGTCGACACCACTCTGCTGTGAGACATACCACTGAGACATACCACTGAACTAAATACCACTCAATCCACGTACTCGGCACTACACTGAATTGACACATACCACTGCACTGAACACCACTCAATGTCCGTACTCAGCACTGCACTACATTGAGACATACCACTACACTGAATACCAATGGATCTCTGTACTCGGCACTGCACTACATTGACACATATCATTGCACTGAATATCACGCGATCTACGTATTCAGCATTGCACTACATTGACACATACCACTGCACTGAATACCACTGCATCACCGTACTCGGCACTGCACTACATTGACACATACCACTGTGCTGAGTACTACTCAGTCTACATACTCCACACTGCACTGACCCATACCACTGTGCTGAATACCACTCCATCTACGTACTCAGCACTGCACTATATTGACTTGACCCATTTCATTGCACTGAATACCTCTCAATGTACGTACTCAGCACTGCACGACATTGACACATATCACTGCACTGAATATCACTCGATCTCCGTACTCGGCACTTCACTACATTGACACATACCGCTGCTCTGAGTCCACTCAACCTAGATACTCCACACTGCACTGAACCATACCACTGCAGTGAATACCACTCGATCTCCGTACTCAGCACTGCACGACATTGACACATATCACTGCAATGAATATCACTCGATCTCCGTACTCGGCACTTCACTACATTGACACATACCACTGCTCTGAGTCCACTCAACCTAGATACTCCACACTGCACTGAACCATACCACTGCACTGAATACCACTCGATCTCCGTACTCAGCACTGAACTGCATTGACATCACTGAACTGAATATCACTCGATCTCCGTACTCAGCACTGCACTGCACTGACACCACTGAACTGAATACCACTCGATCTCCGTACTCAGCACTGCACTGCATTGGCACATACCACTGCACTGAATACCACTAGATCTCTGTACTTGGCACTGCACTATATTAACACATACCACTGCACTGAATAGCACTCGATCTCCGTACTCATCATTGCACTACATTGACACCACTGAATTGAATATCACTCGATCTCCGTACCCAGCACTGCATTGCAATGACACATACCACTGCACTGAATACCACTGCATCTCCGTACTCGGCACTGCACTACATTGACACATACCACTGCACTGAATATTACTCGATCTACGTATTCAGCATTGCACTACATTGACACATACCACTGCACTGAATACCACTGCATCTCCGTACTGCACTACATTGACACATACCACTGCACTGAATACCACTCGATCTCCGTACTCGACACTGTACTACATTGACACATACCACTGTGCTGAGTACTACTCAGTCTACATACTCCACACTGCACTGACCCATACCACTGTGCTGAATACCACTCCATCTACGTACTCAGCACTGCACTATATTGACTTGACCCATTTCATTGCACTGAATACCTCTCAATGTACGTACTCAGCACTGCACAACATTGACACATATCACTGCACTGAATATCACTCGATCTCCGTACTCGGCACTTCACTACATTGACACATACCGCTGCTCTGAGTCCACTCAACCTAGATACTCCACACTGCACTGAACCATACCACTGCACTGAATACCACTCGATCTCCGTACTCAGCACTGCACGACATTGACACATATCACTGCAATGAATATCACTCGATCTCCGTACTCGGCACTTCACTACATTGACACATACCGCTGCTCTGAGTCCACTCAACCTAGATACTCCACACTGCACTGAACCATACCACTGCACTGAATACCACTCGATCTCCGTACTCAGCACTGAACTGCATTGACATCACTGAACTGAATATCACTCGATCTCCATACTCAGCACTTCACTGCACTGACACCACTAAACTGAATACCACTCCATCTCCGTACTCAGCACTGCACTGCATTGGCACATACCACTGCACTGAATACCACTCGATCTCCGTACTCAGTACTGCACCACATTGACACCAATTAACTGAATTTCACTCAATCTCCGTACACAGCACTGCACTGCATAGACACCAATGAACTGAATACCACTCGATCTCCGTACTCAGCACTGCACTGCATTGGCACATACCACTGCACTGAATACTACTGCATCTCCGTACTCGGCACTGCACTACATTGACACATACCACTCCTCTGAATGTTCCTCCTCGTTACCCCTCCCGTGGGAAGGCGTAGCATTTTGACGAATTTCCAGGTCTACCATTCATGGTAATCCTGAGAATGCGCCAATATCCATAGGTGGATGCGTGGGAACACCCATGGAACAGCTCCCTGGGGCAGAGTAACAAAAGACAGCGAGTTGCGCTGCATTGCGTTACTCTAGATTTACCTTGCGTGGCTTAGTAAAGCTTAGTGAAGCTCATTGTAGGTTTTGTGTCGTCCTGTGCCCCTTTGCGTGATGCAAGGGTGACGCAAAACCTTTGACAAATATGCCCCTCAGTTCACAATTCAGGTAAAGTTCATTCTCAGGTTTAGAATTAAGGTACAGATATGGTAGGCTTGCATTTAGAGTCAGACTAACGTTTCGGGTTAGAATAAGGTTTAGGTTTAGGGTAGGAATTAAATTTAAGGTCTGGGGTTAGGTTTGGCATTAGGTTCAGGGTTAGGATGGAGACTAAGCCGAGCTGTAGCTTTAGGGCTAACTTAATGTTAGGGATTTGGCTGAGTTTAGCCTTTTCATTAGAATTAGAGTTAAGGGTAGCTCTACATTGAGTGTTAGGGAAAGTCAAGGGCCAGATTTTGCGTTACAGTAAGTATTAAGAGTAAGGTTTTAAGTTTAAGATTAGCGGACAAGTAAAACTTGGAGTTAGGATAGAGCTTAGAGGTGAGCCATAGTTGAGGCCAGGGGTAGGTTAGGGTGTAAGGGGAGGATTAGGTTTGGAGCCGATGGAGGTGTATGGTTAATCTAATAGTGCCAGTGTACTGGCTGATTACATCCTAGACACAACTGTCTGACGTGGTGGTACCTGATCTATTTGTACCCTGCATTCCGGGTGCTGCAGCACAAAAAGGTGGAATGTAAAACATAGCTTTAGGAGTAGAGTTAAGATTAGGGTTTGGGTAAGGAATTAGAGGTTAGACTTTGTGGATTAGGGGTTGAGATGGGACAAGGTGAGGGTTGAGGTAAATGATGGTTGTAGGGTTAGGTTAATTGAGGATGCAGAGGTTAGATTAGATTAAAGTTGGGGTTACAGTGAGGATTAGGGCTTGATCAAGGGAGTTAAGGTTGGTGTCAGCGCTAGGATTAAGGTTGGCGTAGATGAGCTGTTGATCTCCTAGTAGTGACTATCTGCATTATGAACATACCTTCCCGATGCAGTGGTACCTCAATCCAGTAGTACTACTCACACTGACATTCAGCCAGTGCTTAATTTGTGCTTGTTGTTTCTGGTGTAGAGCACCGGCACTTATTTTTGAGGGCCGGCACTTATGTTTTTTGCCTCGAGCACTTACTGCGAGCAAAAGACACAGATGGGAAAGACGAAGGAAGAGAAAAATGAAAACGCGTCACAATGGGAGAAAGCAGAAAGCTGCAAGAGTGAGCTGAAGGGGCATAGAGTGGCTGTAAGTGGATTAAAGAGGCTTGAGATGGCTTCAGGATTATGGCCCTCATTATGACCCTGGCGGACAGCGGTGTTTTGGAGAAGAGTACTGCCAACAGGCTGGCGGTACTCTTCCCCAAAATATGACATTGGCGGTTTGGCTCAAGCCAAACCACCAATGTACCACTTTATCCGCCAGGGCGGTAAAATCCACCGGGCTGGAGACTTCAGTCTCCAGCCAGGCGGCCATCACTGTCCCACCTGCGGGATTATGACCCCACCTACCGCCATGGTTTTCGTGGCTCCCTTACCGCCACGAAAACCATGGCGGTTGGCATTATCAGTGACAGGGAATTCCTTCCCTGTCAATGATAGGGGTCTCCCTCACCCCTCTGCCCCTCCCCAGAGTCCTCCCCACCTCCTACTCCAGACCCCCCCACGACATACACGCACATTCACGCACCATCATCCACACACTCATACCCACATTCACCCACGCTTGCATACCTCCATTCACACACACATCCACACACACTGACATACATACACACACCCACGCATTCAGACAGCACAACATACACGCACACTCACAACCATACATACACACACGCATTCCACACGCCACACACCCGCATGCACGCACACACTCACAAACATACACCCGCACCCCACACACACACACAACATCACCCGCCCCTCTCCCCTGTCGGAGCACCCGACTTACCTTTTGTGAGGGGGTCCTCCGGCAGGAGACGGGACGGGGCGCTGCTGCCAGCAGCAGCGTCCACCAGCAGAACAGCGCCAGGACATATCATAGGTCATGATACAGTCTGCGGCGGTCTACTGCCGTGGTGCTGCTGCTAGCAGCAGCGCCACCTTACCGCCGTCCGCCGCCATGGCAGCAGCTGCAATTCCGCCATCCTTCTGGTGGAATTCTGGCTACGGTCATAATATGGCGGATGGTAGGTAGCCGTGGCGACGGTGTTTTGGCGGCCGTCACCACAGCGGTAGGCGGTTAATACTGCCAATGTTATAATGAGGGCCTATGCTGCCTCAGTTTTCCGTGCTTGCACATTTAACTGCAGCAGCTGCAAGTTTGGGAGGAGGGATTTGGGCACCGGCACGTTTTTATTTACAAATTAAGAACTGCATTCAGCCACTCACATGGAAGTCCAGGACGACCAGCTGCAGCCCAAGGCGGGTGTAGGGACCCTTCCATTGTTATTGATGCAAATAGCAGGAATGTGATCAAATGCAGCAAAGCTGAACTAAACCCTAATGCCTGTAGTGCAGCCAGCAGAGCAGGCATTATCCCCGCAACGCTAACGGAAGCCCACCCTAGAGGACAACCAAGCTCACCCCATCTGCGATTCCATTGCTTCCCCTTTACAAGCAGGACAAACGTGTTCTTCCGTTCACTCACCTGTTTTTGCATCACAGTTTTCTCCTTTAAATATTTTATTTACATTTACCAGGTATTGTGCATTATTATCCAGCTGAAGAAATGTAGCTCTCTAAACTACCCACAGCAAATGTCCAAATTTACCAAAGTTATTAAATTAACTGCTTTAGCCCTTCAAGGAAAAGTAATAATATATATTTCACATTATAATATTAAACAATACAATCATAGGTAAAAACAAGAGGGGTGGTGGCTTGAAGGAGAGCACAGGAGACTGGGGAAAGTGGTAGGAGCAAGAAGGAAAGAGGGATGAAGGCTTTGCTGTATGCCACAGTGGTGACTGAACATCACCTATCAGAGATGAGGTTCCTTAGGTTCGGGCTTCAAGTTCACAAAGGAATTCAACTTTAGAAACATGATACATGTTCATCATGTGATGATGCTAGAAACACATTTTAATGGCTAGGAAAACCTCGAAAGCCATTCTTAACATTTGGCAGGGATTGAGACTGGGCACCTACCTCCAGAAAATAGTGGGAAGATTTTTTTACACTCCCGGAAAAATAGACCTGCTGGAGTGATTCCTGTTCTTGCAGTGGTACTAGGTGGTGCCATAATCTTTGCTCTCCTACTGAATTTTACGGACACACTGGCTCTGCTTAAATACTAGCCTATAATTAATTGTTACCCTCAAGTGTTTTCTTCCTCACTATGGTGTCTTAAGTAAGTTCACGAAAGAGGAAGGTTCCCCCCACTTCAGAGAGAGTCAGGAATACCTGCAGCCTCACATTTGCCACCCTGCTCTGATTCTCCAGATCCTCTACAGTTTACTTCATCGCCACAACGTGCTAGAATCACTCAATCTCCTCGTGATTTGTCTCAAAGCCATTCTGTTTTGCATCATATTCCTGGACAAATGTGTTTCTCCTTAAATTGTTTCTCTGCTTTAGTTATTCTTTATGGAGCCACTAGGTTGTGTCCTCTAGGGCCAGATGTGGTATTGATACATTAGATCTCACAGGAATAGCCTCCAAAGAGCCACCAGGGCCCTCTTGCCCTTTGTTAGGCCGGAAGTAATGCTGAGAGGGGTATCATCTTGCCTTTTCAGAAACATGTTATGGTAGACACACTTGTAAATTTAGAAGATCCACTTTCTTTTACCTCTTTACTACAGTGCCGCTGGTCATCTCCCACTTCTTTGCATTGATGGAAGGACACTATTTAGCCATACAGATGCAGGACTTTCAGTCCAGTACCTGAATTCAGCTCTGAGGTGAAGTGGGTGATCATACTTCCCTTGTCGAGAACCTTGGGGGTAAGATCAGTATCAGACAGAGGAGACACTCCTGCCGCCAACATCTCAATTGACTCATTTTCCAACCCAGTGGGAAGGCATTGGTCACTAGCTGTGCTACTCAGCATCCTGGCCCTCCAGGTACTGTCAGCCATGGCTGTAGTTATCACATCATAGTTGAAAAACAAAACTTTCTCTAGGTTTCTGGAAGCGACACTTTGTCAGCTAATCCACGATCGAGATTTAGGGGCGCAAGCAGAGCTGAACGAAAGGAGGCTTGCCTTCACCGTCCAGAACTTAGCATGTTTAATGTGTGTCTCCTATCTATGATTTATGCACTCACTAATCTTTCTTGTAAAATAATATGTTTTTTAAGCACCCCAAAAAATCCCATAGCTTTGGTTCCCCCTTAGCCGGCCCATGTAATGACCACTGGTCGTAACAATGCCTCTGTGCTGCAAAGTGCCCACCTCTTGTGTGCAGCAGCATTAGCAATTGCTAACCCTGTGAAGCACGTGGCCAAGTTGTGTTTTGTTTGTCAATTGTGTAGCACCCCAAAGTGAACAGGGAGGCAGGAGGGGTGGCTAAGTGGAGGCTAGACAGACCAAATAAGGTGAAAAGACTGAGGAATGAAGAAGGAGCCCTGTGGATTGAGAGGTATTCCTGAAAAAACAAATTGTTTCTCTGATTGAGGTCACTTCTCTCTTCCCAAACCCATCAGCCAAGACTAGACGGCGTGCGGGAAACTCATCTTCTCCACCCTGCTCACTCACAGAACGCCAAACACCCACTGCGACTATGTATGGAAAACCTGCTGTCCCTATGTTTGGGACACCCACTGCCCGTGTGTTTGGAAATCCTCCTGTGCCTATGTTTAGAAAACCACTGCGGCCACTGTTTGGAAAACCCACTTCAGTTGTTTTTGGAAAGCTCCCTGCGCCTAGGTTTGGAAAACCTGCTGTGCCTATGTTTGGAAAAACCCACTGCCGCCATTGCTTGGAAAACCCACTGTGCCTCTGTCTGGAAAACTCACTGCACCTATGTTTGGAAGCCCACTGCAGTTGTCATTGGAACACTCACTGTGCCTATGTTTGGACAACCCACTGCGCCTGTATTTGAAACACCTGCTGGACCTATGTTTGGGAAACCTGTTGTGTATATGTTTTGAAAACTCGCTGCACCTATGTTCGGAACACCCACTGCACCTGTGTTTGGAACACCTGCTGTTCCTGTGTTTGGAAAACCCGCTGTGCCTGTGTTTGGAAAATCCGCTGAGCCTGGGTTTGGAATACCCACTACACCTGTATTTGCAACACCCGCTACGCCTGTGTTTGGAACACCCACTACACCTGTGTTTGGAACACCCACTACACCTGTGTTAGGGACACCCGCTGCACCTGTGTTTGGAACACCCGCTACGCCTGTGTTTGGAACACCCACTACGCTTGTGTTTGGAACACCCACTACACCTGTGTTTGCAACACCGGCTACGCCTGTGTTTGGAACACCCGCTACGCCTGTGTTTGGAACACCCACTACACCTGTGTTTGCAAAACCCGCAATGCCTGTGTTTGGAACACCCACTATACCTGTGTTTGGAACACCTGCCGAACCTCTGTTTGGAACAACCACAATGCCTGTGTTTGGGACACACAGTACTCCTGTATTTGGAACTCCCGCTATGCCTGTGTTTGGAATACCTGTCACAACTGTGTTCACAAAACCCGCTGAATCTCTGTTTGGAACAACCGCTATGCCTGTGTTTGCGACACCTGCTGCACCTGTGTTTGGGACACACGCTATGCCTTTGTTTTGGACACCCGATACGCCTGTGTTTGGGACACCGGCTACGCCTGTGTTTGGGACACCCGCTAGGCCTGTGTTTGGGACATCCCCCACGCCTGTGTTTGGGACACCCACTATGTCTGTATTTGGGACACCCCCCACGCCTGTGTTTGGGATACCCACTATGCCTGTATTTGGGACACCTGCTGCGCCTGTGTTTGGGACACCCACTAGGCCTGTATTTGGGACACCCCTACACCTGTGTTTGGGACACCCACTATGCCTGTGTTTCGGACATCCACTATGCCTGTATTTGGGACACCCGCAAGGCCTGTATTTGGGACACCCCCTACGCTTGTGTTTGGGACACCCACTATGCCTGTATTTGTGACACCCGCTGCGCCTGTGTTTGGGACACCCACTATGCCTGTATTTGGGACACCCCCCACGCCTGTGTTTGGGACACCCACTATGCCTGTGTTTGGGACACCGGCTACGCCTGTGTTTGGGACACCCGCTATGCCTGTGTTTGTGACACCCGCTAGGTCTGTGTTTGGGACATCCCCTGCACCTGTGTTTGGGACACCCAATATGCCTGTATTTGGGACACCGCTGCACCTGTGTTTGGGACACCCACTATGCCTGTATTTGGGACACCCACTATGCCTGTGTTTGGGGCACCCGCTGCACCTGTGTTTGGGACACCCAATATGCCTGTATTTGGGACACCCGCTGCGCCTGTGTTTGGGACACCCACTATGCCTGTATTTGGGACACCCACTATGCCTGTGTTTGGGGCACCCGCTGCACCTGTGTTTGGGACACCCACTATGCCTGTGTTTGTGACACCCGCTAGGTCTGTGTTTGGGACATCCCCTGCACCTGTGTTTGGAACACCCAATATGCCTGTATTTGGGACACCGCTGCGCCTGTGTTTGGGACACCCACTATGCCTGTATTTGGGACACCCACTATGCCTGTGTTTGGGGCACCCGCTGCACCTGTGTTTGGGACACCCAATATGCCTGTATTTGGGACACCCGCTGCGCCTGTGTTTGGGACACCCACTATGCCTGTATTTGGGACACCCCCTACGCCTGTTTTTGGGACACCCACTATGCCTGTATTTGGGACACCCCCTACGCCTGTGTTTGGGACACCCACTATGCCTGTGTTTGGGACACCCACTATGCCTGTATTTGGGACACCCCCTACGCCTGTGTTTGGGACACCCACTATGCCTGTATTTGGGACACCCGCTGCGCCTGTGTTTGGGACACCCACTATGCCTGTATTTGGGACACCCGCTACGCCTGTGTTTGGGACAACCACTATGCCTGTATTTGGGACGCCTGCTACGCCTGTGTTTGGGACACCCACTAGGCCTGTATTTGGGACACCCACTATGCCTGTGTTTGGGACACCCACTATGCCTGTATTTGGGACACCACCTACGCCTGTGTTTGGGACACCCACTAGGCCTGTGTTTGGTGAATAAAGCATGAGCGTGTCCTGATTTTCTCGCAAAGGAACATCCTCTTCCTAACAGCTTTGTCTTTGATTGTGTATTAGTTTTGGACTATGAAGCAGATTCAGAAAGCTAATGCCTGTTATATATTCAGCTTTTTTTTAACTCCTAAAGGCAGATTAGATACATCCCATTTAAGCCTTTATCTGCACTCTGAAAGGTGCAGATCGCCCCTCGGAGGATTCATTAAAGCAGTTTTATTCATTCTTGGTGGAGACAGTCAATTATCCCCAAAAAACAGAGGTTGAATTAAAGATGCCTGATTGAATCTTCTGTTTCCGTTCTCCTCTGCCGGCTAAGGCGGGGGCAGAGGAGAGACGACCTCTGCCCTCGTTTCTGGCTCGGACCGGTTCATTAGCATCACTTTTGCTGCTAAAGGTGTTTAGCTGCCCCTAAAACAGGTGCTGCAGTTATCCGTCCTAGAAACAACGATTTCACGTAGATGCCGCGTGAATATAGTTCTTAGTCGGGCTGTGGCCGCGTGAGATTGAGTAAGGGAAATTGGGCTCTAGCCCCCACCCTTCAGAGAGCGCACCTGAGGCCGCTAAGGCCGGTTTAGAACCGTGTGTGACCCAGTAATGTATCATTAAGGGACAGCCCCACAGCAGCGCCACAGCCTGACAACCTGTTGCATCATTTAGTCCGCGTGAGCGAGGTATATTAAGTGAAAGGAAAACCTCCTGTGCTGAAATGCAAAGGAGAGAAGGGGCATCTCAGATACCGATCGTGGCACAAATGGACGAACCTATCGGTCCTTAACCTGGGGCCACGGACCAGGGTCGGACTGGAACAGAAAATAGGCCCTTCCACCAAAATAACACACAATGACAAAGCTAATAGGCCTCGCCTATGCGAGAGCTAATGGCTTTGGCAATGCGTGTTAGCCATGTTGTGGCTGCCATGCATGCCTAAAAGTTAGTGGGATGAGTTAGGGTGGAGTGAGGTGGGTTTTGTGTGGTGCATTGGGGTATTGTGGGGTATAGTGGAGTAGAGTGGAGTGAGGTAGATTTTAGTAGAGTTGGGTAGATTGGGATGGAGTGTGGTAGATTATACTAGAGTAAGGTAGACTGAGTCAGGCATATTGGAGTGAGGTACATTAGAGTGGGATAGATTGGAGGGGGTAGATTAGAGTGGGGTAGACTGGGGTAGAATGGATTGGGGTATAATGGGGTACAGTGGGGTGGAATGGGGTAGAATGGTGTACAGTGGGATAGAGTGAATGTAGTGGGGTAGATTGGGGTAGAGTGGAGTGGTGTTGATTGGGGTAGAATGGAGTGTGGTAGAGTGGAGCAGATTGGGGTGGATTGGGGTAGAGTGAAGTTTGGTAGATTGGGGTATAGAGGAGTGTGGTGGAGTTGGGTAGAGTGGAATATATTAGGGTAGACTGGGGGAGATTGGGGTAGACAGAAGTGGGGTAGATTGGGGTAGAGAGGTGTGAGGTAGATTGGTGTAGGGTGGGGCAGAGTGGAGTAAAGAGGGGTAGACTGGAATGGGATAGATTAGGGTAGACTGTAGTAGTCTGGAGTAGGGTAGACTTCAGTGGGGTCAATTGGTGTATAGTGGAGTGGGATAGGTTGGGGTACAGTGGAGTGTGGTTGAGTGAAGTTGATCGGGGTAGAGTGGGGTGGATTGGAGTAGAGTGAAGTTTGGTAAATTGGGGTAGAATGGAGTGTGGTGGAGTTTGGTAGAGTGGAATAGATTAGTGTAGAGTGGGATAGATTGGGGTAGACTGAAGTGGGGTAGATTGGAGTAGAGGGGGGTGAGGTAGATTGGTGTGGGGTGGGACAGAGTGGAGTAATGAGGGGTAGACTGGAATGGGGTAGATTAGGATAGACTCTAGTAGGCTGGAGTAGGGTAGACAGCAGTGGGGTTGATTGGGGTATAGTGTAGTGGGACAGACTGGGGAAGAGCGGAGTGTGGTAGATTGGGGTGTGATAGACTAGGGTAGATTGGGATAGAGTGGGGTGGAGTAGAGTGGGTGGATTGGGGTAGATTGGAGTGAGGCAGATTGATGTAGTGTGGAGTGGGATAGATTTTGGTATAGTGGGGTGAGGTAGATCGGGGTTGAGTGGGATAGAGAGGGTTAGAGAGGGATAGATTTGAGTGGGGTAGATTAATATAGATTGTAGTGGATTGGAGAGGGGTAAACTGGAGTGGGTGGATTTGGGTAAATTGGAGTATGGTGGATTGAGGTATATTGGAGTAGGGTAGATTGGGGTAAAGGTGAGTGTGGTAGATTGGGGTACAGTGGAGTGTGGTAGAGTGAGGTAGATCGGGGTAGAGTGGGGTGGTGTAGGGTGGATTGGGGTAGAGTGGAGTAGATTAGAAAAGAGTGGAGAGGGGTAGATTGTAGTAGAGTGGAGTGTTGTGGAGTGGTGTGAAGCGAAGTGGAGTAGATTGGGGTAGAGTGAGGTAGATTGGGGAAGAGTGGATTGGAATTTGAGTGGGGTAGATTAAGCTAGATTGTAAAGGAGTGAGCTAGACTGGTGCAGAGTAGGGTAGATGGGAGTAGGGTGGAGTGGGGTATATTGGGGTAGAATAAAGTGAGTTAGAGTGGGGTAGATTGGAATGGAACTGAGAAGATTAGGGTAGAATGCAGTGTAGTGGTGTAGATTGGCGTAAAGTGTGGGGTATATTCGGGTAGAGTGGGGTAGAAGGAGGTAGAGTGAAGTGGGGTAGATTAGGGTAGACTGGAGTTAGGTAGATTGGGTAGAATGGAGTAGGGTAGAGTGGGATAGAGTGTGGTAGATAAGAGTGAAGTAGATTGGGGTAGATTGTTGTGGAATGGGGTAGATTGGAGTGGGGTAGATTGGGGTTGACAGGAGTAGGGTAGATTAGGGTAGAGTGGAGCAGATTGGGTTAGAATGGAGTGACTTCTACTGGGTAGAGTGGAGTGGGGTGGAAGGGGGTGGAGTGAGGTAAAGTGGGGCACAATTGGGTAGATCGAGGGTGGATTGGGGTGGGGGAGATTGGGGTAAAGCGGAGTGGGATAGATTGTGTAGAGAAAAGGAGGTTAGATTGGAGTTAGATTATGGTAGAGCTATTGAGTGGGGTACATTGGGGTAGAGTGGAGTCAGGTACATTGGTGTGGAGTGGGGTGCATTAGGGTAGAGTAGGGAAAATTGGAGAGGGTAAGATTGTGGTAGAGTGGGCTAGATTGGAGTGGGGTTGATTGAGATAGAGTGGGGTGGGGTCGATTGGGGTGAATTGGCACAGAGTGGGGTAGATTGGGGAAGAATAGAGTGAGGTAGATTGGGGTTAAATAGGCTGGGGTAAATTGGGGTAGAATGGTTTGGGGGTAGAGTGGGGTGGCATGGAGTGGGGTAGAGTTTGGTAGATTGCAGTAGATTTTAGTGGAGTGTGGTAGATTGTAGTAGAGTGAAGCAGATTAGATTGAAGTAGATTAGGGAAGAGATGGAGTGGGGTACAGTGGTTAGAGTGTAGTGGGATACATTGGGGTAGAGGGAGGTAGACTGGAGCAGGGTAGATTGAAGTGGGGTAGTGTTGGGTAGATTGGGGTAGAGTGGGCTAGATTGGAGTGTGCTAGATTGGGGTAGAGTGGGCTAGATTGGAGTGTGCTAGATTGGGTAGAGTGGAGTGGGGTAGATTGGGGTGGAGTAGATTGGGGTAGAGTGGAGTGGGGTAGAATGGGGTTTAATCAGGTCAGTAGATTGGAGTAGAGTAGCATGGGATAGATTGAGGTAGAGTTGGGTAGATTGGCATAGAGTGGGGTGGGGTAGATTGTGGTGGGGCAGACTGGGGTAGAGTGGAGTCAGGTAGATTGGGGTGGGTAGATTAGGGTGGAGTAGAGTGAGATAGATTGGGGTAGATAGAGTGTGGTAGATTGCAGTAGATTTTAGTGGAGAGCGGTAGATTGGAGTAGAGTGAAGCGGGTTAGATTGGGGTAGATTAGAGAAGAGATGGAGTGGGGTACCTTGGGTAGAGTGTAATGGAGTACATTGTGGTAGAGTGGGGTAGACTGGAGCAGGGTAGAATGAAGTGGGGTAGCATGGGGTAGAGTGGGCTAGATTGGAGTGCGCTAGATTGGGGTAGAGTGGGCTAGATTGGAGTGTGCTAGATTAGGGCAGAGCGGAGTGGGGTAAATTGGGTTGGTGTGGCAGAGAGTAGGGTAGATTGGGTTAGAGTAGAATGGGATAGATTGAGGTAGATTGTCGTAGAATGGAGTGGAATGGGGTAGATTGGGGTGGGGCAGACTGGGTTAGAGTGGAGTCAGGTAGATTGGGTGGGGTAGATTGGGGTGGAGTAGAGTGAGATAGATTGGGGTAGAGAGGAATTTCGTAGATTAGAGTGGGGTGGAGTGGAGTGGGGTGGAGTGGAGTAGATTGGGGTGGGTTTGAGTGGGATAGATTGGAGTGAGGTAGATTGTGTTAGATTGGACTATTGCATATTGTTGTAAAGCTTGCTTTGCACCATTATTTAACGCCTGGGTCAGGGCAGGCGTTAGGGGACCTGTGGGCCTATTTCCATGGTGGAACACCATGGAATAAGCCGACAGGTGCCCTCCACAGGCCCCAGGGACACCCCCACCCACACCAGAGGGAAAGCAAAGGACCCAATCCCAGGTAAGTAACGGTAAGTACAGGTAAGTATATATATATATTTTTAAAGTGCCATTGGGGGCCCTGAAATGGGCCCCTCTACCTGGCACTGGGTGGAATGGCCATGCCCAGGAGACCCTGGTCTTCTGTGCTGGCCATTGGGGCAGAAGGCATGACTCCTGTCTTTTCTAAGACAGGAGTCATGTGGTATGGATGGTTTTGTGTCAGAAAATTACGCTATGCTGGTTAGAGTCATTTTTTTTATTCTAACCAGCCTAACGTC
This sequence comes from Pleurodeles waltl, assembly GCF_031143425.1. NCBI lineage: Eukaryota > Metazoa > Chordata > Amphibia > Caudata > Salamandridae > Pleurodeles > Pleurodeles waltl. The sequence goes on along the minus strand of NC_090448.1, from coordinate 47,243,551 downwards.
ATTTTTTGGTGCAAAACCCCCTTCTCCCATACCGCCACCCCCACCCGGCTAACGTCATTTTTTTTTTACGCTAGCCTACCCTTTGCGCCGGCTTGCACCATTCCATAAATATAGTGCCCGGCTGGAGCTCAAGAATGGTGCAAGCCAGTGCAAAACATTTTGATGAAAAACTGCATCATTGCAGTTTTGCACCAAAAAGTATAAATATACCCCATAGTTTATTATTGTTTTCTGTGAAAGGTTTTGCAGCTGCCACTGCTGGCGGGGGGGCGATGCTCCTCCGCCCTAATGGAGGAGCCATTCCAGCGCTAGGGGCTCTTAAATATGCCCATAAGTTTAACTTTGTTCGCAAACACATCAGATAGAATAATGTATGGACTAATGTTAACCTCAAATAAAGCATTGGCATGCACCAACAAAGAGAAAGCATTAATTAAGAGCAAAAAAAGCCAGATCAATATGCTAGTATTTTAGAAACAAAACCTGATATTAAAAAGCTCCAACCATCCCATTAAAATTAGAAACCTGATTTCTGTATTTTTTTCAAATTAAATAAAATATGTCATAATTTGTGTATTTGTTTGGTGTATACATGTTTCTGTATCTTTGTTTGTTTAGAGGCTCAGATCGTGAAAATTGCTCAGGCAGGTTCCAGAAGTGATTCATTGGGGATCCACCAAAGTCAAACCTTAAGAACTGCTGGGCTAACCAATGCTTCGGGATTGTGATGCGGCGAAGTCTGAAGGCTTGTTCCATCTCTGCAAATGTTATGTTAAAAGTTCTTCCGTCTTGCTGAGTGCAAAGCTGACAAACTTTTTAAAAAAACTGAAAAAGGACCCAGCAGGCATGCCAACATTTGAGGAGAGGCAAGTGGGAAATTAACAAAGAAAAATAATCAGGGGAATGAATTTCTCCCATTGATCTCTAAGAAAGGAGAGGCAATTTCAGCCAGAATAAATCAATTTTTGGATCCCAAAATCAGGAGTCTCCTACCTGAATCGGGTCTTTTGGCATGTTTGAGCCAGTGCTGCGGAAGAAAAGAAGTTCCTCTCTTCTTATGGCACCATCTTCTGTCTCTTTTTCTGCAGCCACAGAGGAGGGCTTCTGGGAGCCTGGAAAGGAGGAGACAGGTCCGATCAGCTGACAATGTGTTCTCCTGTGACACTCAGGTGACAGTGCAGCTCTCCTGTCCACACTGGCAGGACACCGGGCTGCATGTGCTCAGTAAATTTGACCCTGCTTGCCTCAGGTAAATTCAGGGAACATCTTTGTGAAGTACAAACTCCACAAATTTGCTCGAAAATACAGACATAATTAAAAAAATTGCCATTTCATAACAGAGATATTTGTCCTTCGATGAACCATGGTCAGCCATGGTTAATACAGGTTGTTGCTGGAAATCTCAAGGCACCAGAATATCAAAGCCAAAATGTTGAGGACCAGAATATCAACTATGCAAGTGCATATTCGTAAGAATATATTTACTAATATTTACTCTACATACATGTACCTTCAAGGCATATATATTGTCCAGGTACATATGCATGGAGTTAAGTATAGTAACCTATACTTACTTACAGGGGCAACTCCTTCTCAATGGCGAAGGAGCGTCGCTCCCCTGGCTAAGCCAGGAGCTGAAAGATAAAACAATATTTCACTATTGTTTTATCTTTCAGCTGCTGGCTCAGCCAGCAGCATGTGAAGGGAGGGGCAGGCTGGGCCATGGGAGGTGGGAGGGGGAGGAGGAAACCGCCGGCCATCTTAGGCTGTTCAAACACACATGCGCACTTAGGTTTCTCCAGCCTGGCTGTGTTGAACAGCTGTACTGGAGAAACTGCACAGACCGCAGGGTTATGTCTGAGCGACAGTCCAAGCGGCTCAGACCAATCCTGATGCTGCTTCCATGCTGTGTTTAGCATGAAAGCAGCACCAGGATTGCTTGGGAGCTTGTGCTGGTGTCCCAGTGAATCCTGGGACACCACTTCGATGGAAGAGGAGCAACGCGGCAGGAGGCAACAGCAATGGCAAAAGGTAAGTTTATTTTTTTTAATTCCCCCTGCCCCGCCCCTCTCCTTGAGATTTGTGGCAGACGCCACTGCATACTTATCTGATGATATTTGGGTCCTCGATATTTTTACTTCGATATTCTGGTAACTCAAGATTTCACACTCAGTATTGCAGACCTACACCGGTAATACATGGTCATCAATGGAGTCCCATGAAATTACCATCTGTAAGTCCAAAGATGCTTCCAAAGGCATTCTATCAGTGTTCTTTAGTGGCGGTTGGGATGTCAGTGGCGTGGTGGGATCATTCTGCCATTGAACATTGGACGTTAAATTACTTATAGTGCAGTGAGGGAGACTCCAAACTGTACAATGGCTGCCGTGACCATAAACTCCATCAAGCATCATTTCATTGTGACCTTATGAACACACTCTCTGCCAGCCGACTACTGTAAAAATCTTCTGAACATCCACCACTTCACTAATATACTTCTCACCCTCAGTAGTAGCTCATGGTCCTCTAACAATTCACTCACTTGGCTCAACCATCCCTTTGCGGGCCACATTCAGACTAGTTCCTATATGGTTTGTCCTTGGCGATGGTGATACAGAGGCCCTTTAAAAAGTGAGCAGAACGCACCAAGAGTAACTTATTTCAAAGCATATATTTACAGTTTGAGGTAGAGGGAGACAATGTTTTCCAGATTCATAGAATTTTTCAATTAAACGTAAAAGCCACTATTAGAACCCATGGAAGTCAGGTCTCTAGGGTCCAAGATCACCTCGCTATCCACTAGACTACATTTCCTCTCATTTTTGAGTAGTCATTTGCTGACTCATTCTACCTCTATCATCCATCTCCCCTTCCTTTTTCTTCACGTCAACTCTCAATTGTATGAGCTTCACAAAGCTTATCCACCAGCTTTCCACCCACAAGCAGCCTATGCAAGCTCCTATCATAATGATTTCTCAAGATCCTCTCTACAGGGATGTCCCTTCATCATATCTCCAGCGTCACTCACAAACCAGCCTCCATTTTAGGCTCATCATTCTCTATCGGCTGCCTTTGACCCAGCAGACCATCAGGTACTCTTATCAGGCATCTGGTCTTAGCATCACTTCAGCAGTGATTTGAACATGAGATTTGAGGTCCAGCGAGAGTTGGTGACCATCTTTGGCGCTCTCTGCCACAAAAGTCCAACACAACCCGTTCCTGTTGCAGTCAACGAGAGACTTTCTAAGACTAAAAATGTCAAATCAGGAGAGCAATGTCAAACAGACTGCTTTGCTTTATGTTACATCTCATGAGCACGTCATGGTTTCCTCAAGAACGGGGGTGGGGAAGTAACTGAAAAAGTACTTTTTGTTGAACCCAACGGACACATAGGGAATTGACAGTCCTGTGCAAGGTTTAGATCTAAACGCTCTATCAATCAAAGATATACATGACACTGCTACATTATTATCCATTTCCGAACATGAGGAGATCCCAATTATTTTGTCTCGGGTAGTTGAAGATCTCAATATAATGCACAATACCGATATCAGTAGTGGTCTTAAAAAGAAGTCCCGGTGGGTTCCCAGGTTCATAGGCAATAATAACTTGGATACCTTTTTTGATCTAGTGTGCAGGGACCTGGATAACCATACTTCCAAAGCTAAACCACACAACATTACCTCCAACCTAAGTTATGCGGAATGACAGGCTCTCAGGGAGCTTCAACAGAATGATCACATCATGACTAGGCAAGCAGACAAAGGGGGCAATGTTGTAATCATGAACAAGTCAGATTATGGGAACAAAATCTTTACCCAGTTAAGTGATGTACAATGTTATGAGAAATTGGCTTATAATCCAATTCCTAGGCTGTCGAATATGATTCAGAAGAAACTGGACCATTGGTATCAGCTCAAGCTAATAAACGAAGTTGAACATCAATATCTTTTGGTTGATTATCCTAGGTTTCCTTGCATATATACACTGCCTAAAATACACAAGGAATTACCCTTTCCACCAGGTAGACCCATTATCTCTGGCATTGCAGGTCCTACGGAAAGAATGTCGGAATATGTAGATGTGTTTCTTCAACCTATGGTTACTAATCTTCCTTCTTACATCAAGGACAAGACACACATCTTGAGTATATTGAGTGATATTGAATGGGATATTAACATACTATTGGTCACCCTGGATGTGGTTTCACTTTACACATGCATCAAACATGATTTGGGACTAAAAGCGGTAGAATTGTTTCTTAATAGGAAATCTGCTACTTTTTGGGAACATACTAGGATGTTACTTGAAATGATTGACATAGTACTGAACAACAACTTCTTCCTCTTCAAAATGGACTGGTATAGACAAAAGCAGGGGGTGGTGATGGGCTCGAGATTTTCCCCTTCTTACGCAAATCTTTCTATGGGTTTGTTTGAGGAGAGGTGGGTCTGGGGCCCTGATGCCACCCAATGGCAGTCGGATATATTATACTGGGGTCGTTACATTGATCAATAACAAAAGTACACTGTTCCTAACTCTAGGGTGAACAGTTAAAGTTTAGGAGCTAAAAACCCTCACACACCCGAAAGGGTGTCATGCTTCATCATCGGGAAGCTCCTCGTCAGACCGGCTGGTGCAATGTCTGACGGGCTCCCCTTTCGGGGGCTCTTTGCCGGAGATCTTTTTGATATGTGGTGGCTGCCGTTGATTTATGAAGGTCAGACACTCTGAATGGCAGGAGAGTGATCAAATTAAGATTGATTAGAAACCCCTGAACTTGTTCTGTTTTAATATCTATCCAGAGGGGTTACGATCAAGATTAAAAACATAATAAAGTGGGGAATGAGAATGATGCTCAACCACTTTAGAAAGCCTGGAGTACTGGGAAATTGTCACCTGTCTCCTAGGGTATGGTCAACATGTTTCGCGTAATATTGGTCGTGAAAGATCCTCTAACGCTTCATCAGGACCTACAGCAAACTAGACTTCTCCTGGCTGTGTACAAAAGAAAACACTATCTAATTACGTGTATGAGAGATAAATAGCAGTCACTTACAGCATTTCTGTGAACTGTCTCGTAAACAAAAAGGTCGCCCTAGAAAACAAAGGATATAATGCAAACAATTCTGAGTGCACGGTTGTATGACCTTCACCCCCAATGTGAATCTGTGCATCAAGTGGTGTCAAACACATAAAAGAACATTTGCTTACCCGCCCTCTGCTTTTGGGGGGCCCCTTAGGGGGTAGCACGATCCAGCCTATAGCTTCTGGCAGGGGTGAAATGTTGTTAGCACATTGAGAAACATTTAAAACTTGAATAGGGGACAAAATATGCAGTAGAGTAACCCCTATAACAAAAGGTATTGATGCCGGAATAAGTCAACATGCTATGCACCATTAAATAACATGTCCTGGCATCATCATTTGTAATCAATCTAATATCTGTAGAAATAGCCGTATGTAAAAATTCCTCCTTATCTTTAACAAATGTCTGGTAGAGTAACTGTATCACCAAGTTAATAATACTGATAGATCTTAAATCAAAGCATATTTCCAACCAACCGTCATTAAAGATGAAGCAGTCCCATTCAATGGAGGTATATTCAGCATAGTGAAAAATTGCAGAGCTAGTCTCTGTCGAACGCTCTCCTTGAAGTACGATTCCCCACACTTACTTTTATATAGGCGTCCTCAATTCGAGACACCTACCCACAGTCGTGCTCGCCCTGAAGACAGAGAGCCGGTGCTCGATCGGCACATTTTAAACGCGGTGTGGAAGCTAATTGCTTCCGCGTTTCGACGGCGTGGCTTCATAAAAATGAAAAACGGACTTGATGAAGTCCGAATGATTAGCAAAACATCGAATAGTTCACTGTCAGTGTGTCGGCCATCTTAGAAAGGGGTTTGGACGGCTCCTCTCTGGTTAAAATTGGAGAGTACAAACAAAGAACGCTTGGTAAAATATTTATTGTGTCAAACGTCAAAAATGAGTTAATTTAAAAATGATACATTGCCAGCATATGAGATAATGGCACCAGATAAAAAGTGGTGTGTCAGGCAAATTATAGACTAGCGATAAAGGAAGGAGATTCATTGCTATTTTAGATCAAAAAACCAGAAAGTTCGTAAAAATACCCATCGTTGGGGGTCATAAAAATGGTTATAGGTGGATTCGCCTCATTTAGTACAAACAAATCAGTGATCCATGCTCTTAACGAGACAAAGATACCCAGGGGATGTCATCATTCAACCCAATGATGTTAGTATGTAATTTAAACACCCAGCGTTGTTCAAGTCTGAACAATGATTGGGAGGAGTCGTTGATAAACTTGGGGGATTCCAACACTACCCAGCGCAAATCGTCTGGATGGTGGGGTTTCTCAAGAAAGTGGGCACATAATTTAGTAGTTATTCGGCCACATCTGATGTTACTTCTATGTTCATTGATCCTTATCTTGACAGGTCTGGTGGTCATTCCTATATATCGTAGGCCGCATGGACATGTTATCATGTACACACAATTTTTTGTATTGCAATTGGTATGTTTTATCAGGTTCCATCGGCCGATGGGTACCAGATCAAGTGTCTTAGTGTGGTGTGTCAAAGGACAGACGTTGCATTGTCCACATGGATAATGTCCTGATACTGGAGGAAGATTCCAGAGTGTTGTCTGGGTCTGGGTGGTATTCCTAGGGCGAGTATGAATTATCAAGTCCTTGATATTCTGTGATCGTTTAAAGGCAAAGAGTGGTCTAGGAATATTACAGCCACTACTGCCAAGTATTGACCATCTTTTCAAAATAAATCTCTTGATTTTATTGGACAGAGGGGTGAAAGTAGTCACACATGTCATTGATTTGTTGGTATCCCTGGTGTTAGGTTCGAGTAAAGCCTCACGATTATTATTCCTTGCTCTTTTCCGGGCTCGATTGATGATTTCCCGGGGGTAATTACGTGCCAATAATTTGGTTTGAAGGTCATTAGCCTGTGTATTGTAGGTGTGTGTTGAACTACAATTACGTCTTAGTCGCAAGAATTGGCCAAATGGTAAGTTATCACGTAATGATTTCGGATGATGGCTGTCGTATGTCAGGAGGCTGTTACGGTCCGTTGGTTTTTGGTATGTACTCGTAGTTAGTTTGCCATTCTGGATAGTGATTAGTAAATCCAAAAAGCTAATCTCAGTGGTTGACATTGTCGATGTAAATCTCAAGAAAGGGTTGAGAGTATTAACCCATTCTGTAAAAGTTGAAACAGTCTCTAGGGGACCATGCCATACAATCAAAATGTCGTCGATGTAGCGTCGCCATAGTTTGATGTTGGCAAAAAACGGGTTTGTAGGTGGCAAAATGAATTGTTTCTCAAAGTTGTACATGTATAAACATGCCAAGCTGGGAGCAAAGGTGCTACCCATGCATGTACCTCTTATCTGATGGTAAAAATCGTCTTCAAACTGGAAAAAATTCTCAGTCATTGCTAGATTAGCACATTGCATGATAAAAGAGACTGGTGATGTAAGATTTTCACTATTTGCTAGAAGTGTAGTTTCAACTACCCGTAAGGTCGCATCCTGTGGGATGTTTGTATACAGTGCTTCCACATCCAAGGTAATCAAACCGTGGACATAGACCGTGTCATTAATCAAGTCGATCAAATTTAATACATCCTTGGTATCCTGTACATAAGTTGACGATTTTTTAACCAAAGGCTGTAGGAAATGATCGCAAAATATAGACAGTGGTTCTAATAGAGACCCAATGCCTGACACTATTGGTCGTCCCGGTGGTGGTGAAGTGCCTTTATGAATCTTTGGAAGGCAATAAAAGTATGGGACCTTAGGGTGAAGAGTATCCAGAAAGGCTGCTTCTTTGGGAGAAATCCATGTATTATTGGTTGCTTCAAGAATCATAGACTTGATCTGTGATTGTAATCTAGGGGTAGGGTCCCTAGAGATCTTGGCATAGTAAGTATCATCACTTAGTAGTCGTAAGCACTCATGTCGATAGTCTCCAGAGTTCATTATCACTATTGCCCCTCCCTTGTCAGCCTGTTTGATGACGATGGTTGTATCTTCACTCAATGTCTTTAAGGCTTGTCGTTCAATTGTGGGGATATTAATAAAAGGGCACTTGGGGTGTATTGTAGCTATGTCTGCTAGGACCGCTTTCTCAAAGGCTAACACCTCACAAGGAATAGTAGTAGATGGTGGGGTGAATGTGGATTTTGGCCTAAGTCCCGAATCAGTCTGAATATTGTCAGATGGTGTATCTGAAAAGTAGAAGTGTAATCTAATTTTACGGAACAATTGTGATAGTTCACAGTTCAACCTAAAAAGGTCTTCAGTCGGTGTGGGGACAAAGCCAAGACCTCGATTGAGCACCCTGGTTTCTGTCGCAGAGAGTTGTTTAGTAGAAAGATTTACTACTAGGTTCTCGCCGGTTGATTTTTCCCCTGGCTTCTGGTGATCATCTGGGGTTCTTCTGTGGCCCATTGAACACGCCTGCCTCTGCCTCTTCTCCTGCCTCTCCCTCTGCCCCGGCCTCTGCCTAAAAAAGGATTGAATGGCATAAAGGGGCGGGGTTGGTAGAAGGGGTAGGGAGGTTGCCAGGGTACATGATGGTTGACAGGGTAAGGAGGATAATTGTAGAATGGTGGAGTGGGTGAGTTATCATCCGTACTCCATCCATCAGAAGAAGAACTGTTGCTGGTTTTGCGTGGTTTTTTGTAAGAGGATTGGGAATCGTCTGATGAACGTGACTGGCCATCTGTCTCAAAATCCTCAAGGGTATAGGGATAGATTTTATCCTGACTAAATCTGGAGATATCTTTTTGGAGTTTGGTAATCTTTTGATTTGTTAGGAAAATTTTTGTTTCGTTTAGTTCAGTGTTAATCTCGGCTAGCCGGGTCTTAAATGCTGCCAGAGTGACGGTGGTTCTTAATGTACCTTCTAAGGAGTTGATCTGGATGGTAATAGAGTCTGCCAACCGTCTGGAAGTATTGATGATAAGTACTAACCAATCTCTGGTGCATTTCCACGCTATCTGTGCCCAGTCTTTCCTAAATGCAAGATCTTGCAGGAAAATCCTGGGTATGTTAGACACTAAAAGGCCATTGGGAGCGATGTTAGCTCTTAGATATTCGGTCATTATAGTCCCGTGCATAACAGTTTTTATAAGATCACGCTTCAAGGTGGACAATTTGTCCCAGTCTTCTTTTAGACTACCCGTTGGAGCTGACCCGTCATTAGTTAGAATTGACGGCGTTTGCAGGATTGCTGCAACCATTTCATCGTCAAAACTCAAACCCTGGAAAGTATCCATAGTGTCGAAGACACTGGGTGAGTATTAATAGCTAATCCCACAGTAGAAACTGTGCAGAAATATCAACAAAAAGAGGGATCGGGAGGATTAAAGGTCCAGTGTACATACTCCCAATACGTGAAATCAATAACAAAAGTACACTGTTCCTAACTCTAGGGTGAACAGTTAAAGTTTAGGAGCTAAAAACCCTCACACACCCGAAAGGGTGTCATGCTTCATCATCGGGAAGCTCCTCGTCAGACCGGCTGGTGCAATGTCTGACGGGCTCCCCTTTCGGGGGCTCTTTGCCGGAGATCTTTTTGATATGTGGTGGCTGCCGTTGATTTATGAAGGTCAGACACTCTGAATGGCAGGAGAGTGATCAAATTAAGATTGATTAGAAACCCCTGAACTTGTTCTGTTTTAATATCTATCCAGAGGGGTTACGATCAAGATTAAAAACATAATAAAGTGGGGAATGAGAATGATGCTCAACCACTTTAGAAAGCCTGGAGTACTGGGAAATTGTCACCTGTCTCCTAGGGTATGGTCAACATGTTTCGCGTAATATTGGTCGTGAAAGATCCTCTAACGCTTCATCAGGACCTACAGCAAACTAGACTTCTCCTGGCTGTGTACAAAAGAAAACACTATCTAATTACGTGTATGAGAGATAAATAGCAGTCACTTACAGCATTTCTGTGAACTGTCTCGTAAACAAAAAGGTCGCCCTAGAAAACAAAGGATATAATGCAAACAATTCTGAGTGCACGGTTGTATGACCTTCACCCCCAATGTGAATCTGTGCATCAAGTGGTGTCAAACACATAAAAGAACATTTGCTTACCCGCCCTCTGCTTTTGGGGGGCCCCTTAGGGGGTAGCACGATCCAGCCTATAGCTTCTGGCAGGGGTGAAATGTTGTTAGCACATTGAGAAACATTTAAAACTTGAATAGGGGACAAAATATGCAGTAGAGTAACCCCTATAACAAAAGGTATTGATGCCGGAATAAGTCAACATGCTATGCACCATTAAATAACATGTCCTGGCATCATCATTTGTAATCAATCTAATATCTGTAGAAATAGCCGTATGTAAAAATTCCTCCTTATCTTTAACAAATGTCTGGTAGAGTAACTGTATCACCAAGTTAATAATACTGATAGATCTTAAATCAAAGCATATTTCCAACCAACCGTCATTAAAGATGAAGCAGTCCCATTCAATGGAGGTATATTCAGCATAGTGAAAAATTGCAGAGCTAGTCTCTGTCGAACGCTCTCCTTGAAGTACGATTCCCCACACTTACTTTTATATAGGCGTCCTCAATTCGAGACACCTACCCACAGTCGTGCTCGCCCTGAAGACATTGATGACTGCATTATGATTTGGACTGGAAGCACAGAGCGATTGATCAAATTTTGTGATTTCCTCAACCAAAATGACATGAATGTTAAAATCACTTATCAATATTGGAAGATGTAAGATATCCGTTAGTAGCCCATATTTTGTCATGTGAATCCCAGGGTTCTCAAAAAACTTTTGTATTTTTTGGTATAGACCATATAACACCAGACCCCAGAGGGGACAACAGAGAATCAGCCCTGCGTAGGAAGGAGGCATTGTGGATATTACGCCTCAGAGCAGTTGAGACAGGTCTGAATATGGACCGAGAACTAGAATATTTTCTGGGGGATTAGGGAGTATCATATGAGATAATCACTACAACTTCATTAAAAATAAATGCACTATTCAAGTGAATGTAAAGTTATCATATTTCACATGTACAGATACACTATATTTTTCATGTTAAATGTCAAAAAATGTCAAATAATTTATTTGTGGCTTATAATTGTTGTATGGTAAATAATGGGGTGGCAATTTTCTGTCATTACAGTCGTTCATTGGTGAACTTATGATAATAATGATTTACACCATCATACTCTGTACTTAATTTCACCAGGACAATAGTTTAATTCTGTTAGTAGATAGTTAATTTAAGTTATTGAGATGAAACCACAGTTCTTTTGTTTAGACACACGTGTATGAACATCATTAACATGTCACACATAATGTTCAGGATCTATAATTGCCTCATGGTACAACAATTGGGCGGTTATTCCTTGATCATTTTGTGGATTTCTTTTCGTTTGACTCATGACGCCAATAATTTACATCATCAAATACTAATTGTATTCATTAGGTTAGCGGCTCTACTTAATTTTCATCACCATACTATTTCCCTCTTACCACCTACTCTGTTTATGCATGCAATAACACTATCACTGTCAATAGCATACACTATGGTTGCTTTTTCTTGAGATATTAATTTATGGTTATAAATCAGACTGCGGTCGATTTGATTTATAAGAAATTTTTATTCCGTATATTTTTTGTGCTATGCCATGGATTGATTTTGTAATTCAACCAAGAACGACTTTTTGAGTCCGCTCTCTCGTCCTATAACAAAAAACTATGGACATATATACTTCCAACATGGCCGAACCATGTTCAGTCCCTTTTCCATTTTTATGCCCATTGGCAATGCCGTACCCAGGCATTGCGTTTTAATACGGAGGAGCGCGCACGGTCCTCTTTCTATTTCCCCAGACGTTTAAGCTGCGTCTGCACGCGAGTTTATTGCGTACTCGCTGTTTGAATGAAGGCAGTCAGAACAACAGACGCTTTAACAACATTTGCGACAGGTGGGCTATTCAAAAAAGTTAAATTTTGTTAATTTGGATTATTGGGCCACTAAACTGGCCATGGTTCTAATATCTTTGTATATTCATGGCTTTATCTTAGACAGGGTTATTAAATGTATAACATATTTGACACCCAACAGTTTGTAAGGAGGGCACAGACTGGAAGTAAGATGAGGATTGAACTAGCGGAGTAATGGGCAAACGTCGCTATTTTTACTTTTAAGACTACGGTGTGTAGGCAGATTTGCCTCATGGGTAAATTTTCTTTTTTTCTCTTTCTCTTCCTTTCCCGCACGGGTATTGCCAGATCACGTAACAGTGCCAGTATGCCCCAATGGTGGCATGTTTACCTTCTTTTTGCGTTATTCATTTAATATTTTTGTCCTCATCCTCGGCATCGTTGGTAACACCCCATCCGCTTGGGACGACTCCTGGTGGCCCACGGCCCTCGGCACCGCACCGACCCCCGCAGACCACGCCCGCAACCTCGGCTTCATCTTGGACCCTCTTCTCACCATGACCAAGCAAGTCAACGCCGTGTCCTCCGCCTGCTTCCTCACCCTCCGCATGCTCCGCAAGATCTTCTGCTGGATCCCCGCCGACACTAGAAAAACCGTGACCCACGCCCTCATCACGAGCCGCCTGGACTACGGCAAAACCCTCTACGCTGGGACCACCGCCAAACTCCAAAAACGCCTGCAACGTATTCAAAACGCCTCGGCCCGCCTCATCCTCGACGTACCCCGCAACAGCCACATCTCCGCACACCTGAGACACCTGCATTGGCTCCCAGTCAGCAAAAGGATCACCTTCCGACTTCTCACCCACGCACACAAAGCCCTCCACAACAAGGGACCGGAATACCTCAACCGTCGCCTCAGCTTCTACGCCCCCACCCCACTCCTCAGTTCCTCTGGCCTCGCGCTCGCTGCCGTCCCTCGCATCCGCCGCTCCACGGCGGGTGGGAGGTCCCTCTCCTTCCTGGCAGCCAAGACCTGGAACTCCCTCCCCACCAGCCTCAGGACCACCCAGGACCACTCCGCATTCCGGAGACTCCTAAAAACCTGGCTTTTCGAGCAGCAGTAACCCCCCCCCTTTCCCCTAGCGCCTTGAGACCCGCACGGGTGAGTAGCGCGCTTTATAAATGTTAATGATTTGATTTGATTTGATTTGTTTACTATTTGTCAGCAAGCCACTTTAGTCACTTTATGAGTACAATTTACGGTTTTTCTTTCCATCTGGGACACATTTTGACTTATCATAACGACCAGGCAGTGACATTACATAACTACTAGCTACAATGCATGATAGTCACGGGGGGCACATAATGTTCTATGAGAACAACATTGCTTTTTCTTCATAGCACTTGCTCTACCTATAAGTTTATATTTATCCATCCCACGTCTCGGTGTGGTGACGGGCTCATGAAATCCCTTTTGGGATCTGACATTAGTCCAAATTTGATGATGTCGATTTTATGGTACAACTTTCAGCCCTGATGAAGTCGATGAACGAAACACGTGTTGGCTGTGGGGTTTGACTGGAATAACATCAGATATCAAGATTGTGACTCAGCAATACTGATTTGAGGACTGAATTGGAATGGGATATTATCATTAAATCGAAGAGGAAATAAATGGACACTGCTTCGCCTCGTTATATGTTTATTATAATATTTTACACTGCTCTAAGGACTCACAGTTCGATGTACTTTTGATTTTTCCAAGGATAATCATAGTGACCACAATGGACATCTCATGTACATTCTGATATATGTATGTGTATAAGACGTGTGCCTCTTATTTGTGTATAGTCTCCACACTAGTCAAATATTTGACAATACTGTGTAATGATGTATCTGGGTCGCTATCCCTCTACCAGAACCTGGGGTAAGCCTTCTCTGCTTCCTACTGCTATCTTGGTAACTCAAGTGCACAAAGGAAGTAACTTGATTATTGAATTGCAATGAACTCGAATCTTAGACCCAGTAGTGTAGCCAGTTTCAAGAGCCCTAGTGCAAGGAAGAACATGTGTCCCCCAAACATTTTTTGAAGTGTGAAATACAGCAATAATCAGGGTTCAGTGGGTCCTTCAGACTATATGGCCCCAGTGTCACTGCACCTGCTGCACTGATGAAAGTTACACCCTTTCTTAGGCCTCACAATCTTCTTATGCTTTTAGTCTCTTATCTGTAAAGATTACGAGTGCTTAGAAGCAGACTCTGTTAATGTAGCAAGTGCTGTAAAAAGTCCATGACAAACACCCCCTGCAAAGTGTGCAATTCATTGAAGTGGGCAGACACAAACCTGCAACCTCCAAAGCTAAACACGGGACAGTGGGAAGGTTTTCGCCATGTTACTATGAGACTTGACATTTAAACCTGGCTTTACCATTTTACAAGAATATCCTGGTTGTGAAATCAGTATTTAAAGTCCAGCAGGTTCCACAGAAAAGTGGCATATCTTTGGTGAGAGCAGTCTCTGAGTCTCACCAAAGGAACCACTCACACCCCAATTGTTGTGCAATTAGCAAGATGAAAACTACGGAACTATTAGACATGTTTATTTCCTCCCCTTGCGGCAAAGTGTGCACTCTTGGGTAATCACTTTCTGAACAAATTTCTCTGCTCCTTTTTTTTAACAGGCAGGAAAAACTTAAAACAAACTAAGCACTGTAGTAAGTATGTGATAAGTAAACAGGACTGGAACTAAACAATGATTTTATTCTACCCATGGGGGACAGAACGTCCATAACGTCATAGTCTGCTTTCTAAATGTATAAATCTTGAAGAAGGAGTCATACGCTGTGGAGTTGGTTCTCCTATTTCACCAAATTGATGACAGCCAAATAATATCCTTCCTCAATAGCGTCTCATGGGGCGCGGACGAGGAGGGGTGGCAGGGGAGGGGGAGAAAAAACATATATATATTTTTTTTTAAACAACCACTTACCTTCCCTCGCCACCACGCCGCTCCTCTCCCCTGTCGCAGGCTGCAGGCACACGCTCTCAGTCTGCCCTGCGGCCAAACCTGATGTTGCTCAGAGCAGTGTCAGGATTGGCTGGGAGCGCCCAGGCAGGGCACTCCCGGACAGACTGGTAGCATGTGCATGAGCATCTGGAGAGAGCCTGCTACGCATGTATGTTTGGCCAGCCAGGGACGGGCAACATACATGCACAGTGAAGGGGAGTGCCGTTCACTCCCCCACACCTCTTGTCATCCCCATGGCCCCGCCCCTTTACCAGAAAACTATAATAAACCCTGTTTATTATCATTTTCTGGTAAAGGTTTTGCAGCTGCTGCTGCTGGCAGGGCGGCAACGCTCCTCCTCCCTAACGGAGGAGCCGTCCCTGTCCTTCCTATGCCTTTGTCCCCTTAATTGCCATGATGTGGGCAAGTCACTGAAGGCTCCACCCAAGCTCAAGTCAGATGTTTGGCTCAGCTCAAGTATCTTGGATCCTCAGGCCCAACACGAACCGATCCTTTGTCTGCACTGACACTCTAATCTCATATGACAAGAAGTAATTGCAAAGCAATAACTTTTGTTGTTAAACAAGAGAGGGAAAGAGATGCCCATCTAGTGGCTGAATTCCACAATGTGACACTAGAAAAATTGGTATCAATCCCAGCTTCTCTTCAAAGCAGAGAGGAGAAGGAGAGATGTTTTATAGAGCGGTTCAACACACATCCTAACCAGGTATAGTCAAACCAAAAAATACTAGTTAGTGTTCCCTTCCGCAAGTACCAAGTGTAAGCTTAAGGCAGTGGCATCCGAATTACATGATGATTAGGGGTATCCTTTAAAGGGTGCAACAGCCCTCGCCCACAGAGCCGGTATGCTTCCTCATCGTGTTGTACTCCTCACTGGGTGGGTGCTGCAATACCCAGCAGGCCCAATAAGGGGTCTCTTTCACAGAGATCTTTTGTTCTCTCTGCCTGGTATTTGCTATGGCAAGGGATGTTGTCCCTAGTTATGGTTGCTAAATGGGATGGTAGATTGGGAAATAAACTAGTCACAATTTGTTACAGGCCATCCTGTTAAATAGCCTTTAATTCTCAGCATATGTGCATGACTAGGTTCAAACATACTGGTGTCATGGATCCATTATGACAGAATACCTTTGGGTGAATACAGCACCAATTGGGCTGACCATGACCAATGAGCCAAGGATCATCCAGGAAGACATTACCTTTCGGAAGGAGTGGCCACAAATAGTGGAAATGTACCATGGACTTACTGATATTAATCATTAACACTGCAAAAAGACTAACCAAGCCCTTCCTAGTCAAGTTACAGTTAGCAGAAACTACATTGAAAGGCACGGTGCAACCATCACTCTACAAAAAACTGATAGAAGAAATTAACAAAGACACCAAATGCAAATAATGAATACCTGAGTCAACAACAGATAATTAAATTACATAAGTTTTAAAGTAATTCAGTAGGTAAAAGGCATTCCTATACAGAAACAAACACTACCTATAACTACAGACAACTGGTGTGACTAAGGTCACAGAACAGAAGACCAATCAAAAGGAAGCTGATGGACAGCAAGTTCTGAGAAGTGGAGCAGTGGAAACAAAACACCTAGACCACCACGCAATTTTGGGTACTTCCGAGAACCATCATGCTACTCGCCGTCCCCATAATCACAACAACCAACTGCCGCATAACCTCCAAGATATATGCACCCCCATATCCTTCAGCCTTTTTAGGGTACAGCCAGGGCAGAGGAAGAGTTAGAACACGGCAAAGAAGACTCTAACCACATGATCAATGGATGGAAGAGAATCAAATCCAAACATGGAGCAGAACACGAAACACCAACACAACGACAACCTAATAATTGTCAGACCCACATTCCAAAGCAACTGAAGAAAAAGTTCTAAATTATGGACTAGGATTTGTACCCACATCGAGGGTGGATCCTTTTCTATTACAGTGTGAACTCTATACCTCCTTCAGGATGATGCAGGTACATTTCTTTATCAATAGCAAACCAGGGAGATTAGAAAATTACAACGCAGCACTACACAACATTTTAACTTTCAACCTTCCTATCTCAGCAATACCTCCAGAAATTCAGACCTTTGAACAGGCAGTCCCCGGGAAAGCCTCCTCCTTAAGATTAAGAAACACATTCCAAAATATTTAATACCCTCTTTCGCAATAAAGCTATCACCATAAAACCAAGTGTGGTACAATCATGATCATGAAAACAGAGGTCTACAGGAAAGAATGCCTAAGACGCCTTTCCAACCAGTACAACTGAGAGATAATCAACAAGGACTCCACCCCAACCTTGAGGGGATCCAACAAATCATTGGTATACAAAGTAGAAACTGTGGGTTGGACTACAAGCCAGGAGGTAGACTTCCTTCAGGAAGAGAATCCGAAAACCCCATACTTTTACTCTCTCCCGAAGATCCACAACCGAAATACACCATCTGGAGGGAGACCAATTGTGTCCGGCATTAACCTCATTCTTGAACCACTCTCTATATTTTGTGATTCAATTCCTGCGTCCAATGGTTGAAGAAAAACCCTCATTTCTAAAAGCCATCAAAGATGTTTGGAATCTTTTGGACAACATAAGTTTTCAAGGAACCGATAACATCTTAACATCACTCGATGTTGAAGCTTTATATGCTAGCATTCCTCAGGATGCAACATTCACAGTCACTAAGGATCTATTAAGGGCCAGAAGATGGACTTCCATTCCACCAATCAACTTTATCATGGAGGGGGCAACAATGGCCGTAAAATGCCTTTACCACCCAGTTGCAATGCAGTAATCTTATTGCAGGCTTTATCCCCCGCTGCCCCACGCCTTACCCCTTTCACTTCTCCCTGTAGTTGGTGCTTTGCTGCATTTCCCATTGGCAATAACTGATTCTGTCTCAGGGTAAAATGAAGGTCCTTGCAATTCTCTTGAAATTATAAGTCTGGCATCAGTGATTGGTTGGAGCCCTGCCCATATTAACCCTCTATGGAGGAGGAGGCGTTCAAACTTACACTCAAGGGCAGGACCAACAAATTCTCTAGGTGATATCTCTCCCCATATCTGGAAGAAATCTTGCTATACGTGACCTTGTCATTGTGCCTTTTTTGAACAACATTCTAGACATAGAACGTTCTGTAGACATACTACGGTTGTGACACATACATGTGATACATGTAATTCCACAAAGCGTCCTCTATTGAAGCAGCTCTCAACCTTCTCACTTCCGTGAACTTCTACTGAATCACTAATGGAAGCCAGGGACCCTAGGCTAAGCAATATCTGCAATTTGAACCTAAAAAATAGACAAAACTAAAGAAACAAGTATACATCAAACAAATACACACATTGAATTATTTTCTTTACCTCAGAAACATTATTATTTTTTTAATTGGCATTTTAACTTTAAAGGTAAAGTTAGAACTTAATAAAAGTGGTTTTATTTCTAAAACACAAAGTGACATGCTAGACTCTAGCACATCACTTTGTCTTTTTTGTTGGAGATACAGTCTCTCTTCTTGTCCGCACATACCAGTGCTTCAACTGAGGTCATCCATCATCCATACCACCGTTTCCTGTACTTGCTGCTCTCATGAATCAAGCAATAGATACCAACTTACTGTTTACCCTTCAAGTTCCAATAACTTCCCATGAGAAGAGGGAGTGGCAGAGAACACTCCTAGATGGCATAGGACTGAATTACCAGAAGCTCTGGGACTCAATTGTGCCTTACATTGTATTAACCTCTAAAAACGTCTTTGAGCCCCAGAGGATACCTTTCATGGCTAATAGTTCCCGTGAGCAGTGTATTTCAGGTAGTTTTAGACTGTGCATTGTAAAACATATCCTTATCTTCCCAAGGGGCTGCTTCTAGTTGGAGGTGATGAAGCTGCACATAAGTGATAGCCAATAACGCTCATTTAAAATGTTTTTTTTATTCTTCTGTGCTGTCTGTCACAGAGCCAGACACATACCAATCTGACATTCAGGACGTGTTTCAGGCTTCACGCTTGTAGACCAGCTTTTATTTGGCTGATGCTGGTACAGGTTCCTAGGCACATTTCTTTGAATGTCATGTGACATATCCCACAGCTCCTATTCCCTCTGTGCAGAAATGTACATAGCACAGATTTAAGCTCAGGAGTGATGACGTTCACTGCTCAAATCCACATTTTTGTGCCCTTCCCAGGTAAAACATTTCTCTGTGGTGAAAGCCCTAAACACCCACCAAATCTGGTGGTGATTTGACTCCCCCGCCCATCATGGAAAGGACATTTCAGACTAAGGGCCTGGTTTAGAGTTTGGTGGATGGGGGCACTCCGTCACAAACGTGGCGGATAGCCCACCCGCCGTACTACGATTCCATTATATCCTAAGGACATCGTAATACGGCGGATGGGATATCTGCCCTGTTAGTGAGGGAATGAACCTGTTTACAAAACTCTAAATCAGGCCCTAATTCCCAGATAGGACGGGGTCATCAGAGTTGTTTCACAAGTTTACAAGGCAAACCACACCTTGTAACATCCACTTCCCACCACTTGCATGGGATTTACTACTGTACATTTCTCCACAGTCCTGGAAGAGAAATCTGCAGTTGTAAGTTCATTTGTGCCAGCCAGGAATCCTTTTGTGGAATGCTAACAGGTGTAAATGGAGGCATTTTTGGCTGTATATGTACATTTACGCCTGAAAATATTTTTGTTATTCTGGCCTATTGCCTTGACATTCAATGCCTTGCATTTGCAAACAACAAGTTAATGCATTTGTGTATTTTGTTTTCATATGAACACACATATTATATGCATGTGTTTACATTCATATATATAGCAAATACTGTATTTCAACATCCTTTGAAAAGTAGGCATGTTCCCATTCACATGAAGGATTTTATAGGGGTGTGACATCACTTCCCATCACGTCATTTTATGTGCTAACTAGGCCCTCATTTGTTTTTTATCAATTATGGTCTAGTATTCTGCACTGTTTCAAATGAGGAAAAGGAGACAGCCAACAACCTGACTTGGAGCAGAATGACAGGAGAAGTCCCGCCAACAATAAACAAGAATTTGCAATGCAATGGGTCTTGCATTTGCTCGAGTTAGAGCTATTAGCGTTGTAAACTAGAGGACGTATGCAATGCATATGGGCAGTGGCAGCTGCAGCAAATCTCAAGGGGAGGGTGGGCGGCAGTGTCGATTGGGACGGGGGAAATTTGCTAAATATGGTTAAACAAAATGAGCGAAATCACGCAGTGTAAAAGCCAGCGAGATCGCGCTGTGTAGGACATAAAAAGAAAAAGTAGTCCAGAAACCATGCTGAAAACATGGAACCTCGGATGTTTTCAATAATTGGCCGGTGCGCTCGAGGAGGGATAAAGACCGGAAAATTAAAGCACAATCACAAATTAAATCAAGCAAATTTTAAAAGGCAAGCCCGTGAACCAATGAAAGTGACGGGTGTGACATGGGCGTGGTTAAAAGCCCACAGAGCGATTACAACAGAGGCCAGAGCGGCACGCTAGACCCTAAAAAAAACACCTTTGTGAAGTACCAACTGGTCTAGCTGCCCAGTTAGGAGGTCCCTGGGGTGGACACTCTGAGGAAGGGGGTCAAATAGTTAAAGAAAGCAAAGTATAGTGTCTTTAACACGACGTGAAGCTCCCACCAGCACGTTAGGGACACAGGACGTGTAGGAGTATGAAAGGTTCCCCCCCCCCCCCATGGGGATACATTTCCAGTGCACACATTGATGCAGACGTTCCATCACGCAAAACGGGTATTTTGGTGGAAATCACCCCAGAGCAGTGCTAATCATAGCAGAGAACTCTTTGGTTGAGGCACCTTTGCCGTCACGACAAAGAATTTTAAACCAGGGGCCCAGCTGCCTTTGGTGCAGAAGTGGGCAAATGCCCCCCGGGGCCACTGTACCTTCTGCACCAGAGCAGCTAGGCCCCTGGTTTAAAAGTGAACCTAGCTATTGCTGTATTGTATTACACCAGGCCCATGGCACCCTAGCTGCGCTAGTGCTTAAAATGTGGCAAAATTGGCACCGCCAAGCAGTGCTTGACATTCACCACCAGTCACCAAAATCCAACTCACGCTCCAAGGGGAAGATTTACAAGAAACTGGCGCATCACCCCTGCCCCACCTAACGACACCATGGGTGTGTTGCATAGTGGTTGTTAGGACAATAGCGTCAACATTTTTAACACTATTGTGGTGCTTTGCTTCACTAGCGTCTAAAAAATGTTGATGCAAGTGCAGCAAAGTGCAGGGAGGCCCGTTGATTTCAATGGGTGCCTCATTCTAACACCTGCTTTTAAATTAGGGAAAAAATGTCACAGTGAAATCTTGTAGATTTCACTGCACCATTGTTTCGGGCCGCCCCGTGCCGGAACGCCTCCTTTGCATACATTGTGCCTGGCGCAGGCATAATGTGGCACAAGGGGGGGTGCAAAGTGGCGCAATGCACCACTTTGTAAATCTGGTGCGACAAAAATGCCTTCCTAATGCCACATTAGCGAAAATAATATGCTAATGTGACACAAGGAGGCGCTAGGGGCTTGAAAATATGCTCCTAAGTCTGAGGAACAATGTAGAGATGGACAGTGTGTTATGTGATGCTAAACACCTCAGATGATTCAAACACAAACATAAATTAGTATAAAATCCTACACCCAGAGAATAAACACGTTCAGTTTAAAGAGCAGTATGCTGGCACAGTGATGGTGTTTCCTATAAATGTGTAGACACAAATGTGTTTGACAACTGTAACGGCGCCTATGGTTTATTTAGGTGAAACATCATATGCTGATCAAAACATATGCTGCTGAAATAGTCCAGGCGGTGAATGGATTTCTTATTTGTTCTTGTATAACTCACAATGTGATTGGAATGGCCTCTAGGCGCTGCTGTGACATTTGTCTAAGTGTACTCAGGCACATGGCGATAAGGGGATTTTTGCAGGATCACACTGTTTGACTGAGGAGGTAGCCGTGACTGGCAACCCAATCTACAGGTTAGACAACACACCGCACGTACAGGAAATGTTTCACTGAGAGTTCATAGCTGCAGCTAATATTTATCACAAGTAAAATATATAATAAATAATATTTCAATGTTTTCAGCAGCTTTAGGCGCCGTTGCCACGGTAACAGTCTATTCTGGGTCGTTAAGGCTCCCTCCTGACCTCTTTAGTCAGTGAGTGTGCATGCTGTGTCACTATGTGCCTGGGCGGATATAGCCTGTCTGTGACGGCCCGAAAATACCCTATAAATTAAACTTCAGTGTCTTTCGGCTGAATCTGTGAACATTATCATCAGATGGCCTGTCTTTTTCAGCTGACACCATCTAACTTTGTAGGAGGCTCGACCTTCTGATAAGCAGTTCGCAAATATGTAGGAGCTGAGTCACAGAACTCAGATCGCATCCTTTACCTCATAATCCCCCTTTTATATGTCATTAAAACAAGCATTGGCAGTGCTAATAGGCCAGGCTTATGAATGCACTGTCAAGCCAGCCTTAAAAATGAATGTACGTTAATAACCGCCCGCCTCCCGTCTGTGCTACAGCCAGAGAAAAACGCCATACGTTTGCTAGTTATCTAAGACACCTTAATTGCATTACAATGGTATGTGTGTGCCCCTGAAAGTTAAATGCAAGGCAGCTGGATAAATAAAGTGATCACAGCTGTCCGGAGGGCAAGCACTTTTTTGTGGAAGGACACACTTCTGTCCAATCAAAGGACACACTTCTGTCCAATCAAAACATGTACTTCCGACTCTAAAAATAAAGTAATGGCCTTCAAGGGGAGAAATGGTGTTGCTCCTTTTCCTGGACGCTAGGTGGAAACGCACTAGAAGTGGCAAAAACTCACACATATCTAGGCAGTGTTTTTCCTGAACCTGGATAATAAATTGCACCTTTCACATCTAGGGAATAAGGCTTTTGCAAAGGCTGGCTTTTTAAATAAATTCTACATGGTTTCTGGAAGGAGACATTTTAATTCTTGATTAGAAATGTATAGAGCCAAATTCCTTCCAATACTCACAGATGCACTGGAGCACGTCACACGTAGTAAATGGTTACACTTAAATCTATACGAACGGAAGGTCCTGCGAGAATTAACAACAGTGAGCCAAGCTATTCCAGTTCCGGCATTGTGATTAGAACTTGCACTAACTAGCTCTTTCGTTATTGAAAATATAGGGCCAGATTTACAAGAAAGTGACACATCGGCATTGATGCGTCACGTTTCTTACCCCTCCCCACCACCGGGACCTAACGACACCATGGGTGCGCGCATTTACAATACGGTGCTCCATGGCGCACGTTAGGCCAATAGCGTCAACATTTTTTAAAACAAATTGTGGCATTTTGCTGCACTAGCGTCAAAGAATTTGACGCACGTGCAGCAAAGCGCAATGAGGCCCATTGATTACAATGGGTGTGTCCTTTTGACGTCTGCTTTGGGCAGGCATTAAAAATTATGCCACTGTGCCATTTTTGCGGGCCTCCTAACGCCGAAATGCCCCCTTGAATCCATTATGCTTGGCTCAGGCATAATGTGGCGCAAGGGGGTGGTAAACTGATGCAATGCATGCATTGTGCCACTTTTTAATTCTGGCACTTTTGAAATTGCCTCGTTGAGCCATATTAGAGTAAAAAAAATGGTGCTATTGTGGCACAAGGAGGCACTAGGGCCTTGTAAATCTGGCCCATAGTATGTTGGCTTACTGTTTACTACACACAGCAGACGGCACTCTTGGAGAGTTTTTAAAGCAGGATATATTTACAGAAGTCAAGAAAAGCTATATCTTTATTGGAAATCTCACATGGGCTTTAGAAGAATAAGATTGCAAGACTGAATACCTGAAATCATAGTCTCCTGGACAATCAAGACACTTCTTAAAAAATGTGATTTCAAGACTCAGTTATTCTGAGGACAGTATACACTGCAAAAAAAATGAGACTGTATAAGCCCTATAAAGATAATATAGAATATAATTTCCCACAAAAGTTTTTATCTCTTTCATTAAATCATGCAGTCAGGAGGGTTATACTCACACTTAGGTAGGGGTGTCTTCCCTAAAATACATTTAAAAGCCACTGGTTCAGTTCGAATGAAGCTAGTCCATGCAATTTATGTAACCGCGAGACTCGAGATTTAAAACATGCACTTTTTGTGCGCTCTGCGGTTGCTGTACCACTTGGCTGTTATTTAACCCCGTTGTATTTAAAATTTAATATGATGAGAGTTGGCAAAATAATCAATGTAATAATGGTCCCTTCCAACGAATATATATATTACAATGGTTTTGTTATTTTTTTATTACATTTTAAAGCTTTTTTAGATATTACTGATGTTATTGCATGGAAATAAAAGAAGAAGTTTTCATTGTTTTTTAATTGTTGATCCCTGTAGATGTCTAAACTAATAAACGTAAAGTAAATGTGCTCCTGCTCCCAACATGTGGGCGGAGCCAAAGCCCCTCTCCTGGTGGTTCTCACATAATTGGCTGGTGACAGCTGCCCTGTGAAGCCAGACCATAATGAGCACGAGACACTTCAGGGTGAATTTTAGGGTGAGCAAAAAAATGGGAATTAAAGCATTTAGGCCCATATTTATACTTTTTGACGCTAAACTGCGCTAACGCAGTTTAGCGTCAAAAAGTTTTGCGCCGGCTAACGCCATTCTGAAGCGCCATGCGGGCGCCGTATTTATTGAATGGCGTTAGCCGGCGCAAGCAGACCGGCGCTGCCTGGTGTGCGCGAGAAAAACCACGTACACCAGGCAGCGCCGGCGTAGGGGGAAAATGGCGCATGGGCGTCTTAAAATGGGGCAAGTCAGGTTACGTCGAAAAAATCGTCGTAACCCGACTTGCGCCATTTATTTTCGACGCCCATCCCCCATCAACATGACTCCTATCATTGTAAAGATAGGAGTCATGCCCCCTTGCCCAATGGCCATGCCCAGGGGACTTCTGTCCCCTGGGCATGGTCATTGGGCATTGTGGCATGTAGGGGGGCACAAATCAGGCCCCCCTATGCCAAAAAAAATTATTAAAAAAATACTTACCTGAATGTCCCTGGGGTGGGTCCCTCCAGCCTTGGGTGTCCTCCTGGGGTGGGCAAGGGTGGCAGGGGGGTTCCCTGGGGGCAGGGGAGGGCACTCTGGGCTCATTTTGAGCCCACTTGTCCCTTAACGCCATGCCTGACCCAGGCGTTAAAAAGCGGCGCAAATGCGCCGTTTTTAGCCACGCCCACTCCCGGGCGTCTCTTTTGCCCGGGAGTATAAATACCACGTAAAGGCCTGGGAGTCATTTTTTAGACGGGAACGCCTCCCTTGCATATCATTAACGCAAGGAAGGGGTTCACGCTAAAAAATGACGCACATTCCGGGAACTTTGGCGCTATTCGCCTCTAACGCCATAGTATAAATATGGCGTTAGTTGGCGTTAGTTTAGCGTCGAATTTGCGTCGAAAAAAACGACGCAAATTCGGCGCAAACGGAGTATAAATACGGCCCTTAATGTCACATGCAGCAGGAAAGATACATTTCCAGTAGCAATGTGTACAACACACATCCCTTTTAAGGTGGGATTTCACATTAGATTTAAAATCAGAGCAGAATCATTGGATATGTAAATTTTCACTGGGCAATGTTGTTATCATCATTATAAGCTACCAGCTGTCCGGGTTTGAAACATTTAGAGCATGATGGGTTACCCTATAGAGTGAGTAGTGCCCTCGATCAGGTGCCTATATGGGTGGATGCCTATATGGGCGGAAGGGTCTCTCTCCTAAAGTATGGGAGCACAGATCCTCCTCTGCTCTTCCTCCTCTGTCCATTGTAGGTCCAGGAGGGACAGATTTAGACCAGATTGTTCGTGAAAGCCCCTGACTACTTAAATAAGTTTAATTTAGTATAATTTTATCGAAATCTGTCCTGTGTGGCTATCCTTTAAACCCGGCCTGGAACTTATGCCATACATTATAAGGACATAGCAAGTCACAGAGGAGTTATATGACTATACAGAGGAAATTTCAAGTTACTTTATAGGGTCACGGAACTCCAAGTGACTTACAATAAGTATTCTTTTAACAAATGACAGAGGGTATTTTATTCCTTATAATACATGGTTGCTCTTCCCACACACGTCTTAAATCCAGTAGTGGCTGGTGACTTTTCAAAGTAGTGGGGTGTAAAAATTGGGGGTAAGTGTGACTTAGTGAGCAAAGCAAGTGAGCCTGACTGACATGAAAGGACTTTTGGGGCAGTTCTCCCCTTGAACATTTTTTACTAAAAACGATGGCGAAATGCTGCCTTTTAAAGCAAATGTTATTTAAAAATGTGGTGAAAAAAAATCAATATGGTTTATAAAGCAATTTAGAGGGTGTAGCCTTTAAATGTTTAAAAACCTGAAAGAGTGCCTCATACCTTGCAGTATTACTTATTTTCAACAGTTACTGTAGTGTGCAAATTGTCCAGTGCCACGAGTAAGGCTTTAATTACCTTGTCCCCACGCATGCCTGTCTGCATTGCATGTGTCTGATTGCTGTACTTCGGCCCTAATGATGTGGCAATGTGGTACAAATACGTATTTTTTCTGTTAAAGTATTGGCTATGTCTATGAAGAAATAATGGCTGCAGCAAATATATTGTCTTCAGCAAATAGTTTGTTTCCTCGCCTACAATCTGTTAGTATACCACATTTTTAGAGTAAACTACCGCAAAAGCATGTCTGGCGCCCTGCCTGGGTGTTTAACATGACTTTGGACTGAACAAGCGCATTATAACATACATTACATCATATAAAACATGGCATTATAAAATACATGGAAGTGGGTGAACCACTAAAGCCTTGAGCCAGGTGCCTGTTCTGACTCCCTTCAGCCCAAAACTAGCCTTCCTGCGGCTCCTGGCTGCCACCCACACAAAACCTCTTGTGCCACGAATTAAAGACCGAGCATTACATTTTGATGTAAAACTTGAGAAAGAGATGCCATCTAGTGGCTGATATGCATAATGTTAAACCAGAAAATCTAGGGGAATCCCGGCTGCCCCACTTTACCAACAATGTGTGATCCGAGGAAAATATTTGATTTCCCTGAGCCTCCTTTTTCATGAGAACATCTTCAATTTTGGGGGTTCAGGATGTGGGCTTCACAAAAACCTCTCGAGTTCGACGTAAAAGACCATGATGTTGCACTTTGTATAATATAAATGTTGGCCACCTTTTGAGTGCACATGACAAGTTAGTTCACTCTTAGTTCAGTAATGACATTGTTGTGATGGAGAGGGACTGAATGTTTAAAAACTATCACTTTTAACAACAGCCACTCTAGCTAGTGATGTCATCTAATGTACTAAGGTGAACGCCTGTAAAGTAATCCGGCCAGTGCGGTTCACCAACTCTGGCTACCTCGGCCTGTGCCGATTGCCAGGAGGCTCAATCAGAGCCGAGGATCACACGTCCCTACTGCAGTGGAGGCGCAGCGGCGTTCCAATGTCGTGCCGCGGGCCCCTTTGTTGCTTCGGCCTGGAGTTGTGCTTCACCACGCCTGCTAGGGCCCAGGCGTTGGCGTGCCACCCACCCTGTCTGCTGGACACTGCATGACCCTGCCAGGCAAGTAGCTCATCTTTGGGGGTGCTAGTGGCCTGCCCCCAGCATCACATGCCCCAGCTGCCTGCTTGAGGACTCCACTACAAGGCCCGACATTTCTGTGAGGAGGAAGGGAACAAGCCACCTTGCAGACAGCATCCAACTAGGCCGAGGACGTCAGAAGGTACTGCCCTCTTAAGCTGTGCACCGCCCCCGTAGGGCAGGACTCAGAGGTATTTTGGCCACTCAATGCGACCCACGCCGCCAAATCATTTTACCCTCACCCAGTCAAGCATTCCGGCCCTCGAACCTTTCACAATCACTGCCCCACCACGCAAACAGCCCGCTGGAAAGCCTGGACTGAGCACCTCAAGACATATTTTGAGGCCCTAGAAATCAAGGATGAAAGGAAGCGGCCATTACTCCTTCACCTCTGTGGGGCAGACATTCACAAAATTTGACAATCAGTGGCAGGAGCAACCCCCCACACATTTACCACGCTGAAAAACGCGATCACAGCACATTTTGAGCCCTGCGCCAATCCAGACTATAAACAGTCTCTGCTACGCAAGCGTGCCAAAAAACGGACAAGTTGGTGGATGTTTTCTACGCGCGCCTGAGAGAGTTGGCCAGCACCTGCACTTTCTGGACAAAAAGGATGAAGTCAGAGCTCAGTTCATCCAAGGGTGCGCATCCTCAAAGCTCTGTGAGCACATCCTGCAGAAATCCAGCATGAGCATGAGGGACATCCTCACCCTAGACCGCTCGAAGGAACTGACGACACACATGGAACAGACACCTACTGTCCAGATCAATTCAGAACATGTCAACACCGTAATCACGGAAACAACCAAGGCCAAGACAGAGTGCACCAGTTCAAAACCAAGAGACAAACTTGTGGAGGACTCCTGCCACACCCAGGGGGCTGCCCAGAAAAAGGAAAGACCTGCAGCGCATGTGGCAAACTAAACCACTTCTCTAGAGTCTGCTGCTCGGCACCCAGGGTAGCGCCGACCACGTCCAAGAAGGCATTCAAGGCAGTAGCTGTACTCCCCACCACCTCACCAGACGGCGACATGGACGACGACCAAGATGTGGTTCATATAGTGAGGGCGGTGGACGGAGGAAAAACTAACAGCCGGTGGCTACCCAGATGTCAGGTGGTTGTGCGTGGACACCCCCTTCCCGCTCTGATATACACAGGCACCTCAATCAATCTTATGGGCGCAGAAGTGTACCTCAGCCTACCTGACCCTCCGCACCTTAAATCCACACGAGTACAGGTGTATTCTTTCGGTGACACCCATCCTCTACAAATGGCTGGCGTCTTCACAGCTGACAATGCACATGATAGCAAAAAGCTCACAACCAAGATATTTGTTTCACAAGAAGGGTCAGGGTTACTGCTCAGCTGCCAGACCGCGCAAAACCTGAATCTGGTCAAGTTTGCATTCAGCGTAGTTGCCAGCAGCCTAGGAGGCCTCACCACAGAGTTTGAAATGCTCTTCAACAGCACTGGATGCCCGAAAGGACCACCCCTCAAGCTGCATATCAATGAGTCAGTAGCCCTGGTCGCCCTCAGACACCAACGGGTAGCTTTCCATCTACGCTCGAAAGTAGAACGGGAGCTGAGACTCGTAGAGCAAGCTGGAATCATAGAGAAGGTGTCTGGACCCACCCCGTGGGTGTTCCCCAATAGTTGTCACAAAGAAACCAAAGTAGCCTGACACGGTTCGCATCTGTGTGGACATTCTACTGCCTACCCAGGCAATCAAACGAGAGAGACACCTGACCCCAACTAGAGAAAACATAATCGGGGAGCTTTCCGGGTCCAAATGGTTCTCCAAGATGGACCTTCGGTCCGGCTACCACCAAATCATGCTGCAACCTGACTCCCGGCCCATAACCCCCTTCTCTACTCACAGGTGTGGACATTCTACTGCCTACCCAGGCAATCAAACGAGAGAGACACCTGACCCCAACTAGAGAAAACATAATCGGGGAGCTTTCCGGGTCCAAATGGTTCTCCAAGATGGACCTTCGGTCCGGCTACCACCAAATCATGCTGCAACCTGACTCCCGGCCCATAACCCCCTTCTCTACTCACAGGTGTCTGGAGGTAAACCTGTTTGAATTTTGGCATTTCCAGCACCGCAGAGGTGTTCAGGCACACAATCAAGGAGATCCTGCAAGGGCTATCCCGAGTCCAAAACATCACTGATTACATTCTAGTGCATGCCCCCACGCTGGAGAGTCACCTGGCTCATCTACGAGCAGTGTCAATGAGACTTGGAGAGCGCAGATTGAGTCTGCACCACAAAAAGTGTGAGTTCTTGAAGAGACATTTGCTTCTTTGGGTACAAGTTCTCAGAGCAGGGAATCAGCCAAGACCCTGCTACGGTAAAGGACATTCAGGAAGCGCATGCCCCAACCTCTGTCACATTAGTCAGGAGTTTTTTAGGTATGGTCACCTATTGTGAGTGTTTTATGAAGAATCAATCGACATCACCGGCCCGCTGCAGGATTTCACCAAAGTCAACCACCCGTGGGTATGAGGCAAGGACCAAGAGCGTGCTTTTGGGAGCACAAAAGAGGCCCTCTCTGCCAACACCACCCTGGTGTATTTCGACAGCACCAGGAGCTTCAGCTAGCGGTCGATGCCAGCCCCAGTGGTCTAGGTGCGGTACTGGCCCAGAGGCAAGACTGTGGAGAGTGGAGCCCATCGCTTATGCCAGCAGTACATTGACACCCACTGAACAGCTGTTCTCCCAGATAGAGCGGTAAGCAATTGCCATCCACTGGGGGTGTCAGCACTTTCACCTCTACCTCTATGGGAAGGCGTTCACAGTTGTGACCGATCACAAGCCGTTCCTCCCTCTCTTCAAAGGGTCATCATCCAAGCCGCCGCCCAGGATCGAGAAGTGGATCTTACAATTGCAAGAATTCAATTTCAATGTAGAGTACCAACCAGGCACAAGAAACCCTGCTGACTTCCTGTTGCGCCATGCCTGCCCGGCCATCCCCCGGGAAGATGAAGAAGCCCTTGAAATAGAGGAATGTGTCAGACTGGTATTGGACCGTGCGCAAGCATTACCCATTCCTCCGGCAGAAGTAGTGGAAGCTACAAGTCAAGGTGACTGTTTGCAGTTAGCCATAGATGCTGTTCGGTCCTGCGATTGGCGATCTCTTGGTGCACCATGCAACTTTCTGCACCGCCGATGCCAAAGCCACGCTGCAAACATTTTTTAACAAGCTCTCGGTGAGCGAAGAAGGGTGTCTCCTAAGAGGCCCCCGCCTTGTACTGCCCAACTGCCTGAGACAGCGGGCTGTCCTGTTGGCACACTGGTCCCACCAGGGAATCGTGAAATCAAAGAATCGACTCCAGAGTAAGGTCTGGTTCCCCGGTATGGACCAACTGGTAGACGACATGGTAAAAGGATGTCTAATTTGTCAAGCAAGTGGGATGCCCGACACACCTGTTCCAGTCATCACCGAAGAGGGCCCAACATTCCTCTGGCAGAGGGTTAGCGCTGATTTTGGTAGTCTTCCCGATGGTTCCCATATGTTAATAGTCGTGGAAGACTGCTCCCAATATCCCTAAGTGGAGATTGGGCCGTCAGCGTCGGTGGTCATCCCAAAGATGGAGAAGATGATGGCCACACAGTGCCTTTTCAGAGAGATTCATACAGATAACGGACCCCCATTCATTAGCCATGAGTGGTCTGAATTTCTAAAGTCCCGGAACACTAAACACCAACGGATCACACCCAGGTGGCCCCAGGCGAATGGGGAGATTTGTAAAAACACTGTAGAAAATGATCCGCATTGCCACGGCTGAGGCCCAGAACATCGAATGTGCCCTGTACACTTTTCTCCGCGAATACCGGGTCACACCCCGTGCCACCACATCAGTTTCCCCGAGCCAGTTATGCTTTTGGGGGAGTAGTCACGGATGTCATCTCACACCACCCTCTCTGGGTCACCCAAGCAGTTCTTCCCAATCAATCAATGGATCGCAGGTCTAGCAACAATCATTATCCTTCACAGAGATGAAGGGCTCGGGAGTGACCCCTGACCTGATTTTAGGTCGGGTTTTAGTCCTCACGCCGCGCAGCTCCTCCTGACTGCCTCCCTGCCCTCTACCCCGCCCTCGCTGCTGCTGCGAGTTCGAGGCCCTCCACCTCCCACAGACACTCGCCTGCGCCTCACCCCTGGTGTCCTGTGGTTGCCGTAAGTATTGAGTGTTTGTCCTGTTATTGTATTTTCCTTTTGTGCCTTGTGCCTTTTTGTGCCTTTTGCTTTCTCCCTATTTTCCTCGTGTTTTTTGCCTTTTACTGCCTTTTACCTTCTTTTCTCTTGCCTCGCTTGTTTTTCGGATTTCAGCCGCTCTCTCCTTTCCTGCCGCTGAGACCCTGCCTCCCAGCTGCTCCTCCCTCCCACCTCCCCTTAATGGCGGCCGCTACGTGGGCACACCAGGGGCAAGCCCGTCTGCGCCCGTCCATGCCTGGACCGCGCCCACCGCCAGACCCCCTGGCCCATGCGCTCCCCCCACCGTCAGATGCCACTACATTGCCAACGAACTCCACGCCCTCAACCCAGACCGCTCCACCGCCTGCTGCCAAGCCACCCGAGGCACACCCACGGACCCTTCTCATATCAGATCTGCAGCTTCACCTGCCCCCAAGCACCACGCCAGAACCACACACAACCACCTCAGCTGCATCCTCCTCAACACCCGCTCCGTCCATAAGCATGCCGTCGAACTCTGGGACCTACTCACCTCATCCTCCCCAGACATCGCCTTCCTCACCGAAACCTGGATGACTCCCTCCTTGGAAACTGACATCGCCATAGCCATCCCCGAAGGCTATAAGATCAACCGCAGAGACCGCACCAACAGACCGGGAGTAGGAATCGCCATAGTCCACAAGAACACCATCAGAATCTCAACCAACACCGATGACTCCCTCGATGCCGCCGAACACTCACACTTCCAGATCCACATCAACGCCAACACCACCCTCAGAGGAACCCTTGTCTACAGACCCTCAGGCCCCCGACCTCACTTCAGCGACTCCATCGCCGACATGATCAGCACCCAGGCCCTTGCCTCTACAGACTACATTCTCCTCGGCGACTTTAATTTTCACCTTAAGAACACCAACAACAGCAACTCCACTGCTCTGATCGACAACCTCACCAACGTCCGTCTCAAACAACTGGTCACGACGCCCACCCTCTCCACCGGCCACACACTCAACCCCGTCTTCTCCACCAGCAGTCACGTCACCTTCAGCCATACCACAGAACTCCACTGGACCGACCACCGCTGCGTCCACTTCACCTTTCAGAAATCCGCCACTCACCACCGCCCACAACAGATCTCCCACTGCAGCTGGAACAAGATCTCGGAAGACCAACTGATCTCCATCCTCGCCCGGGCCCCGCCACCCAGCACCACCAACCCCAACACAGCCGTCCTCAACCTCAGACACTGGATAGACTATTGCGCCAACACCCTCCCTCCGCTCAGGAAATCCTCCAACAACCGCACTAGCACCAAGGCCATCTGGTTCACCTCCGACCTTCCTTCAAGCAGGAGTGCTGGAAAATCGAGAAGAAGTGGCACCACAAACCAACAGAGAGCAACCACGCAGCCCTCAAGACAGCCATCTGCAAGCATCACCAGCTCATCCGGACCACCAAAAGATCCTTCTACAAAGATCGCATCGACAACAATGCCCACGACAGCAAAGAGCTCTTCAGCATCGTCAAAGAGCTCACCAACCCCAGGTCATGCTCCATCGACCCCCCTCCATTGCAAGACCTCTGCGACTCCCTCGCTACCTTCTTCCATCGCAAGATCACGGAAATCCATGACAGCTTCAACTCCTCACCCCCCACTACCACCGCGACCACCACCAACCCCAACGCACCCAGCCACATGAACCTCTTGCTCTCCTGGATCCACATCAACGACGAGGACACCATCAAAACCATGAGCACCATCCACTCCAGATCTCCCTCCGACCCCTGCCCCCACCATGTCTTCAACAAAGCGAGCCCCATCATCGCCCCCCAACTCCGCATGATCATCAACAGCTCCTTCAAGACCACCACCTTCCCGTAGAGCTGGAAGCACGCCGAAGTCAGCGTCCTGCTAAAGAAACCCAAAGTGGACCCCGAAGACCTCAAGAATTACCGACCCCTCCTTCCCTTCCCGGCGAAGGTCATCAAGAAGATCGTCAACGGCCAACTGACCCGCTTCCTGGAGGACAACAACACACTGGACATATCCCAATCCGGATTCCCTAGGAACCACAGCACCGAGACCGCCCTCATCGCCGCAACTGACGACATCAGGACCATGCTCGACAAAGGCGAAAACGTGGCCCTCATCCCGGACCTCTCAGCTGCTTTTGACACCGTCTGCCACCACACCCTCTGCACTTGCCTCTGCGACGCCGGGATCCGCCACAAGGCCCTGGACTGGATCACATCCTTCCTCTCTGGCAGAACTCAGAGAGTCCGCCTCAATCCCTTCCTATCGGAAGCCACCAACACCATCTGCGGCGTTCCAAAAGGGTCTTCTCTCAGCCCAACTCTTTTTAACATCTACATGGCACCGCTCGTCAACATCGTCCGATCCCACAACCTCAACATCGTCTCGTACGCCGACGACATCAAGCTGATCCTCTCACTCACCAAGGACCCCGCCACCGCCAAAACCAACCTCCACGACGGACTGCAAGCCATGGCCAACTGGATGGAGTAGAGCCGCCTCAAACTCAACTCAGACAAGACAGAGATCCTCATCCTCGGCTCCAACCGCTCCACATGGGATGACTCCTGGTAGCCAGCCACCCTAGGAACCACACCTACACCCACCACCCATGCACGCAATCTAGGCTTCATCCTAGACTCATCGCTCACCAGTGACCCATCAAAGTCAACGCCGTCTCATCATCCTGCTTTAACATCCTCCGTATGCTCCGCAAGATCTTCAGATGGATCCCCACCGAAACAAGAAGGACGGTCACCCACGCCCTCGTCAGCAGCAGACTGGACTACGGCAACGCGCTCTATGCAGGAACCACAGCCAAGCTCCAGAGGAAACTACAACGTATACAGAACGCCTCCGCACGCCTCATCCTCAACATCCCACGCCGCGACCACATCTCAGCCCACCTCAGAGACCTACACTGGCTTCCCGTCACCAAGAGGATCACCTTCAAACTCCTCATCCACGCCCACAAAGCTGTTCACAACACAGGCCCTGCCTACCTCAATGAGCGACTCACCTTCCACACTCCCACCCGCCAACTCTGCTCCACCAACCGTGCCCTCGCCGCCGTCCCTCGCATCCATCGAACTACAGCCGGCGGCAGATCATTTTCCCACCTTGCCGCCATGACCTGGAAGGACCTCCCAACCTACAGGAAACGCCTCAAGACCTGGTTATTCGAGCAGTAGCAGTTCCTTCCCACCCCCCTCTTTCAGTGCCTTGAGACCCTAGCGGGTGAGTAGCGCACTTTACAAATGATTGATTGATTGATTGAAAGAACGCCATCCGGGAGGGCGACACTGCGCTGGTCAAGGACTGCTGTTCAAAGCTGAACTATGGACTGTGACTGCCATCAAAGGGACCATGGTGATGGCTGGGAGGAATGGTGAGAGCGTTACAAGGAATGTGTCCTAGTTCCAGCGGTTTACCCCAACCTTACCCTCTGGTAACGGAGGGGTCAGCTCTCCTAGCGATGGATTTCTGAGCGATCAGGAAGACTCTGTTTTTCCACCTGGGTCTCCAATGCGAGGTGGGTCCTCACAGGGGAGTGGTGTGGTGTCAGAACTGCTGACACCACCTGGGTGCTCCTGTTCGACAGCTGATGGGGCCCGAAATCCAACGGAGATGGTGCCTTTATCAGATGGGACCCAAAGGTTACTGTCAGGACGAGCGGGGACAGAACGGTACAATCTGAGGACCAAGCAATAATGTTCTCGCTGTATTTGCTGTCTTGAGACATCTCAGCACTATGCTGGGTTTCCCATTTGAGTATCAATGTGTTATGTACTGTTCTGTTTGAACTGAGAACCAATGCATTTGGGGGTTTTGTTTATTTTTATTCTACGTTGGGGAGGAATGCAGTGTTTGCCCAGGTTTGGGTGAACCTATGGTGCGGACTCTAGGAGGGGGAAAGGTCTTCCCCCCACCCCCGTCAACGGCTGAAGAATGGTTGGGCCAGTGTGGCGGCCGTAAAAGTTATAAATACATTGGGGAAAGCGCGGGTTCTAGTTTTTGCTGCAGAGGCACTAATAAATGAGGTTGCCACTACCCTGTCTGTCCTGTGTAATTTCTGGGGCCTACACTACAGCTACGTGTTGTGCGTTACACAATTTACACTGCGTTGTATTGCAGTTGGATTTATATAGTGTTTACTACCCCGGACGAGGAGTTGAAGCGCTTTACAGCTTCACAGAGAGTAAATATGCGCATGTAGCCTTTGTTCTCTACAGACAGCAGTGAAACCAAAGAGAGGTAAGAAATTGTTGAACAGCAAGTGTGGGTCTTCGGTTTGTATCTGGACTATTTGTTGTAGAGCTGTGGCACCCCCTGTGGGAAAAATATTACTGCGCATAATGGATGGTTATGGATGGCTATGAAAGTTTTGATAAAAGCAGGGGCGGCTCCTTCGCAATGGCGGAGGAGTGCCGCACCCCTGGCTAATCCAGCAGCTGAAAAATAAAACAATAGTTTACTATCATTTTAGTTTTCATCTGCTGGCTCAGCCAGCAGCATGTGCAGGGAGGGACGGGGCTGCGGCACAGGAGGGGGGAGAGGGAAGGGTGAGTGGAGTCTGTGCATTAAATGCACATGTGTGTTTGGCCGGCCATCTTAGGTGGCCAAACACACATGCGCACATGGGTTTCTCCAAACCGGCTGTATTCAGAGCCGGGTTGGAGAAACTGAACAGACTCTTATGCAGTGTCTGAGCAGCAGGCCAAGCCTGTCAGACCAATCCTGGCACTGCTCTCATGCTAGATTTAGCATGAGAACAGCGCCAGGATTGCTGGAGTGCCTGTGCTGATGTCCCAGGGAATGCTGGGACACTAGAAGAGAACAGGAGTGTGAGGCGGCCAGCGGCGTCGGGAAGGGTACTGTTTAAAAAAATATATCATTCATTTTATTCCCCCCATCCTCGTCACCCTCCCCATCCCCCCGCCTGCCCCTCCACTTGAGATTTGCGGTGTCCGCCGCTAGATAATAGTGAAAGGGAAAAGGAAGAGAGACAGAGAAAGTGGGAGAACGAGGTAAAGGAACGAGAGATGGAAAGAAAAAGGAAATGAGGGAGAGAGTGAGAAAGCAGAAAGCAGAGCACCAGTGTGCATGTGCAGGAGAGAGGGAGCTGGAGAGAGGAAGACAAAACAGTGAGAGGGAAAGAAAAAGAGAATAGAAAAATGAGAGATCAGGGAGAGAGTGTAAGTGGTAGAGCTGGAAAGAAGAGAGGTAACCAGCAGGGAGGGCCCAACCCTCCAAGCCCCCTCCAACTATTAAGGAGGGCCCCATTCAGTCCAAGATCAATAAATATCTGTGAGATGTGGGAGACTTGGGGGCACTCATCACATTCTGCAGGGGGGGCCTATCATTTTGTGTTACACCCCCGCTAATCAGACTGTAAGAGTATTAGAGTGTAAGTATAATTAATGTTGTAACATAAGCCCCAGAGCTCCATGGGGCCCCCTGACAAAAGTGGTATGTGGTGGGCCGGGAAAAAGGGGTCCCTGCCATGTGCTTTGCAGGGGAGTCCCCTCAAGTTCTGTTACACCACTGAGTATAATAGCAAGAGAGCCAGAGAGAAGAAAACTAACAAGAGAGGGTCGGACACCCCTAACATAACCCTACCCCGCCAAGTGCTACCAGTACGCACCTCCATCCCCCACGTGAAGATCCACGAGCTTGAGATGCGCTTCCACTGGGAGAAGTACCTGGCTTTGGTCGAGAGGGCGGTGCTAACCAAGCCCCTCAAGATGATCAATGCCCAGGTAAGGCCTTGTTCCAGAACTGTAAGACCAGCTAGAGGTGAGGGCTCCGGGCGCCGGGGGGAAGGGATGAGTGGGAGGAATGAAGGACTGACACCATCCAAGAATGAATGAAATATTGAGAAGATGCAAGGAGGCCAAGAAAGAGTCTGCCCTTGACAGGGGACACTGGGCCTGAGAGGGGTGATCCCTATGCTGTACTAGTGAAAGCACAGGGATCAGCCCGGTTCCAGTCTCCATTGCCGATATCAAACGCATGCATGCCAACAGACCCGATTCAGGCAGGAGAGTCCTGATTGTTTAAGACAAAAAAGAGTTTCGTTTGGCTGCCTTCTGCCTGAAATTGACTTTGCTTCAACAGTAGTCGATGGGGAAAATACATTCTCCAGATTATGTTTTTTAAAATCACCTGCTTTCCTCTTCTAAAATGTTGGCATGTACGCGATGAGCGTCTTCTGCAGATCTCCCCCAGGCTTTTCCCAATTAAGCGTGGAAGAAACAAACCAGATGAGGCCTTAAGAGAGGAGGAGTGTACTTGGAAGCAGGGCCCAGACTGTACATGGGAAGCTACGAGGAAGTGCAGACAGAACAAAGCACAGAGAATGTACAACAACATCAAATAGTGGGCTTGAGCATCGAGGGCCCTGGGAGCACAGGAACCCGGAAGTGCGAAGAAGACTCAGGAAGCGCTTCATACACTGGATAGACAAAAAGTACATGAGCAGTGCGGGCGTTCACATGAAGCGCAGGACTGTGTGGGACCTACTGGGATACATGTCGAAGTACTTGCTACATGGTGGCAGAGAGTACACAGGAAACCTTGAAGCACCAAATACCCTGGAGGGACAGACATTTCACTTGAGGCTCTGGGTGCATTGGAAGGGGAGAGAGTACAAGCGAAGACTGGGAGTAAACATGAGGCACAGCTGAAGCACATACAGTGCATATGAGCCACCGAGGGCATATGTGAAGCCTTGGGAGTAGGAACAACCCCAGAGAGCACAGAGTTGAGGGGCATAGAGTGGAGTGGCTTAGAGTGGAATTGAGTGGCACAGCGTAGAAAGGGAGTAAAGTGTCATAGAGTGGAGTGGCATACCATGGAGTGTCGTAGAGTGGAGGGAAGTTGCACAGAGTAGAGTAGCATAGAGTGTCATAGAGTGCCACTGAGTGTTGAAGAGTGGAGGTTCACAGGATGGAGTTGCATAGAGGGGAATAGAGTTGCCTAGAATGGAGTAGAGTGGCATAGAGTGGCGTAGAGTAACATAGAGTGGAGTGGAGTCGCGTGGAAATGTTCACAGTGGAGTGTCGTAGAGTGGAGTAGAATGACGTAGAATGGAGTGGAATAGAGTGTTGTAGAGTGAAGTGGCATAGGGTAGAGTAGAGTGTCATAGAGTGGAGGGGCACAGAGTTGCATAGAGTGGAGTAGGGTGTTGTTGAGTGCAGTGGCGTAGAGTGGAGTGTGCATGGTGTGGTGATGCACTGCAATTACAGACCACACATTTTTAATTGAAATTACTATTACATTTGCAGAGACATACAGGTTTACAGATAAAACTATACAGCACACGAATGATAATGTGTGGAAAAAGCATAACCTAGTGTTTTGGTCTGTTTTGATCGTCCTAAATTGTTTGTTTCCGGGACACTTCAGAATTACAAAAAAGTGTTTCATTTGTGCTTTCCTAATTCAGATATATTCTGACATATTTGTACAGTTAATTTACAGACATTAAATGAATGTTGAAAAAAAGCCTTTTCTTTCACACCCCTAGATTGTCAGATATATCTTCTCACTTTGAAGTCAAAAGTGGAGAGAGAATACACCAAGCTCCCTCAGAAGACACAGACTGATACTTGACCTCTGTCTTTGAATGCACAGCAAATGTGACAAGAAAAGAACAAAATGTAAAGGCCTGTTTACAGAAAACAAGCACTTGTGGAAGAATACAGTAATCATGCTATGCTCCACAGGATGGACAAAGATATGCTAGACAGTCTAAAACAAATAAGGTCAGCAAACAGAGAGCAAGCAAATTTGAGTTACAAACCACAAAGTCAGTTGCAAGAAGTAGGTGGAATGCATTCTTAGGTCAGCTTTCATAATGTCCCCAAGAAGTCTTTAGCAGCCAGACTGTGCTGTCTGGTAGGCTTCAACCTAAAAACCACAGAAGTTAGTGTAGGAGGCTGGACTGGCTTGTAGTGAGTACCTAGGGGTACTTGCACCTTGCACCAGGCCCAGTTATCCCTTATTAGTGTATAGGGTGTCTAGCAGCATAGGCTGATAGATAATGGTAGCTTAGCAGAGCAGCTTAGGCTGAACTAGGAGACGAGTGAAGCTCCTACAGTACCACTTAGTGTCATATGCACAATATCATAAGAAAACACAATACACAGTTATACTAAAAATAAAGGTACTTTATTTTTATGACAATATGCCAAAGTATATCAGAGTGTACCCTCAGTGAGAGGATAGGAAATATACACAAGATATATATACACAATACCAAAATATGCAGTAATAGTATTAGAAAACAGTGCAAACAATGTATAGTTACAATAGGATGCAATGGGGACACATAGGGATAGGGGCAACACAAACCATATACTCCAAACGTGGAATGCGAACCACGAATGGACCCCAAACCTATGTGACCTTGTAGAGGGTCGCTGGGACTATTAGAAAATAGTAAGGGTTAGAAAAATAGCCCACCCCAAGACCCTGAAAAGTGAGTGCAAAGTGCACTAAAGTTCCCCAAAGGACATAGAAGTCGTGATAGGGGAATTCTGCAGGAAAGACACAAACCAGCAATGCAACAACAATGGATTTCCAGTCGAGGGTACCTGTGGAACAAGGGGACCAAGTCCAAAAGTCACAAGCAAGTCGGAGATGGGCAGATGCCCAGGAAATGCCAGCTGTGGGTGCAAAGAAGCTGCTACTGGACTGTAGAAGCTTAGGTTTCTGCAGGAACGACAAGGGCTAGAGACTTCCCCTTTGGAGGACGGATCCCTCACGCCGTGGAGAGTTGTGCAGAAGTGTTTTCCCACCGAAAGACCGCCAACAAGCCTTGCTAGCTTCAAATCGTGCGGTAAGGGTTTTTGGACGCTGCTGTGGCCCAGGAGGGACCAGGATGTCGCAAATTGCGCCAGGAGACAGAAGGGACGTCGAGCAAGACAAGAAGCCCTCTCAGCAGCAGGTAGCACCTGGAGAAGTGCCAGAAACAGGCACTACAAGGATGCGTGAAACGGTGCTCACCCAAAGTCGCACAAAGGAGTCCCACGTCGCCAGAGAACAACTTAGGAGGTCGTGCAATGCAGGTTAGAGTGCCGTGGACCCAGGCTGGACTGTGCACAAAGGATTTCTGCCGGAAGTGCACGGAGGCCGGAGTAGCTGCAAAAGTCGCGGTTCCCAGCAATGCAGTCTGGCGTGGGGAGGCAAGGACTTACCTCCACCAAACTTGGACTGAAGAGTCACTGGACTGTGGGAGTCACTTGGACAGAGTTGCTGGATTCAAGGGACCTCGCTCGTCGTGCTGAGAGGAGACCCAGGGTACCGGTGATGCAGTTCTTTGGTGCCTGCGGTTGCAGGGGGACGATTCCGTCGACCCACTGGAGATTTCTTCGGAGCTTCTAGTGCAGAGAGGAGGCAGACTACCCCCACAGCATGCACCTCCAGGAAAACAGTCGAGAAGGCGGCAGGATCAGCGTTACAGAGTTGCAGTAGTCGTCTTTGCTACTATGTTGCAGTTTTGCAGGCTTCCAGCGCGGTCAGCAGTCGATTCCTTGGCAGAAGGTGAAGAGAGAGATGCAGAGGAACTCGGATGAGCTCTTGCATTCGTTATCTCAGGAAATCCCCAAAGCAGAGACCCTAAATAGCCAGAAAAGAGGGTTTGGCTACTTAGGAGAGAAGATAGGCTAGCAACACCTGAAGGAGCCTATCAGAAGGAGTCTCTGACGTCACCTGCTGGCCCTGGCCACTCAGAGCAGTCCAGTGTGCCAGCAGCACCTCTGTTTCCAAGATGGCAGAGGTCTGGAGCACACTGGAGGAGCTCTGGGCACCTCCCAGGGGAGGTGCAGGTCAGGGGAGTGGTCACTCCCCTTTCCTTTGTCCAGTTTCGCGCCAGAGCAGGGCTGAGGGGTCCCTGAACCGGTGTAGACTGGCTTATGCAGAAATGGGCACCATCTGTGCCCATGAAAGCATTTCCAGAGGCTGGGGGAGGCTACTCCTCCCCAGCCCTGACACCTTTTTCCAAAGGGAGAGGGTGTAACACCCTCTCTCTGAGGAAGTCCTTTGTTCTGCCATCCTGGGCCAAGCCTGGCTGGACCCCAGGAGGGCAGAAACCTGTCTGAGGGGTTGGCAGCAACAGCAGCTGCAGTGAAACCCCGGGAAAGGTAGTTAGGCAGTACCCAGGTCTGAGCTACAGACCTGTGGGATCATGGGATTGTGCCAACAATGCCAGGATGGCATAGAGGGGGCAATTCCATGATCATAGACATGTTACATGGCCATATTCGGAGTTACCATTGTGAAGCTACACATAGGTAGTGACCTATGTGTAGTGCACGCGTGTAATGGTGTCCCCGCACTCACAAAGTCCGGGGAATTTGCCCTGAACAATGTGGGGGCACCTTGGCTAGTGCCAGGGTGCCCACACACTAAGTAAATTTGCACCTAACCTTTACCAGGTAAAGGTTAGACATATAGGTGACTTATAAGTTACTTAAGTGCAGTGTAAAATGGCTGTGAAATAACGTGGACGTTATTTCACTCAGGCTGCAGTGGCAGGCCTGTGTAAGAATTGTCAGAGCTCCCTATGGGTGGCAAAAGAAATGCTGCAGCCCATAGGGATCTCCTGGAACCCCAATACCCTGGGTACCTCAGTACCATATAC
Source organism: Pleurodeles waltl (assembly GCF_031143425.1). Taxonomy (NCBI): domain Eukaryota; kingdom Metazoa; phylum Chordata; class Amphibia; order Caudata; family Salamandridae; genus Pleurodeles; species Pleurodeles waltl. The sequence continues at coordinate 47,201,006 of NC_090448.1, read as the reverse complement.
TAGGGAATTATAAGGGTGTTCCAGTAAGTCAATGTAAATTGGTAAAATTGGTCACTAGCCTGTTAGTGACAATTTGTACAGAGAGAGCATAACCACTGAGGTTCTGATTAGCAGAGCCTCATTGAGACAGTTAGGCATCACACAGGGAACACATACCTATAGGTCACAAACGTATGAGCACTGGTGTCCTGACTAGCAGGGTCCCAGTGACACATAACAAACATACTGAAAACATAGGGTTTTCACTATGAGCACTGGGCCCTGGCAAGCAGGATACCAGTGAGGCAGTGAAAACACCCTGACATACACTCACAAACAGGCCCAAAGTGGGGGTAACAAGGCTAGAAAGAGGCTACTTTCTCACAGTTAGATAGAGATTTTTGTGGACTGAGGGCCTCTGAAAGGCCACTCCAAGGGATCCTGGAGATAAGGGCCTGAACAGTGAGGTGGCGGACTTGGGCCAGGTTGGGGGTGTGTTTGTAAGCACTGAAAGGCTGCGTTTAGTCATCTTAACTTAAGCAGAGCCAGGGTTCCCAAATCCACTTCTCCCAATTTCTGCCTCTTTGGATTTATTTGCACAGTCTTAGAGCATGCATTATTTGTATGCTTTAAATTCTACCCCACAGTGCATGCACAGATTTTCACGAAAATGTTTGCTCTTTTTGCATGTTAAAATGGTTCAACATTTTTAAAAAATGCAGAATCCCAGGTGGTAATATTTTTCCTCTAGTAATAAGCCAGGACAGAAGAAACACAATGAGTCTCTCAATTCAAACCCAGAAAGATATATGTTCAAATATGTTAAACCAGACTGTAGTGACAAAACACCCTTGACTGGAAGCTATGAAACTCCATTCAGCGGTCTTCCTACATTCAACCCTGCCCCTGCTTTTATGTGGTCCATGGACACATTATTTAAACAAGCATTTGCAATGCAATGGGTCTTGCGTTTGCTCGAGTTAGAATTATTAGCATTGTAAATTCCTAACAAAACTGGACTTTTCTTGCCACATAAATTGAACATGAGAAGTAAAGCACTTGACATAAGCGAGCTGATTCAAAGCACCATGGCCGCCATGACCATGAGCGCGAAGGAGAGACACAAAAGGAAAAAGAAGTTCGCTCTCGGTCAAACATATCGGCAAAAGTGCAATTATCCATGTAACTGGGTCAATGGCCAAGGCAGTAACACATCTGCCCGAAGGAGGTTGAAACATAAAGCATTTACCAATGATAACAAAGGATTTTTGGAAGACAAGACCATGAACCAGTGATAGTGATGGGCGTGTGATGGGCGTGGTTTAAAGCCGACAGATAGAGTACAACACATCAGAGCGCTTGTGCACTCGACCTAAAAATGACAAAAGTACAGCTCAGCAAGTATCCATTACCATTTCTGAGGACATCTTGGATGCAGAGTTGGGCAGGACTGGTGCATTGGAAGTGCTGCTGGGGTTAAAGCTATGTACTTCAAATATACAAATACATTAAAGAATTATCCAACTTTCCTGTGCATATTAGATAGAATCAGAGCAAAAGAGGCCAAAAGTATACATCAGTAGTCTCAATATGTTTGTGTTTTTGGCGCCTAGGTGTGGGACAGCAATGCTAACACTTCCAGCTCCCTCTCACACATTAAAAAATAATAATACGTAGCTTCTGGAATATGCCCTTCTTCACACAATGAGCAAAAGTTTCAAGTCGGCATTCTGCCTGCCTCTCCTCACTAGAGTCTGCTTGGTTTATATAGTATGACCAGGCCACTGGAATTATGTGATTGTGCAGCCACGGCGACGTTTGCATAGTTACATATTTGCTGCATTTTCCACATAATCCATCATCTGCCGCATAGTCTGCAGATTTTAACAAAAATACATTTGGTTTCTAGCTCAAGGGTTCAAAAGTTACTAAAAATTAGACAACCCATGTTGCAGCACAGTGGAAGGCCCTTTGCAAAGTCGGACTGGTCACCTTTCTGTTGCATATTGCTATATTTAGGTGTTAAATGGTACTTATGAGGTGCATCCAATGACCAAAGAGTGTTACCAAGGTTAAAAATGATGAAATAATGAAGTAACATTAATACAAAAAGTATCTCATTATGTTGCATAATTTGCCTTTTCTTGACACAAAATGTACTCAACCCTGCCGCCTAATTTGGCCCTCTCCTGCCGCATAATTCCAGTGGCCCTGAGTATGACCCATAAGATTGACCACACACTGCACTCAGTCCATCGAGTAAATGCATTTCCGCTGCTGACAAGCACTGCCATGGGCTGTCAATCGGGTAGGGTGTAGCAGCACATGGTCTGGGCAGGAGAGGACAATAGCAATGCTGTCTTCAACTCTCCTTGTGCACAATGGTCACTGATGCCGTGCGCGAGGGGAAGAGCTTTGTGTCACCCTTAAGGTAGAGAAACAAGACCAATCACTTTGTGGCTTCAACATAAATCCACATAGTGATGAAGCCACAGTGATTGGACCTGTTCTGTAATATTGCAGCCCCCATGTTGGCTTGTGAATGTGGGCCCATGGGGACAGGCCAACCTGATCCACCAGAACCAATGCTTGTGTTGCTGTTTGAAATAATCTAAAGCATGAGAGCAATGCAAGGATTGGTTGAGGCAGCTGAACCCAGCACTCCCAAGAAGACCGGGGGCCTGTGCTGTGTTACCCCTGGCTCCGTAACACAGCATGGGATTTGGGAGTCCTGAGGTGTGCAAGTTGGACTGGCCATAGTAAGGGACCTGTTCAACCCAACATATGCACTTCATCTCTGCTACTGGCCAATCGGCAGGATTGTCCCACCCTGCTCAGACACCCCGAGCAACCCTGTGCTGTGGCTAGGAGAAAAAATTAATTAAGACCAGTGATGCTTTTAATTAATACATGTGGTGGTTTGTGGTTGCTTACATTGTTGGAACAATGCCTGACCACTCCAATAAAGGAACGACCACTACTTAAATCCTTGGAGTCTTGCTCCTTCATATGAGACAGTGTGGTCATAGATATGAAGAATAAGGCAGAATCTGTAGTGCAAAAGTAAACACACCAAAAAAAACTGTTAGTTAGTAAATTTTGTTTAAAAACATATTGGAATCAGTTTAATATAAATCAGATTAAAAAGATCTATAACACAGTATAAATAGGAACATGCAAAGCGATTCTTTCATTCCTGTACTGAAATGGGTGAAACAAATAAACAGGTTTCTATAAATCCCTCCTTTCTGTTGATCACTGTTCATTATAGAAGAGCAGATAATAAGAATGTAAGTAACGTTTTCGTTTTTTTTTTCTCTACACTGCAGCTCCAATGGTGCTTCAAGATCTGTTTTTCACCTTGAAGTAAGCGCTAACTCTGAACTGCATTTACCAGGATGCAAAGGGGTGAACTGTGCTGGGATGTGAGGCAGTGTGCTCCCAACCACCCCACTTCCTGTTTAGAAGGCTCCCTTGAGCCAGTGAGCTGATGAGCTTTGGAGATGCACCTGTGTGTGGTACTTGACCTGAGAGGAATTTGGCAGCATTTCCAGCAACCCCAGATTAATTTTCTTTGTTCTCTACTCTCTACTGATGAAGGGCTGAACCCAGAAACACGTGTCTAGAGATATACAGCAATGTCTGCACCAACTTTGGTGAAAAACTACAGATAATTAAGTAAGCGCTAACTGTGAACTGCATTTACCAGGATGCAAAGGGACGAACTGGGCTGGGTTGTGAGTCAGTGTGCTCCCAACCCCCCTTCCTGATTTTCCACCTTGGCTGCTGGCTCTGGTGACTCAACTGTAATAAGTTATTACAATTGAGCAAATATGCGATTTTCTTATTGGAGGTGACAAGAGACATCACAACTTAACGTAATATTGAAATTAGAGGCAGCCTTCCATGTATTAGAAATCAGTCCTTTGGTTTAGGATTTCTAGAGGTTGTTTTCTGTTGTTAGACTTTTCATTAATAATGTTTAACATATAAGCAGGTCAGTGATTTGACCTTGATGAGGGGCAATTTAAGTTGCCTAAAGAGGAGCTTGCCCTTTTCCTGATATGATATATGAATCTGATTCTCTGCTGGGCTTAAGTGGGCCTATTCTGGGGAGGAAGTTAAAATCCTCCAGAGGGGACTGACTAACTAAGACATTTTCCGTTACACATGTCTTCCAATGCACGGTTGCCCCTGGATACTCCATCTGCAAATATCTTTTATGGAGCAACAAGATCTCTGGTCTTGACTATATTCTAGCTTGTCAGAGGTACTGGGGGTTGATATTAGATGTATGTACCATTGTGTGGTGTGATCATGATCCGATAGAAGTATCTCTGATGTGTATTTGGGGTACCATGAAATTCTATGAAACCAGTGACTTTAACTAGCTCATTCAGCAGAAGGAGCAGGAAAGGGATAAAAACATCTACCCAGAAAAAAATAAGGAATATTTTATCCCCTGGAATTGTTGAAAACCCTTAGGAAGTCATTTTAGGGATATATGACACAATTTTCTAAACTTCTTAGGAAGGTAGGTATTCAACTCACTAATCCATCAAGAAATTCTGAAAAATATAAACCTACTGGGTGGTTGGAGCGTGAGAAATCTCTTCTAGTAAAGGAAAAAAATAGATCCCACTCTGTAAAATCATACCTTCCACTGCATAGATCAGATAATCTATGGGATCTAAATGGAATTTCCTTAAAGAGGTTATTTATAATATTATAAGAACGATTTCACAGAATTTGGCACTTGATAGAAAATGTTTGATGGCAAAAACAGGTGAAGCATGCCCCTTGGCTAAGCACAGTACTTTATTTGAGTTGGAGGTTGCAGGTGGACCCCTCTTCTCTCATATTTGGGGACAGGCACTTATTTTCCATCATCAAATTTTGACCTAGAGCAAGAGAGATAGAAATAGAGTAGGGGGGTTAAGGAGGAAGAGAAAGACTGAAAAAATGTGCCATAAGAAGAAAGCAAGAACCTGCAAGAGTGAGATAAATAGACAGGAAGTACTTAGTGGTGGAGAGAAGAGTCAAAAGGTGGAACCAAGACTGCGAAACCTTGGTATTCAGCACCCCTAACACACCGTACACCAAGCAGAGGCTTCTGAAAAAAACTTTGAGCGTCAGCACTTACTCTTTTACGAATTAAGCATTGCCGAGGTCTACTTTAAATTGTCAGCAACAGAGCAATCATGACAATACTAGCAAAACTAGTAGGTTGTGGCCAAGACTGAGATTCCCTTTAAAGTCTAAGTAGTTTATGCTTAGGAAAACATTTATTTTAGTTTTGAAACCTGTATTCGCCCATCGCTTACCAGTCACCAGAATTGCTGAGTGTGTTAATTTGATGCTGGTCGCCCTGCCTTCCAAGGAGCTGCAGGAGAAAAGAATCATTGATCTAAAATGCTATTAGGAAATTAAAATATTCTGCAACCTTTTCCAAACAAGCAGAAGATTTCTTGTGTGTTGAAGGAGATTGATGTACTGCGCCATGTACGCTACTCATATCTGGCAGTGACCCACACTTGGCTGGGTATTTGGACTTTTTTTCTCACCTGAAAGATTAGATCAGGATCCATATTTCTGAAACCAAAATTTAAAACAGTACTTTTAATACAAATTCTTGTTAGCACCAAAATGCTCAGTGAGCTTTTGCTTTATGTCACACAGGATTATATGTTAATAACAGTGCAGCAAGGCAACATTTAAGATAGATGAATATATCTGTTCAAGTGGTGACCAATCCTGTAATAAATGTCATTTGCCACTTAGTATTAGATCTTTAATATTTACCTGTTATGTTATGTTGATTTGTATAGCACGCTAACCACCTGAGAGGGTATTTAGATGCTTGGGTACGTGTGTATGTGTTTGGTGCCAAAAGTGCTTATACAAACAGCTAGGTCTTCAGCTTCTTGCAGAACTCAATACTCTGATGTGTTGATGTATCGAGGGCGGTCGTTCTATGTCTTGGGTGATATGTTAGAGAATGAGCAACCTCCAGTTTTGCTTTTGCAGATGCAAGGAGTATCTGCGAGTGAGAGTGAGGTAGAACATAGATATATGGTGGGTTAGTGAAAGTGTGTGTGGCTGTTCAGGTGTACTTGTCCTGTGTTGTGTAGGGCTGAGCATGTGTGTTTGAGAAGTTCGAATTGGCTGCGGTTGTGAACGGGGAGTCAATGAAACTTCGGGAGGTGCGGTATGATGTTGGTGCATTGTGGGATGTCAACTATGAGTCTTGCAATGGTGTTCTGGATGGCCTGGAGGCTGTAGAGGATTTGTTTGATGATTATTGTGTAGAGAGTGTTGCTGTAGCCCAGCCTGCTGGTAATGATTTTTTGCGTGATGGTCCATCTGTTGCTCTGAGGCAACCATTTGAAGATCTTTCACAGCATGTGTAGGATGTGAAAGCAGGAGGTGCATACTGCATTGACTTGAGCTGTCATGTTGAGCTTGTCATCTAGGATGATCCCTAGATTTCTTGTTTTGTCTGTGAGTGTTGGTCCTAGGACCGACGGCCACCAGATGGAATCTCATGGGGAGGTTTTGTTGCCAAAGGCCATTAGTTCCATCTTGTCAGAGCTGAGCTTCAGACAGTTGGCTTGCATCCAGTCTGCTACCATGGTCATGTAGTTCATGAAGTTGGTTCTGGTGGTGATTGTTTTGTCCGTCAGGGAGAGGATGAGTTGGGTGTCATCAGGGTAGGCGATGACTGTGAGGTCTTGTGATGGGATGATGATGACGAGCAGTGTACTGTAGATGTTGAAAAGAATGGTGCTCAGAGACGATCCCTGTAGGACTCCACATATCACTTTCTTGGTCACTGATATAAAGGGTGGCAGATTGAATCAATGGGCTCTTCCTGAGAGGAAGGAACAGATCCATTTGAGAGCAGATCCTTGCTTAGTTTTCTGATTTGGATGTTGTGGAAGACAGTGTTGAAGACTGTGGAGAGGTGAAGCAGGATGAGGGCTGTTGTTTGCCTTCAGTCCAGGATGTTGCTGGTGACCATGATGAGTGCTGCTTCGGTGCAGTGGTTCTTTCTGAATCTTGATTAGGTGTTGTCTGATAGCTGGTGAAGCTCTAGGTGGGTTGTGAGTTGCTTGGTGATGGCCTTCTCAATCACTTTGTTTAGATATTGGAGCAGGGAACTGGGTGGAAACTTGCTCGGTTGGGTCAGTTCGGCTGTGGGCTTCTTGAGGAGGGCGTTGATTGCTACAAGTTTCCATTCACCCAGGAAGGTGGCGGACATAGTGGAGGTGTTGATGATGTGGGGCAGGGTGGTGCTGATTTGTGAAGTTCCTAGGTTGTAAATGTGATAAGGGCATGGATGCAGTGGGGCCCCTGAGTGTGAGGAACCAGGAAAGATTAGACCCCCACCCGGGGTCTCCTTCCCAGCGGTGGAGGGACACCCTTTATGTCCTCAGGGTCAATTTAGCAGAGAGTTCACAAATCAGACGGAGTCACCAACTGGAGGAATAAAGAAAAGTTTATTACATGGATTATAGCTCGAGCTAATACAGAGTCCCAGGACAGTCAAGTGACTATCCTACGGAGGCTGCCCCTTCACTCTGGGGCACCCAACCTTATATACACACAAAACTGCTTAGTCAGAGGACAACTCCACCCCTATTGTATTCAAGGTCCTCTGCAGTCTTCAGAATATTTCAGGGATACACGTGTGGTGGGAGAAGGTACAGATGCAGCTGGCAGGAGGTGGCAACGACCTGTACAAACTTGTTCTGGCAGTTACTGATTAAGCACGACTATTCTCGGAACTGTAATTGGAAAAAGTAATATGGCAGCGATAAGCAGATTGCAGCCCAAGGCTGCGAGCACAAGGTCAATCACCAAAGTTCAGGAGGTTTGTCGAGCACATGGCAACATAATAAAGATAAACAGATGCCTAGCAGCTATGGTGTATGATTAACTTTATGTACATTTTCTCAAGTGGATGGTCTGCAAGATTGCCACTGAGTTGTTTCTGGTGAGGGTTGTCCATTCGGTCAGGTAGTTATCTTAGTTCATGGTGGGTGAGTTTACTGGGTTTGGGTTGGCGTGCGAAGTTGCTGGAGATGTTTGCGATTTTGCTGTGGAAGAACTTGGAAAGGTTGTTGCCTAGTTGTTGGGAGGCAGCAATGTTGCTGACAGTGGCTGAGGGCGAGGGGAAATCTTTGATTATCTACAAAATCTCCTTGCAGCTGATGGAACATCCTTCAATGTGGTTGACTAGTGGTGTTACCTTTGTGTCTCTTATTTGCTGGTGATAGCGTCTGAGTGCAGCCTTGTATGTCACTGGTTCCCAACCTTTGGTTCGGGGATCTTTGGGGGTCCGCAGAGCCTCCTCTGGGGGGTCCGAGACTGCTTAGAAATTAACTAATATTAACAGATTAATAAAGTGTATATATATTAAGTGACTAAGGGGGTGATTCTGACTCTGACGGGCGGCGGAGGCCACCCGCCAGAGTTCCCCCCTCCAAAATACCGCTCCGCGGTCGAAAGACCGCTGAGGGTATTTTGGGTTTTGCACTGGGCTGGCGGGCGACCGCCAAAAGGCCGCCCGCCAGCCCAGTGCAAAACACCCTTCCCACGAGGACGCCGGCTCAGAATTGAGCCGGCGGAGTGGGAAGGTGCGACGGGTGCAGTGGCACCCGTCGCGAATTTCACTGTCTGCAATGCAGACAGTGAAATTCTTTGTGGGGCCCTCTTACGGGGGAACCCTGCAGTGCCCATGCCATTGGCATGGGCACTGCAGGGGCCCCCAGGGGCCCCACGACACCCCATACCGCCATCCTGTTCCTGGCGGGAGAGCCGCCAGGAACAGGATGGCGGTATGGGGTGTCAGAATCCCCATGGCGGCGCAGCGAGCTGCGCCACCATGGCGGATTCTTTTGGGCAGCGGAAAACCGGCGGGAGACCGCCGGTTTTCCACTACTGACCGCGGCCAAACCGCCGCGGTCAGAATGCCCTGCGGGGCACCGCCAGCCTGTTGGCGGTGCTCCCGCCAACCCTGGCCCTGGCGGTCCATGACCGCCGGGGTCAGAATGACCCCCTAAATGTACAATTGAACATTTTAAAATGTGCTGCAAATGTCAAGGAACTTGAAATTGGAGGCTAAAAATTAAATTAGTATCCTCAGATTGATTTGTGGGAGCCGTGCAGGTGCTTCAAACAGGATACAGTATGGACGATGTGTAGCTTCAATTGAATTTAGAAAAGCCCCAACCTTCCTTTTAAAATTAACATTTTTATTTTGTTTAATTTTTTTTGTTTGCAAAGTTAATGTGTTATCATTTATGAATGTATTTGATGTAATGCTTGCTTCTGTATTTTTGTGGATTGCTTTACGGTTCAAATCATCAACAATGTTTAGGTCTTCCAGTAATGACTCCGTGGGAGCGTCCCCGGATTCCAATAATGATTCAGTGGGGGTCCCCAGTTTCCAGTAATGATAAATTGGGGGTCCACAGAAGTCAAAAGTTTGGGAATCACTTTTGTAGGTAGTTATGTCGGTGCCCAATCAACTCTCAACAAAAAGAAGCTATATACAGGCAACACAGATGACACAAGTCATTGTTATTTCTAAGTAAATATTGTCTTTTCGACATCTTTGGGCAGCTTTATTTCCTCAGCTTTCCTATATATATCCATTGCTATAATATGTCACAATGTATACATAAAAAATGTTTCTTTAACTCACCCACTCAGTGAGTCTGCCGCACTGCTGTGATCGATACATGACTTACTGATAATGTAAATTTCCACTATTTCTCAAGAGATTCCCCCCCCAATTTGTGTGCAGTCACTTACACGATCTATAGGCACCAGAATATTTAGGCCCAGATTTACTAGAATCTGGCACACCAATACTGATGCGCCATATTTCTTGACCCCTCCCCCCCCCCCGACTGACACCTAACAATACCATGGTTGCGCTGTATTTACAATACGGCTCACCATGGAGCATGTTCGGCCAATAGCGTCAACATTTTTTATGCTATTGTGGCTCTTTGCTGCACTAGCATAAAAAATGTTGACGCTAGTGCAGCAAAGTGCAGGAGGCCCATTGATTTCAATGGGTGTGTCCTTTTAACGTCTGCTTTGAGCAGACGTTAAAAATGACATCAAAAATGGCACAATTAAATTTTGTAGATTTTGGTGGGCCTTCTAACGCCGGACCTCCCGCCTTGCATACATTATGCCTGACGCAGGCATACTGTGGCGCAAAGGGTCGCAAAGTGGCATAATGCAAGCATTGCACCAATTTGTAAATATGGAACGGCGATTTTTGCCTCGTTGAGCTACATTAGCATCAAAAAAATGACGCTAATGTGGCGCAAGGAGGAGCTAGGGCCTTGTAAATCTGGCCCTTAATGTTATGATGACGTAATGTTTCCACAGGTGGGCTATTCTTCTGCAACTCATTCTTATCCCCTTTAGCCGCTCTAGTTAAAACATCTTCACGCATCCCCTCCTTCTTATGAAGACATTTTAAGATCACATAGGTTTATATAATGCCAAACAAACTAAAGCGTAGTTAACTTGTCCAACATTTAGGGGGACATTCTGACCCTGGCGGTAATTACCGCCATGGCGGAGGTCGGCGGTAGCACCGCCAACAGGCTGGCGGTGCACCGCTGGGCATTCTGACCGCGGCGGTTCAGCCGCGGCCAGAAACGGAAAGTCGGCGGTGTACCGCCGACTTCCCGCTGCCCTTGAGAATCCTCCATGGCGGCGGAGCGCGCTCCGCCGCCATGGGGATTCTGACACCCCCTACCGCCATCCGGTTCCTGGCAGGTCTCCCGCCAGGAACAGGATGGCGGTAGGGGGTGCCGCGGGGCCCCTGGGGGCCCCTGCAGTGCCCATGCCAATGGCATGGGCACTGCAGGGGCCCCCGTAAGAGGGCCCCACGAAGAATTTCAGTGTCTGCCTTGCAGACACTGAAATTCGCGACGGGTGCAACTGCACCCGTCGCACCTTCCCACTCCGCCGGCTCCATTCTGAGCCGGCGTCCTCGTGGGAAGGGTGTTTCCCGCTGGGCTGGCGGGCGGACTTTCGGCGGTCGCCCGCCAGCCCAGTGGGAAAGCCAGAATGACCGCCGTGGTCTTTTGACCGCGGAGCGGTCTTTCGGCGGGAACCGCTTGGCGGGCGGCGACCGCCGTCCGCCGAGGTCAGAATCACCCCCTTAATGAGCTAACCAGCCTAACAGTAAAATTAAACAAACTCGATAGGCGAAGGTGGCACATTTATTTGCATTTTTCACAACCACAGAGTTCCTTTCCTCTGGCCTTCTTTGTAGACTAGCAGCCAAGAAAAACAGGAGATGAACTAAGCGAGGTAATGTCTGTAAAAAAAAAGCATGTGTTTTTCGTAACATTCGAGCACAACAAAAATCTTGATCTCTAGTACTTTGTTCGTCATGGTCTGCTCAAACCTGCACTACGAAGAAACTAATCTCTTTCTGAGGACTTAAATATCCTTTTATTCCCTTGCCATGCTTTGCTGTCCTGTGCTCAGGGTCTTGGCATGCTGTATCAAGAGCCGAAATAAACAAATAAATGTTATTGAGGTCGTTCAGATCATACTGTTTGAAAATGTTAACGCGCTGCAGACCATTCGCGCCACCTAGTGGTTATTTGTAATATTGCACGAGAGTTAAGTTTGTTTATCGGTTGTTGCAGGAAAAATCTGGACATAGTGCTCAAATTATCCAGGCTTCGAGCGCCATTGCTTAGTGGGAACAGCTGCCCGTTCCATGCTTTTTTCTTCTAATTTTTTATTTTATTCTAATTTACATAATTCTAGGTTCTGATCCAATTTAGGAAAGTATCAATGGAACATTGGCTCCTCTTTTAGGGCGGAAGAGCATCGTCCCAACCGCTGCAAGCGCATTAGTAATCCAACTTAAATTAATCAAATGGTCATTACCGGTCATTTGATGTGAGAGCCAGGGTGAGGCTTATTCTTGCTTATGTATTGCCAGCACCTGTGATGACAGTGCAGAGTGCAGTGCGCATGTCAGATTGGCCAGCTGTCTTGCGACGGCCAGCCCAACATGTGCACTTAAGATTGCACCAATGCAGCAGTGTTAAACAGCTGAGGGGTTTTCAGACATAGGCACCCAGTCTCAAAAGAAGCGCTGGGTTACCCTGCTCCTTCCAATCCCGATGCTTCTCTCATGCTGGAAACAGCATGAGAGCAGCTGCTGGATTGGTTAGGTCCATGTTGGCATGAACAGGAAGTTTCTCAACTCCATCCTCGAGCTGCCTCGGAGTTAAATCAGTGCCGAAGCTCTTGCAAGCTATAGAGAAAGAGTTCAACATGGGGAACGATCGAAGCCTGCACGGTGCCAGGTGCAAGCAAGAACCCAGAACAGATGCAATAAAATAGGAAGAAATGGAGCCAAGACTGGAAATGCACCAAGAGAAAAAGTTACTCCTTCCACTATTTGGTTCTGTCTGGGTCCATGTCTTCCCGTGTGCCTTCCATGTGCTTCTCCTTGTGGTTGTGTCTGCCTCACAGCACCCATTTCTCAAAGTGCCCACGTTGAGCCCCCGTGTGGCACTTTGAGTATCAGGTTACATGAAAACGCCTGGGACAACTTCAATGCTGTGTTTCTATTCACAATGCATTTTGTTTCACGGAGCCCCATACTCATCAGTGGGGTGGCTCTGCCTCGAAATAAAGGACGTAATTAGTTTTATTTCATATTTTGGTTACCTTTGTGTATTTGCTAGTAACAGCACCAGCAGGGCTGCCTTAAGAGCAATCACTTTCAACACAACATTTAACAGAGCCACCAAGATGCAAAGGTGGTAGCTTTTTGCCCCATGTGAGCCTCCGTGCCCATGTCTTTGAAAACATTCTTCATGTTTTGCACTTGTTTGAGTCTCCCCATACAGTGTGCTGGTTGTGCCAGGGGACATAGGTGTCGATGTATGGCCAAGATGCTAAGCCCCAATCAGCAGCAGACGTCTCAACACATTCATAAAGGGGCTGCTGATCGGGCAATTGAGCGGGAGTAGAGCTGTGAATCTGGAATAACGTAACCACTGCAGAGCTGGGAAAAAGGGATTTTTGCAGAGTTGCAATGCCATTTGGAGCCTTCAGGATTACCTCTGTTCCCTTTTCAGTAAAAATAGGAACTATTGCGAAATAAATAAGGATTAAGCACCACATAAAAAATGTACGTTGGTCTTTTATTTCACACATCCTGCATTTTTCTTGCAGCTGGACTTGTTAGCAAGCTATTCTGATTTTAGCTGATACCAATTCAGAAAACAGGTCTTTTTATTGTCGACCGCTATAGAGCAAAGATTAGGTTGAATGAACACTACCACCCAGAGGATAGATATGCCAAGTGAACTGTGGCAGCTCCTCCATTTGGGTGGAGGAGCGTTGCCCCCCCACTAGCAGCTGCAAATCCTTTTAAAGAAAGCTTTTAAAGGGGTGGGGCCACGGGAATGACGTGCACTGAGGGGGAGCGCATTTGTGTTTGGCTGGCTGTCTCGGGCCGGCCAAACACACATGCGTTGTAGGCTCGCTCCAGCCCATCAACACAGTTGCTGGGCTGGAGAGAGCCTGCACAGGCTCCTAGTGTGCCTTGGAGAGCCCTAGCTGGGTGCTCCCAGCCAATCCTGATGCAGCTCTGAGCAGCGTCAGGATTGGCTGCAGGGCAGACTGGGAGCTTGTGCCTGCAGAGGCAGAGGAGCGTCAAGGGACAGAGGAGGAGGTAAGTGTTTTTTGTATTTATTTATTAAATTTAATGTTTATTCCCTCCCGCCTCCCCCCCCCTCCCGTGCCTCCCCACCCCATCCATTCTGCGGCCCTCGAACCGCTACTGCAAGGGAAAAACCAAAAATTTATGATAAATGAAAACTCCATTCTGTCTCACTTGAGCAAAATGGTTCTGTGTGGGACACCCACACATGGCTGCCCTTTTCCTCACAAAGGATTGCTGCTCGATACAATACTCACCTCTCTCAGAAAACTGAAGGATTAAATCTGTGTTTTCTGCTACCCACCGCTCTTATTGTCTGATGGGTGACAGCAAGCCTTGTAATTTATTTCTAGTCTGTCATGCACAAATATCTGCAGCTTCTTTCTTTCAGAAATATTTGCATTTGACCCTTGTTGGTTTTGTTACTGTAGTTTCAGTGGGTTACTATGCCTGTTGCAGTGATGTTTGACCTCCAGAATTGGGGCGCGCGCATCTCATGACATTCAGGACAGGCATTTATGCCTCACCACTTTTAAATGTCACCAGCCGCCACTGATTCATTTGGGAGCAGGGCTGATTTGGGGGAGGCAAGTCGCAAACCGGAGGGGACCCTAAAATAGTTAAGAACAGAAGACAAATTAAATTATAACCTGAGGACACATAATTAGGACAAAGCAAAATTACGAAATGGCATAAATCGAACAACGGTGCACCTGGTGTAGACACAGCACAGGTGAAGAAGTGATAAAGTGATGGGTGCACAAATACCAAATGCAATGGTCCCAAGTACAGTACTTATGCTAATGAACCATAATGTATTATGTCCATTATTAGTTTCTGGCCAAACAAAAAACTATGTTGACATTTCGACCCGTCACATTTAACAAGGTCTTCATCAGGACAAGATCAAATGTAATAACCACATGGGTCTAGGGTCATCTTATCTGACCCATTTGCAATGTTAATTAAAAATCTATTTCTTTCTCAAAAAGGCTTCGCTCTGAAGTCTGGTCTGAGGCGCTGCTGAATCACTAAAGGATGGTGCATTCATTGCGATGAGGTGTATATGAAAGCGTGAATCCTTCTCCACACCAGGTTGCAGGCCACTGTGACTTGTATGGGTCCAGAGAGTCTTTAAGGCTGGGTTGCAGCAGCCAGCCCAGAGTCAAATAACCCAGGACTAACTGGGAAAATGCCACAGTGGCACAATGGCCGGGCTGGTCCTGTACATGGGTGTTGAGGTGCAAATGCGTGCATGGACATGAGCAGATTTTCATGCATTAAGACGTGTTTATTGATAAAATGTCATTATATCCCAATTGATGAGTTGGCATCTATTATGCTATTTATTTATAAGAAATTGAACAAAATAACGTTTGTGCTATCATACTGCTTAGAGTGTTTCATTGTGGCTTAAAAATGTATTAACCTATTATTTTATTTCATTTAGTATCGCAAGCAAAAAAGGGTACAGAGCTTATGCCCAACGCTAGGTGCTCTCCAAGTGATAGTTACCGGCCCTACTTCCAGTTCACATGTTACTGTTATAAAATCCTGCAAGAAGAACATATGAATATTGAGAATGCAATACCATATTCCCCAAATTAATTTGTTAGTTACAATAAATCAACCGCCTTGCTAACAAACCAATGTTTGTGTAATCATCAACATTGGTTTGCTACTAATGATTTTGATATATTATAACTAATAAATTAATTTTCAGAATATACAATTGCATTCCTGATTTTCAAAGGTGCCTCCTGCAGGATTTTCATATTTTATTTGTAGGTTTTTGTAAAGTGCTGCGTACTACATGTAGTCCTCCTCAGAGATCTGCGGAGAAAAAGGGTAAGCAGATAGGAGCAATGTTAGCAGAACAAATCTTCTCTATATCCAAAGGTAATCAATGAAAATACTCCAAAGAGTGGCTACATGATATATCTTTCAATGATAATTCCATATCATGGGATGAATGCTTAAATGATGAGTTAGATGAAAAAGGCTTACACATGTTCCAGTGAAGTTGATTGATTTTAGGTAAATGTTAAATAGTGAGCATCAAACATTAAAAAATCGAAAGCTCTAAACTGGAAATTTGGTGCAGCTCCCTTCTTGTGGGCACAGGGGGCTGCTGGATCTGCTGTATGGACCAGCGGAGACGTGATCTGGGTGGTGGACCAGGCGGCCAGGATAGGGTATCTGGAGTGGGCTGGTGTTAATTTGGACACCCCCATGCCCACTGCAAGCCCCCTGTCCTTAGGAGTTGTCAGACATTGAGGTCAGGTAACTGGCAGATTAACTGAATTTTATAACAAGACTGGAGGCTCCCATTGTGCTTTCTTTTCCTGTCGAATTTTAATAGCATCAGCAGTCAAGGCAATACAGAAAAAACTACAAATCCCATGAGGCAAATGTCCATAGCCAAAGGGATGTAAAACGTTGTCCACAGAAATGCACCAATCATAAACCAACAAACCCTATAACACTTAACTTGACTGTGAACAGACCTCTTTTCTTGCTCTTGTAGTCAAGATAAGTATTTTTCTGTAACTATTCTAACATTTTCTACCACTATTGTCATATGTGATATATATTTTGCCTAAAAGTATATTGTTGAATGCGCTGTTTGGTTCTGCGTTTTTTCTATCCAGTTGGTTTGTTGCTGCACCGCTCTCGAGCGCTCCTTTCCTCAAGCTCTTAACAACGCTTTAAACAACGCTCTCCTCAGACCGCTGTCACCATTTTCCATAGCGGTTGGGAGGGACATTGTTTTCTTACCTTGGTGTTTAGGCGTGCATGCTTGTAGCCACATTGGATTCCTGGTCAGGGTTTGCCTACTTAGCTTTTCCCATTTTCTGGCACCTTTATTTATATCCTCGGTGCACTCTAACATTAACGTCTGTTCTCCCCGACTGCTTTTCGGACTGCCCCTCCCCACCCTCTTCAGTCTCCGCCTCTCCTTCACTCGTTCGTCCCTTTTCTCCTCCCATAGGTGGGGTTTGCTCCTTTCTTCCTTATTTTCCTTGGTTTAAACCTTTTTAGCCAGTTTTGTATTTTGGGTGAAGTTTTCACTTTAAACATGGTAATTGACAGTTATCCTATAATGCATGGCATGAATGATGATGAGGAGTATGTAAAAGACAATTTAAATGATTTTATCCAAGTGTCAGTTGAGCAGGCAGTTTCTGCCTCCATGGATAGGATAACAAAAATTTGGGAAAATTCAGTAATTAATATTGTTTCAAAGACAGTTTTGGCCCATTCCGTGGGGATAGCAGAAAGCGTCCTTTTACCAAAAAATCTCCTAAAGTGGCGCTGTTTTTTGGTGAGGATTCCTCACACAAGACAGAGGACATGGCTCCTCACAGGCCTCTTTTTCAGGAGGGGAACATACAAAACAAATTGCCTCTTAAATGTAAAACTAAAACTAAGCATACTTCCTCTCCTATAATCATTTCTAACATACCTGACACTGATGATGACATGGGGGATGCAGATTCGAACAGTGGTAAGACTGATATTGGGAATTGGGACCCGTTTGCTCCCCTGCCACTAAAGAAATTCTACTCAAGAGGTTTCAAAACCAATTCTAATAACAGACTCGGAAGGAGTCCCAATGTTTGACCCAAATGATATTCACCACCCTCATTCCACAGAGTGGTTTTTCTGCAGACCACATGGGAGATTATGGTGGTCATTATGATCTCGGATCTGCGCTGATAGTCAACAGAAGACCGCCAGCGCAAAGAACCCCCCGCCGGCCACATAATGATCATCCACAAACAGTGTTTCCGCCCGCCGGCCCAGCTGGAAACAGGGCCTGAACATTGATGGAGCCAGCGGCAATGTGGCAGTAATTCGGGTAGTGAAATGCGTGATGGGCTGTGCATGGGGGCCCCTGCACTGCCTATGTCAAGTGCATGGGTAGTGCAGGGGCCCCCAGGGGAACCCGAGTCACTCATTCCACCAGCCTTTCCCTGGCTGTGTAAACCACCAGGGAAAGGCTGGTAGAATTTGACTCATGATCCAGAGGGCAGCGCTGCTTGCAGCGCTGCTTGCAGCGCTGCCCTGTTGGATCTGAAACGCCTCCAGGCTGCCTGGTGGCGGGAGCCTGGCGATGGTAGCGTTTAAACCGTAGCAATTACCGCTGCAATTACTGCCACCGCCGGCATGGCGGTCCAGACCTCCATGTTCATTATGACAGCGTATGTCTCTTCTAGATTACGCACCCTTTTAGACAAACAAACCAAAGCTAAACTAAAGTCTGAATGCCCTCGCCCCTCCCTTCCCTCAAAAATTACTATAACCCATCCCATTGATCTTCCCTTCTAAGCTTCTTCTCAAGATTCGGAAAAGACACTTTTAAAGGAGTTGCTAAGACATGGTCTACATGCCAAGACAAACTTTTAGACATTGTTGGGCCATTAACCCGCAACTTTGATGTAGCTGAAGCAGCCAGGTTGGATAACTTTTTCATCAGCCCGGACAAATTATCTTTGTGGGCCTAACGTGCCTTTTGTTTACTTGCCAATGCCAACTTGGCCCTTATCCACGAGTGCAGAAAAGGACTCCTTAAATTAGACCCAAACTTGTAAACCTTGATGTGGCAGACCCAGGCATCAAAGCAGAAGGTCTTTTTTTAGGGACGCTTTTATTAAAGAACTCAGCAAAAATGTAGCTACATTTGCTTCCCTTGATAAAGCCCAGCAGTCTCTAAAGAAGATGTTCTCCAACCGGGTTTTCACCAGGGCCGGCAGAGGCAGGAACCACTTTGCCGGCCGTGGATACAACAACCAAGGTTCCTGTGGTGCCTTCAACTCATCGTACCAGGAGTACAGACTGCAGTTTTACCCCCAGAGGGGAAGAGGATTCCGCAACAGGGGAAACAAGAGTTCCAGATACTACCTGGACAATATCCTAATTATGAACCAAAACCGTCCTTCTCTTTAATCTCAAGTCCAGCTAACTTGTTCTCTACTCCCAGACCTCGGATTTATAATCAACCAGGACCAATGCATTCTCATTCCCGCTCAGCAGATAGAGTTTTCTCGTGGACTTGGTTTCAGCTTCTTTACATCTTCCCTTAGCAAAAGTAAAGTCCATAACATCTGAGGTTCTTCAAACATTACGCAGTTCTCACATTTCTCTAAGACAACATATCTCTAGATCAAGAAAGTTGCATAGAATTGCAATGGTAAATAGACCATTTAGACGCCTGGAATGGCAAGACCATCTTTGTGGCAGCCCTGGATCTTGTATTAGAATCGGATGCAAGTCGCTCGGGTTGGGGTGCCCGATGTGGACCAATCTCAACTGAAGGTACGTGGTCACAAGAGGAGTCCAAATTGCATATCAATTGCTTAGAGAAGCTTGCAGGTTCCTTTGCAATCAGAAGCCTATCAAAAAACAGTGTTCATTGTTCTATTCTTCTCAGAATGGACAACATCTCAGCGGTTCGCTATATCAATCATTTCAGAGGCACAAAATCCAAATCTGTGACGGAACTAGCGAGAGGGTTTTAGGAATTTTGCCTCCAAAACAGAATTTGGGTACATGCAGAATATTTGCCAGGCAATCCGAACTCCGTAGCTGACTGGCATTCTCACCATCTTCAAGATTCAAGCGATGGTAAGCTTCATCCCAAGGCATTCGAGAGTCTTCAACAAAAATGGGGTAATTTCTAGATAGATCTCTTTGCTTCTCGCTTCAACTCCCAACTTCCCCATTTCTACAGCTAGTGTCCAGATTCCTTTTCTCAGGATTGGTCAACTTCTCTCAATTACACATTTCCACCATTCATCATGATCAACAGGTTGCTAGCACAAGCAATACGTCAACAAGCAGTTGTAGCTCTCATAGCCCCCTTTTGGTAATCCCAAATGTGGTTCCCTACTCTTCTAGAACTGGGCATAGACTTCCCGATTCTTCTTCCTTCATTTCCAGACCTCCTTTCAAACTTTCTAGGCCTCCACCACAACTTAATAATAGAGAATCTTTTTACTCTGTCAGCTTGTAAAATATTTGGAATTCCCAAGAAGTCCCTCTTATTTCGGCAGAAGCTTCATACTATATTGAACACTCCTGGGCTTCTGGAACTACAAAAGCTTACAAATCAACTTGGTCTTTGTAGGTTAGCTGGTGCATGGGAAACATATCGATCCCCTTTCAGCGGATGTAACTTTTATTGTCAATTTCTGGGCAACAGAAGCTAGCAAAGGGAAAACTTACCACACTATCAACTTTTATAGAACAGCCATACTAACCAATCGCCCATACATTAATGGAAAATCAGTGGGAAAAAACCCAATGGTCTGCCATCTGTTAAAGGGAGTAAAGTTCTGTAATCCTCCTTTACCGAAATACAGTTCTCTGTGGATGTTAATATGGTATTGAATCTATTTTTATCTTGGCCAGATAATGCAATTCTTTCTCTAAAAATGTTAACAGCTAAGCTTACTATGTTGTTATGCCTTGTTTCTATTAAGGGACTTTCACCAAGGATCAGGTGATTGCGGGTGACTTTTTCTCCTGATTTTTATATATTAAATTGCTGCATATGGAGAATAGACAAAACGGGCACAGACAAATATGACCCTTTAGCCCTGTGGTGCCCACAGCTAATGAGGAGAGTCTTGAGGATTTAATCCCCACCGATATTGCCATCTCCAGGGTAGGTCCATGATGATGGAGATGTTGTAATACTTTTGGGAGACCACTTGAAGGCTCACCTGTACAAAGCTGTAAATTACTTGCTGCGGTTGTGGGGGGTGAAAGGCACATTGCTAAAAACTGTATCCAATGTGGACAGTTTAGGGTAAAGAATGGTTGTGGTAGAGTATATAGTGTAGGTAATTACCATAGTTAGGGTGACACCAACATTTTGAGGAATGTAACACTACCTACCTTAAGCATCTCAACTCTGAAACTAAACAAATCAAAAATATTGCAAGATCACCTATAATGTACCTACTTGGTGGGCCTAAATGTACTGAGAAGAACACATGAAGGAAACCATTGAGTGTTTTTTAAATGATGGGGATCTTTGAGGACCCCCACCAAGTGTCCATGGTAAAGGGTGTCACGACCTACATGTGAGCCCCCACTTGTGCAATGGTGAGCACAGTTCTGGTGGAGGCAGGAGAGCCATTGCAACATGAACCTTTCCGCAAAGTTGCAAAGAGGAAGGGGGATTTAACAGTAATATACTACAAGAATCGTGTCCCCTCATATTTGTCCATAAATATGGCCAACGCAAGGGAGGGCATAGGGTGCACTATCAGGCCCAACTCTTTTCAGGGCCTTGCAGTCCAGTTGCATATTTATTTAACACAATTTAAAACAAGCCTACTAGTTTATTAGTAAGTATGCAGCTGAGCACACTGGCTACTTTATTGTGCTACTGGAGCTGCTGTGTTTCACGTTTTCCTGAAGTATACCTTTTTAAGGCTAGCTAAACAGCACAGCTATCCCCAGGCCTTAAGTGGGTAAGCAAAAAAGATCTTCCAGGAGCATATTACAAAAATTCACTTTGGATCTGCACCTCTGTTAGTGGACAGGAGTACATGTTTTGATTGGGCAGAAGTTGTGAGCATCATGAAAAAAGTGTTTCCACTCCTTTCAGCTGTGATTTTTGTTTGTTTATCCACCTTCCTGAACCAGTAGCAGTTTAGTTTCTTTGACCTTTCTAGGCAAACACAGTGCATGGTAATACTGTTAAAATGTCTGAGATAAGGAGATAGTTTGTAGTGTGTGTTTTTGTCTGGCAGCAGCACAAATGGGAGGAGGATAGTCATGAGGGACGCAGTGCTGTTTTTCACTCCTAGAACCCTCCACGTCCATCATTAACTTTAGTCAAATCAAATCAAATTAGCTTTATTTGTTATTTTTTTTAATCATAAAAGCACAAAAAAAGACACAACAAATCTCATACAGCTATAAGTATAAAATCTACCCCTCAGTCATTGATAAAATGTATTAATTTCCTGGGTCTAAGAATAGCCCATAAAAATGTTCACATGATATTACAAATATATATGGTTGGCAGAGACTGTAAAAACACATAAGCTGGTCGACATTGTACTAACTCCATAGATCTCAATAATGGCAGCAAAAATGTCTTTCTTGTCAGGTTATACAGTGTACAGAATAAAACCATATGAAAAGTACTTTGCTCAGTAACCATGTCGCACAGGCGTTTAGCCATAGGCCTCGACCAGTCATTTGTGGTTGGAAAGCTCACCAAATGGTGAAAAAGGTCTAGCCTAAACCTGGTGAAAATAAATCTATGCTGTTCATTGCTCACCTCCTTTAAGTAGAGTTGCATGACAAGTGAGGTTAAGATCAACTAATTTTTAACATGTGGCTTAAGCAGTTCAGCAGATAAACTTAGTTCTTCAAAGTGTGACAAATACGTTTTTCAGGTGTTTTGTAGTAACAACTCATAGAGTTTCTGGTTTGTAATAATAATCTTGATGCCCCAGATCACTCATAAAATATTTTACATATCCTAACCATTCTACTCTTCCTACATGAGAGGACCTAAGACAATCCCCTATAATCTCTTGGTTCAACTTGGTGTACTCGGAAGTCCATATCTTGAACCATAGCAGGATCTGTTGTATTTTGACTAGGCTTGAAATGAGCTGGACCCCTAGTTCGGAGTGAGATACCTGTGATAGTCTACTCTGTGGGAGAGAGAGAATCTACTTCAAGAAGGCATTCTCTATGAGCTGTAGGGAGTCATGGTTTAAGTGCCCCCAAAGGCCTGCCCCTTACAGGGCTGTTGACATACATTTGGCCTTGTACCTGTTAAAATCTCCTTAGGGGGTTTCTTTCCAACCTTGCAAGCAAAGTTGCGCAAGGCTGCAACAGTTTTCTGAAAGTATGGCCCTCTGGTTCTAATTGCCATCCGCCATGTCCCTTTTACGTCGAACATGATCCCCAGGTAGGAAAAGGATGTAACATAATCAATTCTAGTATCTTTTATCATGAGGCTGGGGGTTTTCGGTATCACTTTCCCACACTTCATTGCAAATGACTTGCTTCTGTTAACTAATAGCCCCAATTCCTCCATGTAGGATACAAAGCGCATCAGTAACTGTTGCAGTGCAAGGGGGGTACGTGCCATAAGAACAGTATCATCTGCATATAATAGGGCAGAAACGGGCCAGGACCCTATTTGGGGCAGGTTGTTACAGTCAGCAGATAGTACATTACCCAAACTATAATGTATAAGAAGAAAAGGGAGGGTGCCAGAACACAACCCTGCCTTACTCCCCTCTCTATGCTGAATGGCTGGGTACATTCGCCCATTAAACCATGTCGCACTCTGGCCCTTCACTCATAATGTTTTCCTGAGAAATTGTACGATCGGTGGATGCACCCCCATGTTCCCAATAATAGCCCACAATTTACTAAGGATTATGCAATCAAATGCAGCAGTTAAATCAACAAAGGCCAAGTACAATCCCCCTTGTTTGACGGTGGAATATTTCTCAATCAGCATGCTTAAGTTCAGACCGTGCTCCACGGTCCCTACTCCCTCCCAGAACCCATACTGTAAGTCTGATAAGACGTTCTTCTCCTGGGCCCATTCTTGTAATCTGTTCAAGAAAACACGACCTGCCACTTTCAGCATCGAATCTAGGAGAGAGATAAGACGGTAACAGGTAGGACTGTGTCTGTCTCCCTTTTTGAAAATTGGCACAATAATTGATTCCCTCCAAGACCTCAATAGGCCAACTTGACAACACGCATTCAGGACTTGAGTAAGCAATGGCCCCCAAAGGGTCGTGTTGGCTTTAAACAGATCTACAGGGATGAAATCTGAGTCTGCCGTCTTGCCGGCTTTACTTGCGTTTAGGACAGTAATGACCTCATCAAGGGTAAATGCAAGCTTGATTGGGAAGTTAATGGGGCCAAAAAGTCATTGTCGGGCACATCGTCTTCTGTCAGGCTTAACTGTTAGTTGGATTAGAATAAATGGTTGAGAAGTGAGAGATCCAGTCTCCTTCGCTAATGGGTATTTCAAGGCGTGGTCCGGTGTCTGGCTGGAAATAGGGCGCATTGATTACCCGCCAAAAAGCTACAGGATCATTACTATTGCTGGCTTCTTTCAATTTGTCCCATAATTCTTTTTTCAATACTGCTTTTCTCTGCATTAAAACATACTTATAGTTTTTCCTAGCAGCCCTGACTTCCTTTATGCAGCATGGACGTTTATGTAGGGCAAGTTTCAACATGCTAAGGGCCTTACTACAAGATTCATCAAACCACCCCGTCATTCTAATATTGCTCTTTCCCCTACCTGTAATCACCAATCCCTCCTTAATGTCCCCAGCAATCTTTTGAAAACTCTTGATGATATCCTCTGGATTGGTACCCAAGTCTAAACAATTTTCAAAACCCTGCGTACATCCACAGATTAACTTTTTTAGGAACTTTTGGGGATCAATCTTTGACCAGCGCAAGGTATGCCCGTTAAGCCTATTAATGCCATATCACCCAACGTGCAATAGTTGGGAGGTGGCGCTTGGGATAAAAAATCCCTAGACGTCACGGCCAAATCTATACTCAGTGGGTAGTGGTCACTGCATGCAATTGTATGGGTGATAAATGTTCCGACCCCTGCGGCGTGTCTATTTGTGACCAATATGTAGTCTATCACAGAGTTTTTTCCTTGGCCATTGAAAGTGGTTGTAAATGGGATTGGTGGGCAGCAAAATCCTGTTGCAGAATGCAAGGTCAGTACTAAATATGAGCTCATTCATTTGCTCCACAAAGAAGGAGTGTGTAAAGTGGGGGTGCCCAGCATTCCCCCTTCACTCAGACTGCAAATCTTCTCTGAGCCCCTATGCCAACTTACAGTATTGAAGTCTACCCGCCAGAGGAATACCAAATCCTGGAATTTCCTATTCCTGAGAGCTTCGACATCCCTTTTTAATAAGGTCAAGGCTGTTTTTACCTCGGCTTTCAGGATGTTATTATAAAAGTTGATTAATGTCAGCATGCACGTAGCTGAGATTTCAACAAGGACAATCTGATGGTATGGTTGCGGTGCCAGCATAGTTATACTATATGCCCTCAGGGTGTTTGATACGTAGATACAGATTCCCCCCTTGCTCTCCCTGAGTTAGATGGTTTCACCGGGGTATGATAGGTTTTAAAACCATTTAGGTGGATGGGGTTTACTGCCCATGTTTGTTGTACACAGACTACACTAAAGCTATTAACAAAATAACACCAGTCTGCTATTACTACCTTAGACAGTAAGCCTGCCATGTTCCAGAATGCTATCCTTATCTTCCCCTCAGGAACAGTATTTTCACAATTGGCCAATTGGTCCTGAGTGGGTTGGTGGAGTCTGTCTAAAAGGGGGAAGAGGGTATTTTTAGACAGCAGTAGAAGATACAACCAAACGGGGGATAGTTATATCATTTGGGAGGAATGGAACAGGGGTTTCAGATGGTACTCCGAGTCAGTCGTTCTCATTTAAGGCAGAAGGGTTGCCTGCTGAATAGTTGGTAAACCTGGACCCATGACACAGGGGAAGCCTGGGATACTTTAACTGAATACGGGAGTACTCTGGTGCGCTTGCCCTTGCATCTAGGGCCACCAAATTACCAACCATACTCCTGTCCCTGAGTGTCAGCTCGATTGTATCATAACATGTGTCCGGATCTGGCCTTCTAACTGCATCAATTATGTCCTCGCGTATTATTGAATAACAGCCCCTCACGTGGCAGATCCAATTGATCGCCTTGTTTCTAACTGATTCTCCCCCTTCCCTTTGGGCCGGTAGATGTAATTTAGTGACGTTAAACATTAAGACAGTGTTGTTAGAATTGGACCGGTTGGCAACAGACTGTCCAACACGATTTGGGACATTATCTTTCGTTGGTCTAGAAAGTTGGTGGTGAAGTCTTGGTTTTTCGCCCAGATTTAGACTACTATGGCCTTCATCCCAACCCTGGTGGTCGGTGGTAAAGCGGCGGTAAGACCGCAAACAGGCCGGCGAAAAAAAAAAAATTATCACGACCGCCACGGTCATCCGCTACTTCACCATTCCGACCGCCATGGCGCTGATCACCGCTGGGCTGGAGATTTCGGTCTCCAGCCCGGCGGCCGTCACTAGAACGCCGGCGGTATCAGGACCCTGCATACCGCCATGGATTGCGGGTGGTTGGGAACTGCCATGAGATCCATGGTGGCAGGCACTATCAGTGCCAGGAAATTCCATCCCTGGCACTGATAAGTGTCTCCCCCACCCCACCGCTATCCCCCACGAGTCCTCCTCCTACAACCCCCACCCCCCTGCCACCCCCCAAAGGTGGCACAACCCCCCTTCCGACCCCACCCCCAACATGCACATATACACACCCCTACACATACACACCCAACATGCACATACACGCACCCCTACACGCATACATACACCACGACAACACATACCCGCACACATACAAACAGACATGCGCACCGACCGACCCGCACACATTTCCCATACACACAACACCCCCGCATGCATACACGCACTCACACACCCCCTCTACACACTCCCACGCACACCCCCATGCACGCATACAACACACAACACTCCCCCACCCACCTCCCCTAACGGACGATCAACTTACCTTGTCCGTTGATCCTCCGGGAGGGGACGGGACCCATGGGGGCTGCTCAGCCGCCAGCATCCCGTCACCAGAACAGCGCCACACCGAATCATGGGACGTGATTCGGTGGGCAGGGTTCTGTTTACGGGGCGGTGGAGGTTGAGCAGCCTCCACTTTCCCGCCGACCGCCAGTATGGCTGCTGGCGGCTTTCCATATGGAAAAGGACGGAGGGCTGCCAGCGGTCATAATACGCTGCGCGGAAGACCGCCACCAGTGGCGGTCTTCAGCACGGCGGTACCTCGGCGGTCTTGCGAAAAGAACGCCAAGGTCGTAATGAGGGCCTATATGTGGGAGCCTGACAAGAGTTCTCAGTCCTACCGCCTACTGGAAGATAGCCAGCACGGGGCACCAGACTGGCAGCAACAGGGGAAGGAGCGCAATTACAGTTCTTATTACCGGTGTTCAAGGGCAATGTGGGCAACAGTGTTGGGGGACCTGAAGGATTAAGCGTGGAACTACAGTTGCGGTCCATAATGGAAGTCGCTTCTACAGATGCTAACTGTTTGACCATTGCAAGTAAAGAATTAACCATGGATTTAAGCTCGGACACCTCATTATTTAAATTTGGTATACATGAGAAGTACTGAGCATTAGGCAGGTATGGATTTACGTTTGTATCTACTGTGTCTACTGTCCCACCCATCAGGGCACTTAGGTCAGGATCATCATGTAGGTCTGATATATATCATTTAGAGGGCTGAAGCGATGGGTGCATTGAAGGGCATCACCATCAGCATGTGGTAGCTCATTCACTGATGCTAAAGGAATGTTGACAATAGCATTTCTCACTTCTCCCTGCCCTGTAGGAACTAGAACCTGTGTTCCGCATTTTTTAAACATGTCTGGGATATTCTTACGATCCTCCCTTGGTCTCACTGGGGAACGCTCGCTACGGATACCCTTAGAGGCTCTATCAGGAGAGGAAGTTAAAATGTCCTCACAATCAACCAAGATATTGTCAATCCTATCCATTACACAGTTGCTTGCTGCATGCTTCTGCCGTTTGTGTTTTTCCTGTGTGCCTCCCCAGCCCCACCCTTAATCGCTTTTCTTTTACCCATCACAGATGCTTTAACCAAAAGATGGGCCCTTAAAGGTGAGATAGGTCAATGTAGCCACCCACAGACGCTGCAACAATACAGACGCACCAACAGAGCCTACTTGATAATAGATGTAAGGGGGGTGGCCCAGCCCAGCCTCCTTCATGTGTGGACGGGCCTGCCCTTTGCCCGGGCTGTGCCTGGGCATGGCATGGGCACGCCCTGCACGCATCCCACGCTGCGGTATGCCCCCTCACGCTTTATAGTGCTCTTTGGTCTGGCAAGTGGGAGCAGGTGTTGCAGAAAATGGCCGCCTCCTGGGGCCACACAGCAGTCTGGGATATGTAGTCCCTCTTGGAAAAGTTAGCGCGTCCCTTTAGTCTTCAGAGTGAAGTTGTATGTTTGAGAGAAGTACGGGATGCCAAGTGTTACACTTTTTAGGTCTGGCTCAGTAATATGGCTGTTGCCTGACTTTATGTGATCAACAAAAAAGAGGTTTCAGAGTACTGCAGAATCCATTTTATTCCTAGTTCCACTTTGTATCACTTAATATGAGCTTGCAGATCGTCGAAAGGACTGGTGGCCTATTGATTTTAGGCTTCGCCCATACTACTAAGTGAGGGAGTTAGGCTCCACCCACCCAAGAGTTGGGGACAGGACTTGATTGGGCTGGATTTGTGTGCTTCTACTAAAAAGGGTGATTCTATTGCACTGTCCATCTTTTGGCAAAAGCTTATGTCAATACAGCAGGGCTGAGTTTGTTCTGGTGGTAAGCAAATGAACATTGCTATAGGCCTGATCTGGGTATTATTAAAAGTTATGACAAAGTTAGTAGGCCTGACTTATTTATTATGGAAAGCAGTTGTTAAGGCTAAGAGGCCTCTAACAGTATATTGTTATCACGTAATGTTACAGGCTGTAGGTAGGTATTTGCTTTATACTATCACAGATTACCTTTCAAAGCAAGGATTTTAGTTTTGGGTGCCCCCTCTGAGAATAATTTCCCCATGCCTAAAAAAATCTTTAACATATTCTGTTGCTCACATAAAGCACTCTAATGCCCCCGGGCCAAGTTCATGTTACATGAAATGGCAAAAAAATAAAAAAAGAGTGAGCACATGTTTATAAAAGCCACTTGTGTGCTGGGTTTTTTTTCACAATAAAGATTGTGCTAATATGCAGTAATTCAACATAAGGTTGTGCTTTCAAACGTTTTATGGTTGAAGCAGAGAGAACAGCATGGAGACCTTGAGTGGCAGCAAAGTTTCTCAACAGTCACCTTTTCTGGTGGTCCAGTGGGCGGTGGGGAACAGGTGCCCTCATAGGGGAGGGTAAGCTCTTGAAGGAATCCAGTCAAGTAGTGGTCGGGCTGGTGGGTGGCACAGCTGTAAAAGGAAAGTTGTGAGCTCCCTGCTGGTATTCACTATGACCGCCCTCATGGCTGGAATAGTGTGGGGACCCACTCGATTTTGGTTCAGGCAGGTACTATTGCTCAAGAACCTGTTTTTGGGCCCGTCCCATCAGTTTCTCCATTCCGGGTCCCAGGAGCTGGTGTGTTTTTTTGATGGAGTTTGCCCAGACTATGCAGTGCCAAGGGTTGCACTTTTTGGTGGGGGTCTGGGCACTTGATGGTGGCTCTGCAGGAAGCATTCACTAACTTTGGCTCCTTCTGAGAACAGTACAAGAAAACTGATAGATTGCAAATTATAGGAATTTGAGTGGGTGACTGTGGACAGAGTAGGGCCTCCACATAGGGGTAGTAGGAGCATATAGGGCAATAACAGAAAAAGTTAAATCACAAATGAAGATGATTAATAATGACGCCGCAGTGCAGCACACTTGACTACAGTTCACAGGGTCATCAAGATGGCGCTCAGGAATCGTCTGCAGTTGGCCTCATTGTACCTGTTATGGGCCCCTCCATTTGGAGATGAAAGGTGACATTTGTCACCAGCGCGAAGCCCAGAGATGACCTATTACAAGGATAGTGGATTATGCAGCCCAGGTGAACTATGCAGCCTGGGTGAACTATGAAGCCCAGGTGAACTATGCAGTCCAAGTGAACCAAGCATTCCAGGTGAACTATGCAGTCTAGTTGGGGAATGATGCAGCCCAGGGAATGTGTGAACAAAATAATATTAATTACATAAACATTGGAACCACCCAGGAGCAACTAAATCAGACCGAAAAAACATTAAGTATGTCACCCTTGGAGGACATGGAGGAAAACAATCCCATAATTCTCCTGCAGCAGGTGCTCCCATGAAGATCCACAGATGTATGTGAATTGCAAGCACCTGCAGAGGGCGAAAAGACATTGCAAAGAAGGCTCATTGCTCTCCTCACATTCTAGCGAGATGGCAGACTAAGGGCCTGATTTATGTTTTGGCAGAGAGGGTACTCCGAGGCAATGTCGATGGAGTTCCCTACCCGCCAATATAGCGTTCAGCGCGCCAAATTTAATTGTGGGTGGACCTTAAGTTTTGCCACGCCAGAGAGTACTCTGCCTCCACTCTGGTCAAACTTCTTCCGACAGCCCTGGGGGGTGAGGACCATCGGATCAATGGCTACATGTCCGCCCACCCAATTTAGATGGTCAGACGTAGTAGTCCGCCAATCTAAATGTAGTGATGGTAAGGAACAGAAAAACAATTATAATGGGAGAAGCCTCCGATGGCGAGGGTGCATTGCTTATTTCGGTTTCAAAAAGAGAATGCCATTTTGGGATTTTCCTTTTGAAAATAAAAAAAAAAGGAATACTGTTTGCTGCAGGGCTGCGTCCTCCCGGCGCAGCCCTGCAGCAAACAGTAAAATGCATTGACAGGAACCGCGATTCCTGCCAATGCCTTTATAAATGACCCCCTGCTTGGTGGTCATTTATAAATTAGGTGGGCAACCTCTCTACCCTGGGATAGAATTGTTAACTCAGTCCCCATGGCGGACCCAAGGGCCATCGGCCTAAGTATATAAATCAGGCCTTAACAGATTAATTGGCGTCTAATGCTGATTATAACCCTAAGTACATTTGGCACTGCATGGCCTAGGTAAAGTCCATCAAACAAATGCAACAGAGTCCACAAGTAGCTGACAGGGGCCATAACCTTTACTCACTAATGCCTCATTCTCAGCTTGAACCAGTAGGATTTAGGGAAACAGTGGGCTAAACTTGTGTGCCATTTTGCATAACATTCTTTGTTCTTAGCTGCTTTGTCTAGCTGGATTTTGAGATCATGGACCATATTTTATTAATACCCTATAAGTCGAATCTACATTAGACCTATGACAACAAAAAGCAACTCTTGATTGCCCACAATTGTTCAATCTGTATTCTTATCAGATAACGACCAATAAATCAAGTAAAATGAGAAGACGGGGCTTGGCCAAGATGGCCTCCAGACCTGAGTGAACTCTCCGAGCTCCACCGTCGGATGAAGGTTAACAGCGGAGATCAGGCCTCTTCTACACTGCCGATCGGTGGAGGACACCCAGAGCATCGCTGAAAAGGGGGGAGCACGGGGACACCTGAAGAAGTACCCCGGACCCCCGTTACATCGCTTTCAGCATGGAGTTATGCAGCACCCCTGACCTCAAAATGGGGGCCGCCTAGCAGTAAGCGCGAACGGAGGCCTGCCGCCATCAGTGCGATGGTGCATTCTCCCCCCACACCGGACAATATTAACGTGTGCTAGCCGTGACCCTGCCTCTACGAGCCACCGAACACATGCAAGAGGCAGGGCTGCCCCCTAAAGACCAGGCTCTGGGGAACTCCCGACTCGGTCCCCGTGCAAAGGTGGGTGCCGCACGATGACACCAGGGCCCACGCTGAAGACTGCGGAGGGGGTACAGCGCGGTTAAGTGGGGTCCCATAGCAAAGGCAAGACCGATGGCAGCTACCCTCAAAGAATAATGGCAACAGCTCTGCCTATGAAACGTGGCAGTACCCGAAAGGACTGTGGCATCAGCTGGACCCAGTGGTGCCACACGTTTCCAGCTAGAGGAGAGGTCCATGCAGCCCACGTATATGGAGGAGGGCTAAGCCCAGGGAGTGTGGCAGGAAACGACGGACGGTGAGTCTTGCACAACTGTAAATTCAAAGACCAACGTAACAGTGCCCAATGTTCTGGGCACGCCAATCCTCGTGGAGTGACCGATCAGAGAGCCCCATATGCGCTTATGTGGTAGCTAGGGCGGCGCAAAGGCACAAGAATACTGATGGTGGGCCGTCGCTCAGCGACTGACGAAGTGACCCCGATGCAGGAGAGAACATGGTGGGTCCCCGCTCCCATAAGAAAGATGCTACGATTAGAGATTTACTTACGAAGACGCCAGGTAAAAAAGCAGATGAACCAGAGGAAGTCACTCAACAGGTGCACTCTAATGCAGCAGGCGACACCACCGGAACAACTGACGAAGCTGAACCAGTACACACACCTTCTTGGAGACCCTATTTGGAGAGCTATGCGCGGATATCGCTACACTTAAACAAGACCTCAAAAAAAATACCAAGGGCCTCACAAAGGACATGAATGAACTGGGAGACTGAGTGGATAGCCTCAAGTGAACCTGTGAAACACAGGGAAGAGAATTGGACGCCCACCTATGCGAAATACTATATTTACATGACAGAAATGCGGAACTCCGATATAAAGGGGAAGATCTTGAAAACGTGTCTAGGAGGGCCAACATTAGAATTAAGGGAGTCCCGTTGCAAGCAGCCGGAGGGAATCTGGAAGATTATGCTTGCAGAGTGTTTCATCATATTGTACCGGAACTTGCACTACAAGATATCATTATAGACAGAATTCAAAGGGTTGGGAGACCGGCTACAATCCCCTTGGAAACCACAAGACATTTTAACTTGCCCTCACTACTATAGGCAAAAAGAAATCATTATGGCAGCAGCACATGACCGCAACCACAGTGACTTTAAGGGTTGGCTATACCTAACCCTCTCGCCCATAGCACTACAGCGACGCCGCCAGTTACGACCAGCCACGGAGTTTTTACAAAAGCGAGAGGTGCTCTACCGCTGGGGCCACCCTTTCCGCCTCACCTTTGTATGGGAAGCTGAGACACATAGCGTGAGCACTCTGGAAGAGGCACAGGCAGTGTTACCACTAGCCAAGAATCAGAATGAAGAACTAAACCCATCGCAATTAAGCCCATCAGGCTCATCAGTGCCCTTCAGACACCCAGCGAGAAGGAAGAAGGGGAAGGCAGCTGGGCCGACTGCAATGGAGAGTCGTAGTGAAAGGGCAGCCTTACTCCGACAGCTGAATCCTCAGGAGCAAGCATCCGACATGGATAATGACTAGAGATAACTGCTT
Source organism: Pleurodeles waltl (assembly GCF_031143425.1). Taxonomy (NCBI): domain Eukaryota; kingdom Metazoa; phylum Chordata; class Amphibia; order Caudata; family Salamandridae; genus Pleurodeles; species Pleurodeles waltl. The sequence goes on along the minus strand of NC_090448.1, from coordinate 47,168,259 downwards.
GGCACTGAACCCGCGATAGACTCCAACAATGGCAAACCCTACTGCTCCTCAGGCACTAAACAAAGATGGACCAGAGAGACCTGTCTCCAGTTTTCCAGGAAGACATGAGCCGATGGCGTGCCTCTGACCCCATGGAGGGGAATCCCACTTGGGCTGAGATGCCTTGCCATGGACCCCATCTTATTGGTTTGAGGCGGTACTGGGGAAGGCCGCATTGGTTCTCTTTCCTGCTTCTATGTTTGACACTCTATGCTATCTTTTCTTGCTCTTTTTCTTACCTAGAATGCAATATGAGATCTAGTTGGTATGATGTTACTTCATATGGGAAGCTAGTTGGTTACCTCCCAGCAGCCAGAGACACACCCCACAGATATGCATTTGTGCATCGATCCCATAATGATATGCATTGTTAGTTATAATATCCGGGGGGCTTAACGCACCTGCAAAGCGCTTATCATTTCTATCTTCGATCTGAGACTCTTTGTGTTGTATATGTCTGGTACAGGAAAGGAAACACACCTAGTGCAAGCAGATTGGAAGCGTTTAAGATCCAAGTGGTTTGATGGACAATATTTCTCCTCTGGTGCAGGGAATAAGGCTGGAGTGGCTATTCCGTTGACCACCCACTTTCTGGGTAAGGTGATCCAGACTCAAGCTGACATGCCCGGCAGATTACTGTCACTCCTCATCACATTACATTCACACACTTTTACTTTAACTAAACTGTATGCACCTAATGACCATCAGAAGGCTTTTACATTAGAGGCCTTGGATAAAGTGATGGTCACTGCAGATAAAGCTGTGTTAATTGGAGGGGACTTTAACTTAGTGCCGGACACCAGTTTGGATCGGTCAGCACAGCGAGTGGGACAGACAGGGGCATTCTCAGCCTGTCTGGTGACGTTAGCAGATTATGGGCTAACGGATGTTTGCCAGCAACACCACCACACAGAGAGGGATTACACTTTCTACTCGGCAGCCTGACAGACATATGCACAAGTTGATCTCTAGCTAGCTACACCTCATTTTCTGCAATCTGTCACACAGGTAGATATAGGTTCAGCGGCGCACCTATACCATATATAGAGGCCACACCCCACTCCATATAATTATATCCTCTCCTGGCCCAGCCTCCCAGCAGCCCACTTGGCACCTCAACCTCCGACGTCTTACAAGTGAAAAACACATCACCGAACTAGCAGACGCCATCACCGAATATTTGGGACACAATGACTGCCCTGATACACCCATAACAGTGCTCTGGGACGCATTGAAATCAGTGCTTCACGGCCGATTAGTTGCACTGGTGACCCATCTTAACAGAGGCCAGAGAGATAAAAGGGCTGCACTTGAAAGTCAAGTAAAAGGGCTAGAAGTGGAACACAATCGGATGGGATCCCATAAAACACGCCAACAATTAAACATAGCACGTAAACAAATATGGGCACTAGACATGGATGGAGCGACTTATGCAAAAAAAAAAGTATTATGTGCCCGCTTCCTGGCACACTACCTACGGGCCCAGACAGCACGACAGGGGGTGGAGGCACTACAGGGACAGTGAGAAGAATGCATTGATCATTGTTGCACCTGGTCCTTTATGCAGGGTCATCCCCAATCTTTTTACCTCCTTCCTCCTAATTTTTCTGACCAGTTTTTGTTGGCTTTCGGACTCTGGGCACCTTACCACTGCTAAACAGTGCTAAAGTGCATATGCTCTCTGCGTAAACTGTACTGTTGATTGGTTTATCCATAATTGGCATATTTGATTTACTGGTAAGTCCCTGGTAAAGTGCACTAGATGTGTCAAGGGCCTGTAAATCAAATGCTACTAGTGGGCCTGCACCACTGGTTGTGCCACCCACATTAGTAGCCCTGAAAACCTGGCTCAGACCTGCCACTGCCACATGTCAGGCACCCGAAGGTAGGCCCTAGGTAGCCCCAGGTGCAGGGTGCAGTGTATGGTTAAGGTAGGACATATACTAGTGTGTTGTATATCTCCTAACAGTGAAGTACTGCCAAATTCAGTTTTCACTGTGCAGGGCTCTCAAAGGTTAGCATGGGGGCTGCCTTTAAATACCCTTAAAGCGCAGATTCCCCTTGAGAGAAGATAAAAATATGGAGTTTATGGTCTCTGAACTCACAATTTAAAAATACATATTTTATTGAAGTCGATTTTTAAATTGTCTATTTGAAAATACCACTTTTAGAAAGTAGGCATTGTCTTGCTTAAACCATTCTGTGACTCTGCCTGTTTGTGGATTGTCTGTCTGGGTCAGTTTTACCGTTGGGCTGTTTTGCACACAAAGGGGGCGGGTTGTAGCCTGCATATCCTGATGAGCCATCTGAGCTAGAGGAGAGGGACGAGTTGTCATTCACACCTGAAAGGACTGTGCCTGTCCTCACACAATGCAGTATCTGACCCCCTGGTGTGTGTCTGGGGCCTGGCCTGGACAAGGAAGGGTCTGTCAAACACTTGAGACTTTGTTTTGAAGTTTGCCAACTTCAAAGGCAGAAAGGGGTATAAGAGGAAGACCCAAAATCCCTGGTTGTTAGAATCTTTCTGGAATCAAGAGGAACCTCTGCCAAGAAGAAGAGCTGGAGGAGGAGTACTGTCCCTTTGCTGTGTTGCTTTGCTGGACTGGCCTGCAGTTGCTGCTTCTGCCTGAAAAAAGTGCAAAGGGTGAACTTTGCTGTGTGTCCTGCTTGAGAAAGTTCTCCAAGGACTTGGAGTAGAGCTTGCCTCCTGTTGGAAGTCTCAGAGAAACCAAAGACTTCAGTTTCCTCGACCTGCAGCACTGGGAACTGTGTGTTTTGTGCTGCTAATGCCGTACGGAGTCGCATTCCCCACTTCACACCGTGACCAAGGTCTCACCGACGCCGTCATCGGACGACTTCACCAAGCCGCTGCTCCTGGACCTGTAGGACCCACACTCCGGCATTGCCTGCTCACACCGCAGCATCCCCGACGCCGCCGCTCCTGCTGACACCGGCGCCGCTGCCTGCACCGTGGCCTGTGGACACCGCTTGTGAGGTACACAAAGCACCGTCCCGTCCCACACCACAGCCCCTGTCCCCCGATGCCAGCATTATCGACTCCAGTGTCGTCACCAGGCATCTGCTTGCAGCGTGGTCTGTGGACACCGCTCGTGAGGGTCACGAAGCACTGTCCTGTCCCGTACCGCTGGCTTGGGCCTACCGACGACAGCGCTTCAGCAACGATGACGCAGCTGCCTGCACCGTGACCTGGTGATACCGCCCGTCGCACCGCCCCACTTCACACGCAACCCTGGTCTCACCGACGCTGCTGGATGCAGTCATCGAGCTGCTGCCTGCACCGTGGCCTGTGGGCACCGCACATCGCATCATCCCACTTCATATTGCAGCTCCGACGCCATCCACTCCAGCGCTCCTTACTTCATCCGCCCGGAGTTAGCTCCGCACGCGTGTGACTTCAAGGGCCTGACGACTCCCACACCGACTCCGGAACCAACACCTCAACACTAGCGACGCCGCTCTCCGGAGCTCACCGCGAGGATCATGATGCCCTGCAAATCCAAGGTACTGTTTGCGGGTCTTACTGACACCGTAGTTGGCCCACGACACCGCGGCCAGCCTGAACTGTTGGTTTTGTTGATCATAACGCCGTGATAGTCCCAGGTGGAGCTATCAACCTTAAGGTACTGTATTTTTTAGAAAATCTTGCAGAATTCATATTTTTATTACTGTATGTTGGATTTTTATCATATTTGGTCTTGTTTTATATAGATAAATATTGGCTATTTTTCTAAAACTGGTGTGGTGTCCTTTTATAGTGTTTTCACTTTTTACTGTGTGTTATGTGCAAATGCTTTACACATTGCTTCTGAGATAAGCCTGACTGCTCATGCCAAGCTACCAAGGGGGTGAGCAGGGGTTAACTGAGCAGGTATCTCCCTTATCCTGACTAGAGTGAGGGTCCCTACTTGGACAGGGTGCAAACCGACTGCCAACTAGAGACCCCATTTTTTACAATCATGATGAACAAATAGTCCAAGCCTTTGACCGATTCTGTGCACAGCTCTGCACTGCTGACCCCTTACTAGAGGAGGACTATATATCCTACCTAGACCACGTACCATTAGAGGGACTGCCCACCGTAGATGCTCTGCAGTTGGATCAGGACATAAGGTTAGATGAGTACTTTTAGCGATCTCACACCTACACCGAGCAAGGCCCCTGGGCGGGATGGCTACCCCTCAGAATTTTATACAGTATTTGCTAACCAACTGGCCCCAGTCCTCACAGGTTTATATAACTCCTTCAGTGACACAGGCTCCCTCACAGACTCCATGAAGCTCGCCACGATTACGGTCCTAGCCAAGACAGGTAAGGATCCATTGCACTGCTCCTCATATAGACCAATTTGGTTAATCAATGTAGATGCCAAGATATTCACCTCTATCCTGGCGAATCGACTGGCCCCTTATATGCAAGGTATTGTAGACCCAGATCAAGCCAGATTCATTCCTGAACGCAATTGCAGCGACAACACAATACGTATATGCCATCTGCTAGATAAAATTCAGCGTTTGCGAATACCGGCACTAATGTTATCTATAGATGCTGAAAAGGCAAAGGTGCACTGGCCTTACTTGTTTGAAGTACTACGGAAGGTGGGCCTATGTAGGCGATTCATTGATTGGATAAAGTGCAGTTACAATGGGCCTTAGGCGATGGTTGGGGTCAATGGACTAATGTCATCGCCTTTTCCGGGGACTAGGGGCACTCGGAAGGGATGCCCATTGTCCCCATTACTACTCACATTATACATGCCCATAGCAGAGCGAATTAGACACAGCCCCCTAATAGCGGGAATTCCCATGGGGGGACGAGAACATAAACTAGCAGTGTATGCAGATGACATCATGGTGACTCTGACGCATCCTCTCCGGTCCTTGCCTTCGCTGATGGAAGAACTAGAGATCCTCGGGAGGGCCTCTGGGTTTAAGGTAAACCTACAAAAGTCCCAGATCCTATACTTAACGGTTCCAGCGGCAACTCAGACTATCCTGCAACAACACTTTCTATTCGTCTGGGCCACAGGCGGCGTGGGGTATTTGGGACTCAGCATTCACTCCAATACAGTTCAGACTGCAGTCTCTAATTATGGTGCCTTGCTGTCGAAAGTACGTGCTGATCTGCACACACGTGGAAGGCTTATGCGTTTTCCTGGTTAGGCAGAATTGCAGAGGTAAAAATGACCCTACTGCCCAAAATTCTATCTGTCATGCAGACGTTACCCCAACCCCTCCTCCCCAAATTTTAGTTAAACTACAACGACACATAGAAGAGTACATTTGGGGAGAGAAGAAGGCACGTATGGCCAAGAAGCAGACCTACCTACCGTTGGGGATGGTGGGTTTAGGGATCCCTCATCTTACCCACTATTATCAGGCAGCCCAATTGCGATACACAGTGGAATGGAACAGATTGCCCACAGAAAAACATTGGTGCTTCATCGATCAAGCCATCGCAGGCATACACATATGGAAGATACCATGGCTCCCTAAACCCCATAGGCCACCAGGAGTTTTTATTTCCCCTATTCTGAGAGCCACAATGGGGGTGTGGGACAGAATACAGACAAGTAAGAAGCTTTCCACTCGTGTCCCCCCCTCTCCCCAATTATGAGTAATCCAGACTTTCCACCCGCATATCAGGGTTCCAACTACTTGGCGTGGCAACAGGCAAATTGTAACAGAGTTGGTGATCTATTTGATGAATCAGGCTTTCTGACCTTTTCCCAAATTCAACAACATTGTGGTATTCCGGAAAATGCCCAGTGTCAGTATCTTGCTATTGGTCATTGGGTTACCCAGCCCTCTATCAAACGCCAGGCGAGCCGCCCCCTGCTCCCATTGGAGAACTGGCTCTTAACTAGATGCTCTGACAAGCGCATCCTATCCGATATTTATGCCTTCATCAACAATATACGACTCTCATCAAAACCATCAGCAAAGCGCCAATGGGAGAAGAAATGTGAGCGCTCCTTTACATCTTGTGAGTGGTCAGATATCCTTAAATGGGCTGCCTCTTCAGGCTGAAGCGTAGCAGGTCAGGAGACTCTACTAAAAGTAGTGCATTAATGGTATTACACACCGGCAAGTGTCCAGCTGTAAGAGTGATGGGGAGGCATGCTATTGGCGGAGATGCGCACAAGAAGGGACATTGATCCACCTTCTTTGGAGATGCCCAAAGCTTTACCACTACTGGTCTGAGGTCCTGGACACCCTTGATAAGATGTACAACATAAAGATACCTAGATTCCCGAGTTATATTCTTCTGGGCCTCTCGGATTTCTTACACTACCCATTGAAATCATTGCTGGGATGGGCTATCACACTGGCCGCATGTACAGCTAAGCAGGTGTTATTAGCATGAGGGGGCACGGACACCCCACTCACTGACTTAGATTGGCTCCACAGACTCTGGGACCTATTAAGTATGGAGAAACTCACGGCCACAGCTGAACAAAGACTGACTTAATTTGATAAAACATGGGGGACTTGCCTGGCATACCTCTCACAAGAATTTATAGAACTTACCTGCCCAACTTACTTACGGGTACTCCGTCTCACACTCAGAGACCCAGTATCAGCTTAGCTTCACATATTACAGACGAGGACCCTAGCTAACCACATATTATGAAATACACAATAGCCAAACAGCCATAGACACTCTTTTCCTCTCTCTCTGTTTCTAACTAATGTTAATCTTTTATTGTTCTGTACCGGCCCAAGGTTGTAGGTGACTCTTTTGTACTATACTACAAATGTTGGTAAAATCAATAAAAAAAGATTGAAATCTAAAATGAGAAGAGCTGCACAGCAATTATAGGGCTGATTCACACATACCTGCCAATAGACCTAATTCAAGCAGAGACACACTTTTTTTAAACCATCAATGGGTTGATTTTGGCTGTCTCCTGCCTAAAATTGCCTTTGGTCCAATAGAAATCAATGAGGGAAATACATTCACCTGAGAATTTTTTTTTAATTTTCCACTTACCTGGTCTAAATTATTGGCTTGTATGTTCACAGTAGTATTCGTAGTACCTAAAGCAATACTTTAGTAGTTTTCTTTTACGTCCTATTACAAGCAGGGTTGGAAAACATGTTTTGCGCTGGAGAGTACCGCACAGTAACACAACGTATCACATTGCACTACCTAGTGCTACTGTGGGGGGTTCCATGGGTGGTACATCTGTGTGCCAATGCAACCACCAATGGTTTGTGATGTAAATCTCTATCTACAAAAATTGGTAAACAGATTTGCACCAAAATGTATGCCACCTCGAGGGAGCTGGAGCATTGGGAAAAGTTTTCTTTTCCCAACACTTTTCTAACTTTGCATGCGTGCTGTAGTATACAGCACACGTAAAAAAGTTATAACAGTGTTAAAGTATGTCAAAGCACATTATTTTGTAATGAAAGGGTGCCCTTCCGGTAAAAACTCTATATCTGACAACAAACACACACCTTGAAACATGGTGCCAGGACGGGTGCGTGGCCCATGGTAGCCTAATATGTGCAAAGAGAAAGGAAAGCAGTACCATTTCTTAGTGGGAATTCACTTTTCTGCTCTCTCCCTTTCAGACAACTGTGGTTGATGCACTGCATTGCATGAAGGCTTAGTACATTTACCCCTCTGGTTGTTTCTTGGTGGAAATGTGGTCCACATGAGGCAAATAAAATATTCCAGTACAACTTTAGTTTTGCATTTATTCTTACAATTTCTATTGGATCAGAGTTATTAGTAATAATGCATGTGTACTTGCAGATCTAAGACATCAGGCTCATGTCACTGAATTCACCCCTTCTTACTCTGCCCTGCCTGACTCCAGCTTCTTGCTGCCCTGCCTTCCGGATCACACCTTTCATCAGTGCTTAATTTGAGCCGGTGGTTGCCGGTGGGGCACACTGGCACGTATTTTTGTGGACTGGCACTTATTTCTCCACGTCAGATATTTACTAAGTGCAAGAGAGGAAAAAACACAGATTGGAAAGATGGGGGAAGAGAAAGACGGTAAAACTGCCACAAAGAGAGAAGCAGAAACCTGCAAGAGCACCACAAATGGACAAGGAATGTTTAGTAGTGGATTAAAGACCATAAGACTAGTTATTTGGCATGCCAACGGTTAACTGCACTGGCCGCAGGCTTCTGAGCAGAGCTTCAGGCACCTGCACTCTTTCTTTCACAAATCAAGCACTAGTTTTCATCCCTTATCAACATTCTTACTATTTGAGGGTTCTCAGAGTTATTTTTTCCAATTCCAGCACTGCCAGAGCTTGAAGAGGCACTGCGCACTGTGAGAGACCTCAGTTTGGCCACCATGCTCCTCCAGTGAGTGGCACTGGTACGAAGCTTGTGGTGTGCAAAGTTTTGTGCGAAACCTAGGGCATCTCCAACAAGCTGATTTTACTGTAAAAGCACTGTGAGCAGTCAGACAATAGCACCAACATCAAACTGCGTATGACCTGTCTTTGGCCCTATCCCAGCTGAGCTTTAGCCAGTCAGTCCAATGAGCGCCATCACAGGCCACGCCTCTTGGTGGCTTATGGAACTGCATATGACATCACTCACTTTACTGCTGCTTCTGAAGCTGACACACAAACTACAACATCAATGTCTGGGCCTTGTCAGGCCTGTCCTCAGGGGAGAGAGAGGCAAACTATCAGTGTTCTTGCACTGTTGCCAGAATGAGCCAAAGTTTGGGAATGCCACCCAAAGGACCACCACCAAGTGCCCAGGTCCCCACCAACAAGAGCTGCTGTTTTTCACCAGCAACCACCTGCACAAATTAAACACTGGTCTGCAGCAGGCAGAGAACCCCATAGCAGACAATGAGGGAGGGTCAGGGTTAGCAGGGGCGTGGATCAGAAGAGGTGTTCCTTCCTCCTAGCAATGCCAATGCACATACTGGTTTACACACTGGCAAACCCCTCCTATGGCAATTTAAAGGAAGATCGTATGGACCTCCTTTTTCAATGTCACTTGAGATCTGTCTTCTAAAACCAAAGGTGCCTTCCAATTGAAGTTATACTTATGATTCAGATCACTAATTCTTATTGCTACTAATGTTTTCACTAATTCCTGACTCTTTTGGGATATTTAGCCCTCTTTTATCTTTTTTATCCAGTGTTTCCCAAAGTGTGCGCCGCGGCACTCCGGTATGCCATCAGAACTCACCAGGGGCGCCGCGCACTTCTAGGGAACATTGAAATGCTTTCTCTTTCATACTACCGTACGGCTCAATTCTAAAAGCACGTTACAATGTTACGTTATAAATTGTACAGCCCATCAAGTTCGATTTGCTTCCACTTTGAGTCTTTCTCTTTCATATTACCGCACAGCTAACAAAGCCACATGGTAGCATGAAAGTGAAAGACCTGCAGTAGAAACATATCAAACTTAAAGGGTTTTACAGTATACATCATAAGATTGCAAAAACCTAACAAGTTTGATTTATTTGCACTGCGATTCTTTCTCTTTCATACTACCGTACAGCTCCATTCTAGAGGCAAGATACGTTTAGAACGGAGCCATACAGGAATATGAAAAAAAGAAGAATCACAGTGCAAATAAATCAAACTTGTTAGGGCTTTGCAATGGTATGTTGTAAGTTGGAAAACCCCACAAGTTGGCTTTGTTTCCACTGCGAGTCTCTCTTTCATCTTACAATACAGCTAACAAAGCTACATGGTAGTATGAAAGCGAAAGACTGATTTGTTTCCACTCACTGCTTAATTTGTAAATAAAAACGCACCAGTGCTGAAAGCTCTCCTCTGAAACACGCAGCTGATGCAATTAAATATGTGTGCACAGAACACTGGGGCAGCGGTAATCCTAAAGCCATCTTAGGCCTCTTCTATCCATTTACAGCCTCTCCCTGCCCCTTCAGGTCACTCTTGCAGCTTTCTGCTTTCTCCCAATTTGGAGCTTTTCCGTCCTTCTTTTGGTGTCTTTTGCTCGCAATAAATGGTAAATGCTTGATGCAGAAAACTAAGTGCCAGTCCTTAAAAATAAGTGGCGGTGCCCCCCACGGAAAGCCAGTGCTTAATTTGTAAATAAAAATGTGTGGTGCGCAGATCTCTCTTTTGAAACAAGCGGATGCTGCATTTAAATGTGCAAGCAATCTCGGGCCTCTTTAAACCATTTACAGTCACTCCCTACTCCTTCAGCTCACTCATGGAGCTTTCTACTTTTTTCCGTAGTGACTTTTTTTAATTTTTTTCTTCCTCCACATTTCCCATATGTGTCTTTTCCTCATATTAAATGTCTGATGCAGAAAACGAAATGCTGGCCCTCACAAATAAGTGCCAGTGCCCACACTGGAAACCACTGGCTCAAATTAAGCACTGCGGAAACCACCGGCTCAAATGAAGCACTGTTTGCACTGCAATGCTTTCTCGTTCATACTACCATAAGGCTCAATTCTAAAGGCGTTACGTTTAGGATGGAGCCGTACGGCAGTATGAAAATGAAAGAATCACAGTGCAAATAAATCAAACTTGTTAGGGTTTTGTAATTGGAATTTGTGTCCCTGAGTAACCCATGTGGGAATGCCATGTGGGGAGTTATGGAAGCCACAGTGTCTGGAATGGTTTGGACCAGCGGGTCTATTGTCCTGTGTGGGACTTCCAAGTGTGGTGCTGAAGGGTCCGATATCAAAAATGCTAATGTGCTTTTTTTTGCTAACCTGCCAGGAAAAAGCGCTTTGGCAGGCAGAAAGAGGGTGAAAAAATGTTGTGCACTGGCCTGCAGCTGCAGTCTACCGGCAGTGCGTACTCCAAGTCACTAAAGACAAGTCCCTGTCGCAGAAGCCCTTTATTGGCTTCATCCCAATTAGTGCTCCCAAGGCCTGGATTACATCCCCCCACCTGTCAAAAAAAAGTGACATAACGGGGAGCCGTGGCCAATGGTCAAGGGAGTCGCGGGTCGAAAAAGTTTGGGAACTACTGCCTTTTATCCCTTTTTTATCCCTCTGCCCTCCTCATATACCCATCTATAAGCACCTTTCCTGAACAGAGCAACTTTTCTACTTAATTATGCTGTATTCTGTACATCATTTCCCATTACACCGTATTTGTTTGTATTCTAGTGTTCCTTTGTAAAGCCTTCTCCTACATTGGTAAGTCTGCTATAAACTTTAAAAAATTAAACAAATACTAGTTCAACCCCAAGCTGGACAAGCCATGGTTTATTGAAATGCTGCAGGACTGGTAACGCTAAACAATAGGCCTACATTTAGTCTATATGACAAAATTTGCTTGCAAGAAACTTAGGGCACCATTTAGACATTGGAAAGTTGCCCAATGGCCCACCAGGTCAGTGGTGGCTATAGTCTCCACTCCCCTGGCAGAGGACTGCCCCCCAAATTTAAAGGTCTTTGCCAGGCATGTGGTCATCGTGGAACTACAGCTGAGGTGGCTCCGCTGAAGGAACTGAACCCTTCATAAGTAGGCATCATGTTTGAAGCACCTGCTCTGTAAAGTTTGTTTTCAAGAAATAAACTCCCTGTTTGGCTGCAAAACTCTAAATGAGGCCCTTAGTCCTTAAAACGGGTATTCTCACCGGGCTCTAACAGCCATTACATTGAGACCAGGCGAGGCATCTGAGGACGGAATATAGAGAGCCATCTGTTGAACAGGGGCCTTATTCAGAGTTTGGCAGAGAGGACTCAGTCAGAAACATGACAGCAGTACTTCCCGAAGAATTACAAGTGCCATGGGATCAGGTCTGTATAATTACAAGTGCCATGGGATCAGGTCTGTATCATTACAAGTGCCATGGGATCAGGTCTGTATAATTACAAGTGCCATGGGATCCGGTCTGTATCATTACAAGTGCCATGGGATCAGGTCTGTATCATTACAAGTGCCATGGGATCAGGTCTGTAGAATTACAAGTGCCATGGGATCAGGTCTGTATCATTACAAGTGCCATAGGATCAGGTCTGTATCATTACAAGTGCCATGGGATCAGGTCTGTAGAATTACAAGTGCCATGGGATCAGGTCTGTATCATTACAAGTGCCATGGGATCAGGCCTGTATCATTACAAGTGCCATGGGATCAGGTCTGTAGAATTACAAGTGCCATGGGATCAGGTCTGTATCATTACAAGTGCCATGGGATCAGGTCTGTAGAATTACAAGGGCCATGGGACCGGGTCTGTATCATTACAAGTGCCATGGGATCAGGTCTGTAGAATTACAAGTGCCATGGGATCAGGTCTGTAGAATTACAAGTGCCATAGGATCAGGTCTGTATCATTACAAGTGCCATGGGATCAGGTCTGTAGAATTACAAGTGCCATGGGATCAGGTCTGTAGAATTACAAGTGCCATAGGATCAGGTCTGTTTCATTACAAGTGCCATGGGATCAGTTCTGTATCATTACAAGTGCCATGGGATCAGGTCTGTAGAATTACAAGTGCCATGGGATCAGGTCTGTATCATTACAAGTGCCATGGGATCAGGTCTGTATAATTACAAGTGCCATGGGATCAGGTCTGTAGAATTACAAGTGCCATAGGATCAGGTCTGTTTCATTACAAGTGCCATGGGATCAGGTCTGTATCATTACAAGTGCCATGGGATATAATATATCTGTAATATGGCAGATCGGATATCCATCAAATTTGTGATGGATGAACAAGTCCACCAAACTCTAAATAAAGCTCATAGTGATCAACCAATCAGATGACAATAAACCAACAAAACAGACAAGAGTGTGCTGTTTTCATCAGGCAGACATACTACAAGATAGTTAAGGGTTTATATAGCGCTTGCACAGGAAGCTAATCTGAGTGCTGTATTAAGAATGACAGAGCTTTGGGCTTCCCACTGCTAATGTTATTAGGAACCAACAACTTACATTTAAAATTAACAAAAATGAAATAATTGATTGTTAAGTGAAAATAGGTGAACCCAGTAACGTTCAGGAACTCTTTAGGCCATAAGAACAGTATAATTCAGTGAGTGAGGTATTTATATATCTTTTACGGGGTAATAATTTGAGGTCTTTGAATGTAGAACTATGCATGACACCCCAGCTCAATTTACTCATGTTTCCTAGGGTGGGACAGCTATTCTGGAGCTCTGGTATTAAATACTGTACTGAACATCATCTGAGATAAATATCTCAAACTTACAAAAATGTTGTCCATTTGTTGTTGATAATAAAAAAATATTTATTTTTGTAAACAACGTTTGTGATGCAATATGTATGTGAGATGACAATTCTCCGTACAATACTTCCATACACATCCTTATGGATGACACTTTACTGTAGATTCCATTGTCCCATCACTGTTTCTACTGAGATCATCCATAGATTACAAAGTGACCACCGCTGACAGCGCATGTTTCTAGACCTGGATGTTAGATACTGCAGCCCGAACAAGGCTACGAGGCCTTGGAGGGAGGTTGTACTATTATAAAAGGATTTGTTAGTTTCAACAGGCAGACATACCCTTCCAAGCAGTCAAAAATCTGATCTTGGCAGCCAGGGGCGTAACTTCCATTGGCGCAGCAGGTGTAGTGGCAATGAGTCCCAGAGGACTGAGGGGCCCACTGAACCCTGATTATTGCTGTATTTCATAATTCAGACAGCAATCCTGGGGTCCATGTCCTTACTTGCACTGGGACATCACTGGAAAGCTGCTTATCCAAGCTGTGTGGGCTAATAGCTGTCCGGAGAAAGTCCAGAGTGAGAGGTATGGATTTTGTCACGGAATAAAACTCCTGCATTTTACATATGCATTCTTCAGTTGATGTCTGTGTAGTAAATGAGAGCCATCCCATTCGCCCCTGGAAGTCAGAGGTCAGTGAAACTTTCGTTACGTTGCACCATGGTACACCAGGGTACACGTGCTGGGTCTTTCTGGTGAGCTCTGGAGAGCATGGCTTCCTCAGCTTGCCTCAGTCGTGTCTTGGAAAGGAAAGCTAGGTACACCACTCATAAATGCACCAGCATGGCTCAGCTTTCAAGGCTGAGCGTGACCTTGGTGAGTAGTTTCGTTGGCTCGTGGCAGTGTTGATGTTTTCAGATGGTTCCTGCTGGGCCGGTCTGTTGCTGGCCCATGAATCTGGGAGGTTCTGTTACGCCTGTCCATATACTGTTTTCACGTTTGCATGTTTCTGCCAAAACCAATTCCCAGTCTCCATTCCTTCTCAGGTTATCAATATAACGATTTTCATGTACTCATTTGCTTAACAAATAACTCTAGATTTGTCTCATTTCACTGTCTCAAAATATTGATGCGTTACCATCCTTTCATTCTTCCCATTTTCCCGTTCCAACAATAACACCCGTGAGCTATATGAAAAAGCAGCAGAGTCTATGATAGTACAATAGTTTCAAAAAGAATCTCTGCTGAATGAGATAACATATTTTTGATTAACCCCTGCTATTTACATGGGCATCTCGCAGAAATGAAGTATTTCTGCCATCTTGTGGTTAAATAGAATATTGCGCTAGAGGAAGACGTTTTCAGTTTGTACCTGGGCAGCATAGGTTTGGCACTTTTTGACCAGGCAGTAGGAATAAGTATGGTTTATGATTGAGAGCGCCTCCTCAGTTACTGTTGAGTTTAGGCACTCAATAACTCATCATACCTGCACTCTGTCACTCGTCCTTGCATTCATGCATCCATTCATTTGCATGCTAACTCATTCTTGCAAGTAAATACCCATTCGCAATAAAACACACACAGAACTCAAGAAGTATATGCAAGGCAATTAAAAGAATAGAAGTTGACACTCCCTACCCTTCACACTTGGTAGCCACCTTGGAATGGTTGCATATGTGTCTGAATGTATTTTTAAGGTTTGTTTGCTATTAGGAAGCTCAAGTTGTCAGGCTAGATCTAAATTGTACTTTAATACATACACTGTCAAATACAACGATGATGCACAAAGTTGCAGTTGGTAAAATAATATACATCCCATCCTAAGAGGGCCTAACAAGGATTATCACAGTGTACACTACTCATTTCCATCACAGGCTACCAGATGTTATTCTTCCATAACCTTTTTATGGATACAAATTGCTGAATAGAATTTGTAGGATGCATGATTTCTCAACCACTTAAGTTTACATGCCCCCAAAAGTGAATGAAATACTATTGCACGAAAGGACCTGGGCCTCCCTTACTGTACAGATTGTTTTGCTTATGCCTCCTAGTCTGAACACAATGCCCACTGCTTTCATCAGCAGAGGCTGTCACTCAGCAGCAACACCTCACTGGCAGTTTACCGCTACTCTTGTTGTGAAGCAGAAGATGTCAAGTGAGGCCTTTACAGCTCCCACTGATGAGGAGGGTCAGGGCATGTGCATGTTATCATTACAAGACAATATACAAGAGCAACAGTGTCTTGGAAGCAAAAAGAGGTGTATTACCACTGGTCACTGGCAAAACCAGCAGGCACCCATCATCTTCAGTGGCAAAAAATACAAAGGGTGTAGAAGGTTGCGATTATTTACTTTCAGTACATTTGCGAAGGTTTTTTTTTTAATTTTGCAGACTTTGTAAACTTTACAAAGCTTGTAAAGTTTTAAAAATAAAGGCAAGAGGGGAAAATCTCACAAAGTGCAAACAACACTTTGGCATTATAATTCTCTCATAAAAGGATTTTAGAGACAACTTAATCTACAGCCGAGGTTGTATGAGTTGACAACATTTCCAAATTTCATGAGTGTGAAAACTGTAGCAATAACCAAGTAAATAGCACAAAATATAAACCCAGCTACGTATCACATAATAAAGATTCTATACTATTTGGCCAATGGATAGAGGCATAGCAGCAACTCTTCACTATTTACCTTATAGCTGGGTAGAACATGCAGAAGTTATGCTATTTAGCAAGCAAACTGATAAATAATTGCTTTGTCGTGCTGTCTGCCCAGACACTAACCATGTCATCTCTATTTAGTTTGAAGATGAGTGAACAATAAAGTGTCTTTACTATTTACCCAGCCAGGAGACAAACAGCACATACTCTCTGCTCTCTGCATACTCTCTGCTAAAACTGGCAGCTCAGTAAATAGTGCGGTTTATGTGCTATCTGATCAACCCTGATCAAATAGTGTATACTCCACTATTTAGTCAGTGGCCAGGTAATTAATGAAGTTGCTTTGCTATTTGCAATGCCACTGAACAAAACGTTCAGAATATTGGCTAATTTTCTTGCAGATGGGAATATGTGAGAACTCTTTGCTGTTTGCCTAGCCAACAGACACATAGTATATATTCCATCTTTATTAATCAGCAGCTAGGCCATTTCTTAAATATTAGTATCCTGGCACTTAGTAAATAGTACATAATGTGATATTTAGCTCTAGAACAGGTGAATATTGAGGCTTGCGAATAAACAATCTAATTATAGAAATGCCCTTTTCATCGGAGCACCCAAAAATTTAATTGCACAACGAATGGCATTAGAAACACTATTACACCATCTAATTAATTATAACAAGTAAATACATGGCAATCAAAACAGTGTCCACTGTACAATGGCTGGGGCATCAGATCCAGTTATGGGCACATTGCAGTCTGTTGTAGGAAGGCCTTCTGGGCTTGTTCTCAGTTGGCATCCACTTTTGCCAGTTTGCCACTGCATGGATGTGAGGTGTATTCACATGTGTCCCCAGTACCCACAGCACTGTGGTGGATAGTCCCACAGAGTCTGAATCTAATTCTTTAAGGTGCAAACATGCTGTTTGGTCATCGACGGTCAACTTCCCAGGACAGTATTGGAGTTGGAAATCGTGGACGGACAAAGCAGCAAGTCATCAATTTCCAGTGGCATCCCACTTTACTGTTGTCTTCATGTTAGTGAGAAGGTTGCTACCTGTTTGCACGAGGAACTTGGCCCCATAAAGATAATCATAGAATGTCTCCATCATCACTGACCTCAAAACGAGGTCTTAGACTCAATAGTTTTTTTGAACACTGACAGACTACATCTGGCAGGTGCCACCTGGTTAGCCACCTTCACTGAGAAGTATCCAACCTCTCAAAGCTAGTTCCTACATGGTTCCTACATGTTATGAATAGTGTCTTATGTGTTCAGCAAAGGCAAGGATGGGAGCAACAAACAAGAGGTCAATCAGAGTTTTTTCTAATTTCAAATCTTTATTGAATTGATCAGTATAGAAACATAATAAACATCAGTCACTGTTGAGCTTCTGGTAGCTTGGAGATTGCATAATTCTAGCTTTCTGGTTTTGGCAAAACAGTTCACTCTCAGTAGCAACCATGGCTTGAAATACAATGAGAATTAAAGGAAAGAAAACAGAATGAAAGAAGAAAGTGAATAATATAAAGAAGAAGGAAATAAAAGAGGGCAAGAGGTGACAAACATTTGTTGGCCAACTTTATTACTAAGGCCCTCATTACAACCCTGGCGGTCGGTGATAAAGCGGCGGTAGTACTGCCAACAGGCCGGCGGTAAAAAAAAAATGGAATCACGACCATGGCGGAAACCGCCAACACAGACAGCCACTTTAACACTCCGACTGCCACGGCGGTAGAAACAAACACCGCAGCGGTAACTGCCAACAGACAGGCGGAAGACAATGTATACTATTACAAGGCATCCATCCGCCAGCTTTTCCGGGGCGGTACCAATGCCATCAAAAGCACGGCGGAAACAGTACTTGAAAGGGAAACCACTCACCTCTCGACATCCAACGAGGAACCAGGATGCTATGGAGCCCGAGTTACAGGACCTGCCCATGCTGGTCTATCTCCTCATCTACCAGGAACATCAAAGACGGCGGAGACGACGACGGTGAGTACTGCACCTAGTACACAGGGGAGGGGGGGGAGGAAAAAGAGAGTGACACACACACGCAACATGCAACACCCCCACGCCCCACCCACAACAACATACACACACACACACATCCAACAACATCACAGATACACCCCGTCACCCCCTGGAAGAACGCAAGGACCAAATGAAATGAGTTTAACAAGTGTAATAATCAAACAATCAGGTAGCCCAAGATAACTTTAAATCATCAGTATATACAAATATTTACAGCAAGTACACAAGTCTGTACACTGTCCCATTAAATGTCTGTGGACTAGTGGTCCCAAAAAGCATGGGCGAATCCCACACATGACACCTGCCTCAAAACGGAGAGAACACTGCTGGGGCATCAGGTCGAAAAAAAACACAGGCACCTCAGGGGAAAGGGGAGGGGGGCACCTCAGCCGGATGATGGGACGACGCCACTGCTCCTCGAGGGGGCTCCATGCCCACTGCTTGGTCCTGGGGAGTGCAAAGCCACAGTCTCTCAAGTCTCTCAAGTGGGAGGGTTGGCCTCTGCTTGGTCCTGGGGAGTGCAAAGCCACAGTGCCTCTAGCGGATGCTGTTCTTCACTGGTTCTGGAGGGGGCATGGTGCCCAGATTGCTTCATCCTGCCAAGGATAGGGTGAGTGGATGTTGTTCTCCACTGGTTCTGGTGGCGGCCTGGTGCCCTGAGTGCTTCTTCCTGCCAAGGATATGGTGAATGGATACTGTTGTTCACTGGTTCTGGAGGGGGCATGGTGCCCAGAGTGCTTCATCCTGCCAAGGATAGGGTGAGTAGATGCTGTTCTCCACTGGTTCTGGGGGGGCATGGTGCCCAGAGTGCTTCATCCTGCCAAGGACTGGGGTAGTGGATGCTGTTCTCCACTGGTTCTGGAGGGGGCATGGTGCCCAGAGTGCTTCATCCTGCCAAGGACTGGGGTAGTGGATGCTGTTCTCCACTGGTTCTGGAGGGGGCATGATGCCCAGAGTGCTTCATCCTGCCAAAGATAGGGTGAGTGGATGCTGTTCTCCACTGGTTCTGGAGGGGGCATGGTGCCCAGTGATGCTGCACCAGTGGTGTGGCAGTTCCCATTCCCTCACATGGGTGTCTGAGCCACGAGATTTACCGGTAACAGGTAGCATGACACTCAATGGAGGCAGAGCCACACTCCTCCTTGCGACAACTAAGGCTGCAAACTGCTGAAAGTGCCAGTGCTGGTGCCTCATGTAGTGTGTGCAGGGTCCAGGACGTCTCCTGCAGCCTCGGGCACCTGCCCACTGGGGATGCTGCTGATGTCTGCTGTAGTGGCACTGGCTGGGCACGTCGCTTAGCAGGTGGCGGTGTCTGCGGCGGAGATGCTGCCGGTGGTGCAGGTGTCTGCACTTGTAGAGGGAGACACCAGGCCGTCTCCTGCAGCCTCGGAAGGCTGCCCACGGGGTATGATGCTGGTGACTGTAGTTGAGGCAGCTGCCATGCAGGTGGCGGTGCAGGTGGCGGTGTAGGTGGCAGTTCAGGAGGCGGTCCCTGCGGCGGTGCCCACCGTGGTACAGGTTGCTGGGCTGTCTTGCGGAAGGGGTGACACCAGTCACTCACCTGGAGGCTCAGTGCCCTGAGCTGACTTCCCTTTGCTCTTGTGTCCCTTCCCCACCTTGGAAGTCGCTGCTGGGACCTTGGCACTGTCCTCTTTGGTTCTGGAAGAGGCCTTGCTGGGTGGTTGGTGCGGCTTTTCTCTTCTGCATTCTGGCCCCTTCGTTACCTTGGCAGGTGGCGGAATGGGGTGGTCCTTGGCTTCACTAGGTGGTACACTGGCAGCCCTGATGGGTGCCCCCTTCGATGTTCCCGGACTTGCAGGGACCACACTGGATGAGGATTTGGTGGCTGAGGTGCTGGTCAGGGCTCTAGACAACCTGGCCCTAGGGGAAGGACGGGGGTGAGGTGGAGGGAAGAGGTCAATGCTAGCCAGGAAAAGTTTCTTAGACACACTGTGACGGGAAGATGGAGGGGGTTTGGGAGTGGAGGAAGAGGTAGTGGTTGTAGGAGGTGTACGTCTGCTGAGTTTGGGTGAAGGTGCATGGGTTGGAGGCTGTTGTGAGGTGGATGGCTGTTGAGTGGGTGTGTGCCGGCGATTGTGTACTTTGGGAGAAGGGCTCACAGACACACTGGGAGAGGACACAGGGGACGTGTGCATGGTAGTGGGGGTGGTGATTGCACGTGAGTGGTGTGTGGTGAAGGGCGTGCTGGAGGTAGTGGCTGAGGATATAATGCATGTAGGTGTGAGTGGAGACGTGACTGGGAGGGAGGTGGAGGACGTGGAGGAGGGGGACACAGTGGAGGCAGTGGATGTTGGTGTGTCTGAATGGGGATGGTGCTTGTGTGAGTGCCTGTGGGATGTGTGGTGCTTATGTTTGCCTGAGCCACTTTTGTGTGTTGATGTGTGTGCATGCTGGTCTGATGGTGTGCTTGGGATAGGCTGAGGTAGAGGGGATTGGGTCTGGGTAGTGGAGATTGGAGGGGGGAGGCTGGAGACAGGGACAATGGCTGCCATCAGTGCTGAGGCCAGAGCCTGAAATGCTCTCTGTTGGGCCACCACGCCAGAATGAATGCCCTCCAGGTATGCATTTGTTTGCTGCAAATGCCTCCCTACACCCTGGATGGCATTCAAAATGGTTGACTGCCCAACAGTGAGGGATCTCAGGAGGTCAATAGCCTCCTCAGGAAGGGCAGCAGGGCTGACTGGGGCAGGGTCTGAGGTGCCTGGGGCGAAGGAGATGCCTACCCTCCTGGGTGAGCGGGCACGGGAAACACGCTGAGGGGCTGCTGGGAGGGCGGTGCTGGTAGGGAGGGTGGCGGCTGTACCTGTTGTTGCAGTGGGCACAGATGAGCCCGCCACCACAAGGGAGCTCCCATCAGAGGAGGAGTCACTGTCGCTGGTGTCCCCTTCTGTCCCCGTCGTGGAGCTCCCCTCACCCTCCGTCCCACTGGTGCCTTCAGACTCCGTAAATTCACCCTCCAGGGCCATGTGGGTTGCAGCTCCCTCCTCCTCCGGTGCCACTGCTCCTCCACCAGATGATGCTAATGCACACAAGGACAGGGTGACAAAACAAAAAGGGGGTGAAAGACAGAGGAGACACATGGTCAATGCCAGCAACACCACCACAGTTGGCGGACACAATACACAGGGAGCAGCCCTGTGCACTAGCCTATGCACTAACAGTTCTTAGGAAAATCACCTGCCCATGGGGGACTATGCCTAACCCCATTTGCTGTACACCTGGAACCCACAGGAGCCTGACTAATTGTAGATGGCCACTACCACTATTGGGGTTGGAGTGGCACATAGCCTGCCTAACAAGGGACCTACCCTACCACGTTCGCCCTGGCCTAGGGGAACCCACAGCCCACATCCCCCACCCAGACACCTCGTAAAGTGCACAGAGTCAGCTGCATGAGACTGTACTCACCCCCTTGTGGCTGCTGTGATGCCCTCAAGCACCCATCCAACTCTGGAT
This sequence comes from Pleurodeles waltl, assembly GCF_031143425.1. NCBI lineage: Eukaryota > Metazoa > Chordata > Amphibia > Caudata > Salamandridae > Pleurodeles > Pleurodeles waltl. The sequence continues at coordinate 47,146,903 of NC_090448.1, read as the reverse complement.
ATGCCACCGCCAGGATCCGGAACATCAGGGGGGTCATGGTGTGACGGGCACCCCTTTCACATTGGGAGGCCATCCCCATCTGGGCCTCCGCCGTCTTCTTGCTTCAGCGGCGCAGGTCCTCCCATCTCTTGCAGCAGAGGGTGCTCCGTCTATGATAAACCCCCAGGGTCCGCACTTCCTTGGCGACGGCACGCCAAATACCCTTCTTCTGGTGGGTGCTGACCTAGAGGAAAGGTAAAGTAAGAATGGAACTTACACCCCCGTCCGGTTCTTCTTACTCATTGCCCACCAGTTCCCACCCATGCCCTGAAACACATACACTGACCATCCTCACATGCAGGCCACAGCCTCCCCACACAACATGTCTCTTCCATCCAGACCACTCCATACATTCATGTCCCATGCATCATGCTCACAGTGTACTCACCTGTTTGTCTGGAGGACCATAGAGTAGCGTGTACTGGGGGAAGACCCCATCCACCAGTTTGTCCAACTCCTCCACGGTGAAGGCAGGGGCCCTTTCCCCAGACACTGTAGCCATTGTCGCTTCCAGGCACAGGTCACAGCAGCACTTGCAGTGTAGGTCCTCTCCTGTTGAAGGTCAGGTATCAAGTAAGTGAACAGATAGAAAATGGTGGTCACGTCCGCGCCGCTGCGTACCGTCACCGCCGGTGTACATCGTCATTGGCTCCTGGAACCTATAGGGCCCAATGATAACCAATGCTGAATTGCGCGGCGGTCTTTGACCGCCTACCGCGACGCGCACAACGGCAGCACAGTTAGCTCATTTCCCCTTGTCCCTCCTTACAGTTCAGGCAGCCGCCATTTCAGGGGGGCACATGGCAGGGCACCTAACTGCATCACAGCACATTTGAGCAGGAATACGGACAGACAGCACCACACACCAATTAAATCACATTCGTGCAAACCACCCTTGTGCAACCTATGTGGTACATGAACCCCTGCTCACCATTCTCCTCCATAGGGCACATCTGCTGGGGCAGATGATGAGATGGCGTCATCCTCCGGTGTACATACCCCTGGTGGACCTGTCGACAATGGAAGACAGACACATCATTATCACCTACAGACTTGATCGTGCCACAATCCAAGAACTGTGTGCCCAATTGGAGCCTGACCTGATGTCAGCTATCCGCCATCCCACAGGAATCCCCCCTCAAGTGCAGGTGCTGTCAATACTCCATTTCCTTGCAAGTGGGTCATTTCAAACAACAGTGGCCATAGCATCAGGGATGTCCCAGCCTATGTTTTCCAACGTGTTGTCCAGAGTGTTATCTGCCCTGCTGAAACACATGCACAGCTACATCGTTTTCCCCAGTTGGAGGATTTGCCCACAGTGAAAGGTGACCTCTATGCCCTGGGACATATCCCCAACATAATTGGTGCCATTGATGGTACACATGTGGCATTTGTCCTCCCCCTGCAGGAATGAACAGGTGTACAGAAATCGTAAAAGCTACCATTCCATGAATGTGCAGATGGTGTGTTTGGCCGACCAGTACATCGCCCATGTGAATGCCAAGTTTCCCGGCTCTGTGCATGTTGCTTACATTTTGAGGAATAGCAGCATCCCTTATGTGATGGGGCAACTCCAGAGGCACCGTGTGTGGCTAATAGGTGAGCCCAAGGTCTCCACACAGTATGAATAGGTGTCTGGGTATGGGATAGTCCCTAAGGGTTGGTGTATGTCTAACAGATATCCCTCTACATAGGCAGGTGACTCTGGTTACCCCAACCTGTCATGGCTACTGACCCCAGTGAGGAATCCCAGGACAAGGGCAGAGGAACGCTACAATGAGGCACATGGGTGAACTAGGAGGATTATAGAGCGGACTTTTGGCCTGCTGAAGGCCAGATTTCGGTGCCTCCATTTAACAGGTGGCTCCCTATACTACTTACCGAAGAAGGTGTGCCAGATAATCGTGGCATGCTGCATGTTGCACAACCTGGCTTTGCAACGCCAGGTGCCTTTTCTGCAGGAGGATGGGCCTGATGTTGGTCTTGTGGCAGCTGTGGAGCCTGTGGACAGAAGAGGAGGAGGAAGAAGAAGATATTGACAACCGAGAGAAAATCATCATGCAGTACTTCCAGTGAGACACAAGTAAGAGACTGGCACTGCTCCTCTCATATCAGACTACTGTAGGACATTGAATAAGTCTGCCTTTTTACCTCTGTGTATGGACCCTGACAGTTCACTTTGGCTTTCCTTTTCACAGATCTGCGTACCACATTCTGCCTTCTGCTATGTCCACTGCTGCCCAACAATCAATCAATCAATCAATCATAGTATTTATAAAGCGCGCTATGTACCCGTCAGGGTTTCGAGGCGCTGAGAGGGGGGGGGGGGGAGCGCTGCTGATTTAGCGGTCGAAGAGCCAGGTCTTGAGGAGCCTTCTGAATGCAAGGAGGTCCTGGGTCTGGCGAAGAGATGTGGGGAGAGAGTTCCAGGTCTTGGCGGCGAGGAAGGAGAAGGATCTGCCGCCGGATGTCTTGCGCTGGATTCGGGGTACGATGGCGAGGGCGAGGTTGGCGGATCGGAGTTGACGTGTTGGAGTGTAGAAGTTCAGTCTGGTGTTGAGGTAGGAGGGTCCGGTGTTGTGAAGTGCCTTGTGAGCGTGGGTCAGGAGTTTAAAGGTGATCCTCTTGTCTACCGGGAGCCAGTGGAGTTCCTTTAGGTGAGGGGAGATGTGATTTCGGCGGGGTATGTGGAGGATCAGTCGGGCGGAGGCATTTTGGATGCGTTGGAGTCGTTTGATGTCTTTGGTTGGGATGCCTGTGTAGAGTGCGTTGCCGTAGTCAAGTCTGCTGCTGACGAGGGCCTGGGTCACCGTCTTTCTGGTTTCTGTTGGAATCCACTTGAAGATTCTGCGGAGCATTCGAAGGGTGTTGAAACAGGAGGAGGAGACGGCGCTGACCTGTTTGGACATGGTGAGGGCGGAGTCCAGGATGAAGCCGAGGTTTCTTGCGTGGCTGGCAGGGGTGGGCGGGGGTCCGAGGACGGAGGGCCACCATGAGTCGTTCCAGGCCGAGGGAGTGCGCCCGAGGATGAGGACTTCCGTCTTGTCGGAGTTGAGTTTCAGGCGACTGTTGTTCATCCAATCGGCGATGGATTTTAGTCCCTCGTGGAGGTTTGTTTTGGCGGTGAGCGGGTCTTTGGTCAGGGAGAGGACGAGCTGGGTGTCGTCGGCGTAAGAGATGATGCTGAGATGATGTTGGCGGGCCAGTTGAGCGAGGGGGGCCATGTAGACGTTGAACAACGTAGGGCTGAGGGAGGATCCTTGGGGGACGCCGCAGATGAGGTTGGTGGCTTTGGAGCGGAAAGGGGAGAGACGGACTCTCTGCGTTCTGTCGGAGAGGAAGGATGAGATCCAATGGAGGGCTTTGTCTTGGATGCCGGCTTCCTGGAGGCGGGTCAGTAGGGTGCGGTGGCAGACGGTGTCAAAGGCGGCTGATAGGTCGAGGAGGATGAGGGCTGAGGTTTCGCCGTTGTCCATTTGATGTCTGATGTCATCTGTGGCGGCGAGGAGAGCAGTCTCAGTGCTGTGGTTTCGTCTGAATCCGGATTGTGAGGGGTCCAGGATGGAATTGTCTTCGAGGAAGTGGGTGAGCTGAGTGTTGACGATCTTCTCGATGACTTTCGCTGGAAAAGGGAGGAGAGAGATCGGACGGAAGTTTTTGAGATCGTTGGGGTCGGCCTTGGGTTTTTTGAGGAGGGGTTGGATTTCTGCGTGTTTCCAGCTGTCCGGGAAGGTGGCAGAAGTGAAGGAGAGGTTGATGATCTTGCGGAGTTCGGGGGCGATGCTGGCGTTGGCTGAGTTGAAAACATGATGGGGGCAGGGGTCCGTGGGGGAGCCTGAGTGGATGGTGTTCATGGTTGTTATGGTTTCTGCCTCGTCCACGTGGGTCCAGGCGGTGAGGCGGCAGTCGCGGGAGGAGACGTCGGGGGTGGGGTCTGGCGGTGGACCGGTGTTGAAGCTGTCGTGGATGGTAGCGATTTTCTGGTGGAAGAAGGTGGAGAGGTCGTCGCAGAGTTTCTGGGAGGGCGGGATGTCGTTGGAGTTGGCTTTTGGATTGGAGAGTTCCTTCACGATGCAGAAGAGTTCTTTGCAGTTGTGGGCGTTGTTGTTGATGCGTTCGGTGAAGTGGGCGCGCTTGGCGATGCGGATCCGTTGGTGGTGTTCGCGGTTGGCGTTTTTGAGGGCGACGAGGTTGTCGGGTGTGCGTTCTTGGATCCATTTCTTTTTGAGCTTCTGGCAGATGCTTTTGGAGGTGGTTAGATCGTCTGTGAACCAGGCTGGTTTTTTCTTTCCTTGGATGGCGGTGGGTTTCTTGAGAGGGGCAAGGGTGTTGGCGCAGTCGAGGATCCATTGATGGAGGTTGATGGCGGCTGTGCTCGGGTCGGTTGCGTCGGGTGGAAGGTTGTTGATCAGGGTGCTGGTCAGTTGGTCTTGGGTGACTTTGCCCCAGCGGCGATGGGGAGGTAGCTGGATGCGGTGTTGCTCTGTGGTTTTCTTATAGGTGAAATGGACGCAGTGATGGTCGGTCCAGTGGAGTTCGGAGGTGTGGCTGAAGGAAACGTGGTTGCTTGAGGTGAAGAGGGGGTCAAGGGTGTGTCCGGCGATGTGGGTGGGCGTGTTGACTAGCTGGCGGAGTCCGAGGTTGAGGAGGTTGGAGGTCAGTGATGCGGTGTTGACGTCGTTGGCATTTTCCAGATGGTAGTTCAGATCTCCCAGGAGGATGTAATCCGGGGAAGCGAGGACGTGGGTGCTTGCAAGGTCGGCGATGGTGTCGCTGAAGGGGGCTCTTGGTCCTGGAGGGCGGTATATGAGGGTTCCTCTGAGGGTCGTGTTGGGGTCCGTGTGGATCTGGAAGTGGAGGTGTTCGGCTGTCCTGAGGGTGTCGTCCGAGTGGGTGTGGATTTTGAGGGTAGCTTTGTGAGCGATGGCTATTCCGCCGCCGATTCCGTTGGTTCGATCTCTTCTGGTGATTTTGTAGCCGTCCGGTATGGCGATGGCGATGTCCGGAGACGAGGAGTCGTTCCACCAGGTTTCGGTCAGGAAAGCCACGTCAGGAGCAGTGGTGTCGAGCAAATCCCAGAGCTCGATGGCGTGTTTTCGTGCGGAGCGGTTGTTGATGAGGATGCAGTTCAGGTGGTTGGGGTTGAATGTTTCAGTAGTTGGATTGGTCGTTCTGATGCAGGAGAAGTTGCAGGTACGGCAGGAAAAAGGTCCTTTAGTGTGCTTCGGGGATGCCCGGCAGCATTCAGTGGAGGGGCCGGGATTGAAGGCGAGGAGTTCGTTGATCGAGTAGCGGATGCGGGGGGCGCGAGGGCCAGGGGGTGTGGCGCTGGGCGCGGTCCGGGCGCGGTCCAGGCGCGGACGGGCGCAGACGGGCAGCATCAGCCATTAAGAAGGGAGGGGGGAGGGAGGAGCAGCTGGGAGGCGGGAGGCGGGAGGGAGCGGCAAATGGGGGCGCGAGGGGGGCGGGGCCGCAGGGAGGCAGCGGCAGGGAACGGGGAGCGCACAAGGGGCAAAAAACACTGAAAACGAGCAAAACTACAAGCAGTTACAATGAGAAAATACAATCAGAAATACAATAATGGCACAATACACGATCGGGGAGACAGCAATCAGGGGGGCACAAAGGGGGCAGAAGCGCCGGCAGCGAGGCGCTGAAAAATCGAAAAAGCCAAAAAACACTTACAGGACGGCGGAAGCGGCACACGGGTCAAGTGAGCCCACTAGCCACCAGGGATGAGGCGCAGGAGGATGCCTGCGGGTGGAGGAGGGCCTCGAACACGCAAACGGCAGCGTGCTCGTGGGACAGAGGCAGAAGGCAGCAGGTTGGTGCTGCGGTCGTGGGGGGCGAGCTCAGGACCTGAAACTGGTCAGAGTTCGCTCACTCGCGACGCGCAGCGCCAGCCATTTAGAAGGGAGGGGGGAGGGAGGAGCAGCTGGGAGGCGGGAGGGAGCGGCAAATGGGGGCGCGAGGGGGGCGGGGCCGCAGGGAGGCAGCGGCAGGGAACGGGGAGCGCACAAGGGGCAAAAAACACTGAAAACGAGCAAAACTACAAGCAGTTACAATGAGAAAATACAATCAGAAATACAATCAGAAATACAATAATGGCACAATACACGATCGGGGAGACAGCAATCAGGGGGGCACAAAGGGGGCAGAAGCGCCGGCGGCGAGGCGCTGAAAAAACGAAAAAGCCAAAAAACACTTACAGGACGGCGGAAGCGGCACACGGGTCAAGTGAGCCCACTAGCCACCAGGGATGAGGCGCAGGAGGAGGCCTGCGGGTGGAGGAGGGCCTCGAACACGCAAACGGCAGCGTGCTCGTGGGACAGAGGCAGAAGGCAGCAGGTTGGTGCTGCGGTCGTGGGGGGCGAGCTCAGGACCTGAAACAGGTCAGAGTTCGCTCCAACTGTCATACTTTGGTATGTGCAAATGAACATTAACATTGATATTTGTCAAATAGGTTGTAATAACACATTTGTGAAAGTACAGACTGACTCCAGATTGTTTTGTGATTCAAGGGTGTTTATTTAAGTACTAATAAGTGGAGGGGGATGTGCAATGGGCTGGGGTGATGGTGGAGGAATAGCTATGGTAGAGTCCAGTCTCTTTGTATCACAGGTGCATTGTCCAAGGGGGCATAGGAAGTGGAGCAATGTCAGATCAAGGTGGTCAGGGTGACATAGTGGGACAGAAGGGTGACAATCAGGAGAGTCTTATTTCCTGGTGGGGTCTTGGCAATGTTTTCTGTCTTGTGCCTGGATCACAGGTACTGTTTGCGGGGTGGTTCTCCTTCTGCAGGGGGTGGGGTGCTGGTGGCCTGTTGGTCCTGTGGCGGGACCTCCTGTCCACTAGCGCCGGTGGACGTGGCAGGCTGTTCATCGTTCGGGCTGGTGTCAGTGGCCCAGTGGTAGGGCACTGTCTCCCTCATGGTGTTGGCCAGGTCTGCCAGCACCCCTGCTATGGTGGCCAGGGTGTTGTTAATGGACTTCAAGTCCTCCCTGATCCCCAGGTATCGTTCCTCCTTCAGCCGCTGGGTCTCCTGAAACTTGGCCAGTACCGTGCCCATGGTCTCCTGGGAATGGTGGTATACTCACATGATTTTGGAGAGTGCCTCGTGAAGAGTGGGTTCCCTGGACCTGTTCTCCCCCTGTCGCACAGCAGTCCTCCCGGCTTCCCTGTTGTCCTGTGCCTCTGTCCCCTGAACCGTCTGCCCACTGCCACTGACCCCAGGTCCCTGATCATCCTGGGTTAGTCGGTTTGCCTGGGGTCTCTGTAGTGGTGGACACACTGCTGATTGACGTGTCCTGGGGACAGTGGCATGGGCCCACTGGGTGGGTGCTGTGGTGGTGTTTCCTGAGGGGGGAGGTTCAGTGGTGGTTTGGGACTGTGGCAGGGGAACCAACTGTCCAGAGGTCCCTGATGGGCTGGGCTGGTCATCTTGATCCAGGCGTGCAGAGTTGCTGTTGTCACTGTGGGCCTCTGCTGTGGGGGGACTGGATATGGCTGGCACCTCCTGTCCGGTTACGTTGGGTAGGAGTACTGTTGGGGTGTAAATGCATAGTTATTGTATCTGTGTGTGCCATCTTGTGCAATGGGTGAGTTTCCCTCTACTCCTGTGCTTGCATTGTTGCCTCGGCCCTTGTGTGAGTGGTGATTGTGTGCCCTGGCTGAGTCCCTCTACTGGACATGCTTTGGTGATAGGTGTCCATGCAGGTCTGTGATGGGTGTCCATGCATTGTTGTGACATGTAGGGCTTGGTATTGGAATGTGTGGGTTGGGATAGTGGGGTATCTGTGAGGTGTTGGGGTGATGGGTGTGAGGGTAGGGGTAGGAGTTTGTGATGGCATGCAGGTAGGGTGGGGGATATAATAGTAAAGATTTGACTTTCCAGAGTCCAGTCCTCCTGCTACTCCTGCCAGGCCCTCAGGATGCATGATCGCCAAGACTTGCTCCTCCCATGTGGTTAGTTGTGGGGGAGGGGATGGGGTCCACCGCAAGTCCTCTGTACTGCTACCTGGTGTCTAGATACCACAGAACGCACCTTCCCCCATAGCTCGTTCCACCTCTTCCTGATGTCATCCCATGTTCTTAGATGCTGTCCCACTGCGTTGACCCTGTCGACAATTCTCCGCCATAGCTCCATCTTGCAATGGATGTCTGCTGCACCTGTGATCAGAATAGCTGTGGCTCTACCCGGATGATTTCCTCCACCATGAACCTGAGCTACTCCTCAGAAAACCTGGGGTGTCTTTGAGGTGCCATGATGTGGTGTGGCTGATGTGTGAGGTGATGGTTGATATGATGTGTTTTTGCTATTCTCTCTCTATGCTTCTTCCAAAAATGTCGTTGTAAGGGGTTGTGGGTAATGTGGGTGTGTGTTTTATAGTGGTGTGAGTGTGTGGGAGTGGTGTGTGTCAGGTGTGTGTAGTTTGAACTGTCCAATGTGGTTGTGTTTTGTATATGTGTGTGTATTTTGAGCGCGGCGTTGTGTACCGCCAATGGATTACCACGGTTGAAAGACCGCCGTGTTTATTCGTGGGTCGTGATAGTGTGGGCGTATTCCTGTTGGTGTAAAGGTGTGGGTTTTGCTGTCGCCAGTTTATCACTGACCTTTGGTGTGGCAGACTTGTGTGGGTGTCTGTATTGTGGCGGATTTCTAGATGTGGGTCATAATACCTGTAGCGGATTTCCGCCACGGTATGTTGGCGCCCGTCAGAACGGCGGTCAGCGGTCTTTAACGCCAGGGTTGTAATTAGGGCCTAAATGTCTGAAAGACTTAACAAATAGTAGTAAAGAAAATGTCAGTTTATCAAGCTCATAGTCTGTAAGACTGAGCAAATACATCAACATACATTAAAACGGATAATAACGTCTAAAATACCAATACCATTACACAAGAACTACCTTTAAAAACCTTCCCAATGTATATGTTACATTGAACAAATCCACATTAAACAGGAGCCGAATCTCCTCTCTTCTATGCTGTATCTTATACTTTAGAAATATTGTTTGTAAAATGATATGCCTGGCAGGTAAAAACACATCTACATTGACCTCCGGCATTCAATAACCCATAAATTTACTAAAATTTAAATACAAAAAAGGCACACAGAATTTCAACAAATTCAAGTTCAAATGTATTAATGCTTTGGAACTCTAAAGAGGTCCACATAAAACAATTTAAATCAAGTTAAAACAGAAAACATCTTTTCTAAGGGGAATCATTAAAAAAATCATAAAATTAATTTACAACATGCAGACATTATTGTTACGAAGCCAATATTCATACTAAATTCAATATAGGTTTAAAAAACATTTTTAAAAAGTTAAATATTTGACAGCAAAACAATAATAACTGTAGTGCTTCCGAGGATAATCATACTGATAGTTTCAAGAAGATAGGTCTCAACCATTTACGGCGATGCAATATAGGGCCAGGGCAAATAAATAGAATGTGTTTCAAATCCTGGATATCATTCTGGCACAAATTACAAACTTCAGAAGTTCCATACCATTTAGATGTTAAACAATTTAAAGGTAACATGTCCAATTGCAGTAATGTCCAGAAACGTTGAACCCCATGAGGCATATTCCATGTTACATACGGTTGGACTTTATTCATTGTAATGGTATCTTTTATTCTAGGATAGCTCCTTTTCTTATCAGAGGTCTTGTATATTAAGGAAGACGCGTCTGTTTCAAGCAGGCCTTTAGTTGAGAGTAGGGGAGAGAAAGTGCCGTCATTTAGTCAAGGCAAATTTATAGTTCCAATAGAATAGAGATTATTCTTTCTTCCCCAGCAGTATTTCCTTTTCCATGTAGTACCTTAAGGTTTCCCCATCCCTTTTCTCCAGACAGGAGGCCCACAACAACAACATACACAATTGCTGGTTGGCTAACATTGACTGGTTTGGTACACAGAGTTTGCCTGCCATGATTCAAATAAATAACTAGTAGATCTCTTTGTGGCCAAGTAGCATAAATCCATAAACCTTGATTCCCTTTCACATATTTAATTTAAAACTTTTTTTCAAGAAGGCTGAGGCTCCACCACATGATAATGTATCAGGTTAAGATTTATCACCAGCCTCAATAATTTGAGTCTGACCCTTCCAGTCCATTACAGTTCACTACTGGAGATTTCCACAGCACAAACGTTTATCCCAAAGCGCAAACTTGGTTCCCATGACAGTTAATTCCAGGACTGTAAACAGGTTTCTCCTCAGAGGCGGAGCCATCACACCAGTCGGCAACCAAAGTAATTTTTTTAAACATTTGCCTTCGCTCTTATCTCAGTTTACATTTGAACCTAGGCATATGAGTTCCACCCCATATAAGCATTGTGGGGGCACCATAACCTTGTAAACGGTGAAAGACCGGAGACAACAAAGGGCGCCAAACTGTTTTAATTTAATTAATCCACTAGAGTTGATAAAACCTGGGCTTCCATAGCTTCCCAGTGTAAGTTTCAATTTAATTTCTCATTGAATATCATCCATAAATACTTACATGTGGTGGCCACTTCCACAACTGTGCTCCCCAGCACCCACGTAAATGGCTTGGATTTCCTTCCAGATTTAACAATTTTAGCTTTTCAATATTTTATGGCAAATTATTTGCCAGGCAATCATTTCTAAACAGCTCAAGTTTTTATTAAGCCCCACGTGCGTCAAATCTTGTCTTATAAATATTACTTTTAAATGTTTCCCACATTTTCTCTGGAACCATACACCTAGTTATTCTAACTTCCTTCTTACAACCCATCTGTACTAACTTCTATCATTTCATCATATCTTTTGCAATTAGTGCACTTAGCATTTCATCCCAATTTGCTTTATAATAACTGTAGGAAGTTGGCTCTGTATGTGCTATTTCAAAGTAAGGAATAGCATGCACAGAGTCCAAGGGTTCCCCTTAGAGGTAAGATAGTGGCAAAAAGAGATAATACTAATGCTCTATTTTGTGGTAGTGTGGTCAAGCAATAGGCTTATCAAGGGAGTAGTGTTAAGCATTTGTTCTACATACACACAGGCAATAAATGAGGAACACACACTCAGAGACAATTCCAGCCAATAGATTTTTGTATAGAAAAATATATTTTCTTAGTTTATTTTAAGAACCACTGGTTCAAATTCTACATGTAATATCTCATTTGAAAGGTATTGCAGGTAAGTACTTTAGGAACTTTGAATAATCACAATAGCATATATACGTTTTACATAAAACACATATAGCTATTTTAAAAGTGGACACTGCAATTTTCACAGTTCCAGGGGGAGGTAAGTTATTGTTAGTTCTTGCAGGTAAATAAACCAACTACGGGGTTCAAATTGGGGTCCAAGGTAGCCCACCGTTGGGGGTTCAGAGCAACCCCAAAGTTACCACACCAGCAGCTCAGGGCCGGTCAGGTGCAGAGGTCAGAGTGGTGCCCAAAACACATAGGCTTCAATGGAGGTAAGGGGGTGCCCCGGTTCCAGTCTGCCAGCAGGTAAGTACCCACGTCCTCGGAGGGCAGAGCAGGGGGGTTTTGTAGGGCACCGGGGGGGACACAGGTCAGCACAGAAAGTACACCCTCAGCAGCACGGGGGCGGCCGGGTGCAGTGTGCAAACATGCGTCGGGTTTTCAATAGGTTTCAATGAGAGACCAAGGGGTCTCTTCGGCGTTGCAGGCAGGCAAGGGGGGGGCTCCTCGGGGTAGCCACCACCTGGGCAAGGGAGAGGGCCTCCTGGTGGTCACTCCTGCACTGGAGTTCCGATCCTTCAGGTCCTGGGGGCTGCGGGTGCAGGGTCTTTTCCAGGCGTCGGGATTTCAGAGTCAGGCAGTCGTGGTCAGGGGGAGCCTCGGGATTCCCTCTGCAGGCGTCACTGTGGGGGCTCAGGGGGGTCAACTTTGGCTACTCACAGTCTTGGAGTCGCCGGGGGGTCCTCCCTGTAGCGTTGTTTCTCCACCAGTCGAGTCGGGGTCGCCGGGTGCAGTGTTGCAAGTCTCACGCTTCTTGCGGGGATTGCAGGGGTCTTTAAATCTGCTCCTCTGGAAACAAAGTTGCAGTCTTTGATGAACAGGGCCGCTGTTCTTGGGAGTTTCTTGGTCTTTTGGATGCAGGGCAGTCATCTGAGGATTCAGAGGTCGCTGGTCCTGGGGAAAGCGTCGCTGGAGCAGTTTTCTTCTGAAGGAGGGAGACAGGCCGGTAGGGCTGGGGCCAAAGCAGTTGGTGTCTCCGTCTTCTCTGCAGGGGTTTTTCAGCTCAGCAGTCCTCTTCTTCTTGTAGTTTCAGGAATCTAAATTCTTAGGTTCAGGGGAGCCCTTAAATACTAAATTTAAGGGCGTGTTTAGGTCTGGGGGGTTAGTAGCCAATGGCTACTAGCCCTGAGGGTGGGTACACCCTCTTTGTGCCTCCTCCCAAGGGGAGGGGGTCACATTTCTATCCCTATTGGGGGAATCCTCCATCTGCAAGATGGAGGATTTCTAAAAGTTAGAGTCACTTCAGCTCAGGACACCTTAGGGGCTGTCCTGACTGGCCAGTGACTCCTCCTTGTTATTCTCATTATTTCCTCCGGCCTTGCCGCCAAAAGTGGGGCCGTGGCCGGAGGGGGCGGGCAACTCCACTAGCTGGAGTGCCCTGTGGTGCTGGAACAAAGGGGGTGAGCCTTTGAGGCTCACCGCCAGGTGTTACAGCTCCTGCCTGGGGGAGGTGATAGCATCTCCACCCAGTGCAGGCTTTGTTACTGGCCACAGAGTGACAAAGGCACTCTCCCCATGTGGCCAGCAACATGTCTCGAGTGTGGCAGGCTGCTAAAACCAGTCAGCCCACACAGGTAGTTGGTTAAGGTTTCAGGGGGCACCTCTAAGGTGCCCTCTGGGGTGTATTTTACAATAAAATGTACACTGCCATCAGTGTGCATTTATTGTGCTGAGAAGTTTGATACCAAACTTCCCAGTTTTCAGTGTAGCCATTATGGTGCTGTGGAGTTCGTGTTTGACAGACTCCCAGACCATATACTCTCATGGCTACCCTGCACTTACAATGTCTAAGGTTTGGCTTAGACACTGTAGGGGCACAGTGCTTATGCACTGGTGCCCTCACCTATGGTATAGTGCACCCTGCCTTAGGGCTGTAAGACCCGATAGAGGGGTGACTTATCTATACTTCATAGGCAGTGTGAGGTTGGCAAGGCACCCTGAGGGGAGTGCCATGTCGACTTACTCGTTTTGTCCTCACCAGCACACACAAGCTGGCAAGCAGTGTGTCTGTGCTGAGTGAGGGGTCCCCAGGGTGGCATAAGATATGCTGCAGCCCTTAGAGACCTTCCCTGGCATCAGGGCCCTTGGTACCATGGGTACCAGTTACAAGGTACTTACCTGGATGCCAGGGTGTGCCAATTGTGAAAACAAAAGTACAGGTTTAGGGAAAGAACACTGGTGCTGGGGCCTGGTTAGCAGGCCTCAGCACACTTTCAATTCAAAACATAGCATCAGCAAAGGCAAAAAGTCAGGGGGTAACCATGCCAAGGAGGCATTTCCTTACACAACCCCCCCCCCCCCAAACGAAAGAGGATGAGACTAACCTTTCCCAAGAGAGTCTTCATTTTCTAAGTGGAAGAACCTGGAAATGCCATCTGCATTGGCATGGGCAGTCCCAGGTCTGTGTTCCACTATAAAGTCCATTCCCTGTAGGGAGATCGACCACCTCATCAGTTTTGGATTTTCACCTTTCATTTGCATCAGCCATCTGAGAGGTCTGTGGTCAGTTTGAACTACAAAGTGAGTACCAAAGAGGTATGGTCCCAGCTTCTTCAGGGACCAAACCACAGCAAAGGCCTCCCTCTCAATGGCACTCCAACGCTGCTCCCTGGGGAGTAACCTCCTGCTAATGAAAGCAACAGGCTGGTCAAGGCCATCATCATTTGTTTGGGACAAAACTGGCCCTATCCCATGTTCAGAGGCATCTGTCTGCACAATGAACTGCTTGGAGTAATCTGGAGCTTTTAGAACTGGTGCTGTGCACATTGCTTGTTTCAGGGTGTCAAAGGCCTGTTGGCATTCTACAGTCTAGTTTACCTTCTTGGGCATTTTCTTGGAGGTAAGTTCTGTGAGGGCTGTCACTATGGATCCATATCCCTTCACAAACCTCCTATAGTACCCAATCAAGCCAAGGAATGCCCTGACTTGAGTCTGGGTTTTTGGACCTGCCCAGTCCAGAATAGTCTGGATCTTAGGCTGGAGTGGCTGAACTTGGCCTCCACCTACAAGGTGTCCCAAGTAAACCACAGTTCCCTGCCCTATCTGGCATTTGGATGCCTTGATAGAGAGGCCTGCTGATTGCAGAGCCTTCAAAACCTTCTTCAGGTGGACCAGGTGATCCTGCCAGCTGGAACTAAAGACAGCAATATCATCAAGATAAGCTGCACTAAAGGACTCCAAACCAGCAAGGACTTGATTCACCAACCTTTGGAAGGTGGCAGGGGCATTCTTTAAACCAAAGGGCATAACAGTAAACTGATAATGCCTATCAGGTGTGGAGAACGCTGTCTTTTCTTTTGCTCCAGGTGCCATTTTGATTTGCCAGTACCCTGCTATTAAGTCAAAGGTACTTAAGAATTTGGCAGCACCTAATTTGTCTATCAGTTCATCAGCTCTAGGAATGGGATGGGCATCTGTCTTGGTGACAGAATTAAGTCCTCTGTAGTCCACACAAAACCTCATCTCTCTCTTTCCATCTTTGGTGTGGGGTTTGGGGACTAAGACCACTGGGCTAGCCCAGGGGCTGTCAGAGTGCTCAATTACTCCCAATTCCAGCATCTTGTGGACTTCCACCTTGATGCTTTCCTTAACTTGGTCAGACTGTCTGAATATTTTGTTTTTGACAGGCATGCTGTCTCCTGTGTCCACATCATGGGTACACAGGTGTGTCTGACCAGGGGTTAGGGAAAAGAGCTCAGCAAACTGTTGCAGGACCTTCCTACAATCAGATTGCTGTTGGCCAGAGAGGGTGTCTGAATAGATCACTCCATCTACTGAACCATCTTTAGGGTTTGATGAGAGGAGATCAGGGAGAGCTTCACTCTCAGCTTCCTGGTCTTCATCTGTTACCATCAACAGATTTACATCAGCCCTGTCATGGAAGAGCTTTAGGCGGTTCACATGGATCACCCTCTTGGGGCTCCTGCTAGTGCCTAGGTCCACCAGGTAGGTGACCTGACTCTTCTTCTCTAGCACTGGGTAAGGGCCACTCCATTTGTCCTGAAGTGCCCTGGGAGCCACAGGCTCCAAAACCCAGACTTTCTGCCCTGGTTGAAATTCAACCATTGCAGCCTTTTGGTCATACCAAAACTTCTGGAGCTGTTGGCTGGCCTCAAGGTTTTTACTTGCCTTTTCCATGTACTCTGCCATCCTTGAACGAAGGCCAAGTACATAGTCCACTATGTCTTGTTTAGGCTCATGAAGAGGTCTCTCCCAGCCTTCTTTCACAAGAGCTAGTGGTCCCCTTACAGGGTGGCCAAACAGAAGTTCAAAGGGTGAGAACCCTACTCCCTTCTGAGGCACCTCTCCGTGAGCGAAAAGCAGACATGGCAAGAGGACATCCCATCTCCTTTTGAGTTTTTCTGGGAGACCTATGATCATGCCCTTTAATGTCTTGTTGAATCTCTCAACAAGGCCATTAGTTTGTGGATGATAGGGTGTAGTGAATTTATAAGTCACTCCACACTCATTCCACATGTGTTTCAGGTATGCTGACATGAAGTTTGTACCTCTGTCAGACACCACCTCCTTAGGGAATCCCACTCTGGTAAAGATACCAATGAGGGCCTTGGCTACTGCAGGGGCAGTAGTCGACCTAAGGGGAATAGCTTCAGGATACCTAGTAGCATGATCCACTACTACTAGGATGTACATATTTCCTGAGGCTGTGGGAGGTTCAAGTGGACCCACTATGTCCACACCCACTCTTTCAAAGGGGACCCCCACCACTGGAAGTGGAATGAGGGGGGCCTTTGGATGTCCACCTGTCTTACCACTGGCTTGACAGGTGGTACAGGAGACACAAAACTCCTTAACTTTCTGGGACATGTTGGGCCAGTAGAAGTGGTTGACTAGTCTCTCCAACGTCTTGGTTTGTCCCAAATGCCCAGCAAGGGGAATATCATGGGCTAAGGTCAGTATGAACTCTCTGAACTCCTGAGGCACTACCACTCTCCTAGTGGCACCAGGTTTGGGATCTCTTGCCTCAGTGTACAGGAGTCCATCTTCCCAATAGACCCTATGTGTTCCAGTTTTCTTGCCATTGGACTCTTCAGCAGCTTGCTGCCTAAGGCCTTCAAGAGAGGGACAGATTTCTTGCCCCTTACACAACTGCTCCCTTGAGGGTCCCCCTGCGCCTAAGAGCTCAACCTGATAAGGTTCCAACTCCATAGGCTCAGTTCCCTCAGAGGGCAGAACTTCTTCCTGAGAAGAGAGGTTCTCTTTTTGTTGTTGTGTTGCAGCTGGTTTCCCAGCTGTCTTTCCTTTCCTCTTGGTAGGCTGGGCCCTTTTTCCAGACTCCAGCTCTACTTTTTCACCCTGAGCCTTGCACTGTGCCCTTGTCTTGACACACACCAGTTCAGGGATACCCAGCATGGCTGCATGGGTTTTCAGTTCTACCTCAGCCCATGCTGAGGACTCCAGGTCATTTCCAAGCAAACAGTCTACTGGGATATTTGAGGAGACCACCACCTGTTTCAGGCCTTTGACCCCTCCCCACTCTAAAGTTACCATAGCCATGGGATGTACTTTAGTTTGATTGTCAGCATTGGTGACTGGATAAGTTTGTCCAGCCAGGTATTGACCAGGGGAAACCAGTTTCTCTGTCACCATAGTGACACTGGCACCTGTATCCCTCAGGCCTTCTACACTTGTCCCATTAATTAAGAGCTGCTGCCTGTATTTTTGCATATTAGTGGCCAGGCAGCCAGTGTGGCTAAATCCATCCCACCCTCAGAGACTAATGTAGCTTCAGTGTGACACCTGATTTGCTCTGGGCACACTGTTGATCCCACTTGGAGACTAGCCATTCCAGTGTTAGCTGGAGTGGAGTTAGAAGTGGTACTTTTCTTGGGACAGGCCTTGTCTCCAGTTTGGTGTCCAGGCTGATTACAGCTAAGACACCAGGCCTTTTTGGGATCAAAGTTTTTACCCTTGTACCCAAAATTGTTTTGTGAAGAGGCTCTGGGCCCACCCTCCTGTGCAGGTTTTTGGGGGCCTATAGAAGACTCTTTACTATTTTAGTTTTTGGATGTCTCAACACCTTTCCCCTGGGGAGGCTTTGTGACCCCTTTCTTTTGGTCACCCCCTGTGGAAATCTTGGTCACCCTAGTCTTGACCCAATGGTCCGCCTTCTTTCCCAATTCTTGGGGAGAAATTGGTCCTAGGTCTACCAGATGCTGATGCAGTTTGTCATTGAAACAATTACTTAACAGATGTTCTTTCACAAATAAATTGTACAGCCCATCATAATCATTTACACCACTGCCTTGAATCCAACCATCTAGTGTTTTCACTGAGTAATCTACAAAATCAACCCAGGTCTGGCTCGAGGATTTTTTAGCCCCCCTGAATCTAATCCTATACTCCTCAGTGGAGAATCCAAAGCCCTCAATCAGGGTTCCCTTTATGAGGTCATAAGATTCTGCATCTTTTCAAGAGAGTGTGAGGAGTCTATCCCTACACTTTCCTGTGAACATTTCCCAAAGGAGAGCACCCCAGTGAGATCTGTTCACTTTTCTGGTTACACAAGCCCTCTCAAAAGCTGTGAACCATTTGGTGATGTCATCACCATCTTCATATTTAGTCACAATCCCTTTAAGGATTTTTAACATGTCAGGAGAATCTCTGACCCTAGTTATGTTGCTGCCACCATTGATGGGTCCTAGGCCCATCTCTTGTCTTTCCCTTTCTATGGCTAGGATTTGTCTTTCCAAAGCCAATCTTTTGGCCATCCTGGCTAACTGGATGTTCTCTTCACTGGAGTTATCCTCAGTGATTTCAGAGATGTTGGTCCCTCCTGTGAGGGAAGCAGCATCTCTGACTATTATATTTGGAGACAGGGCTGGAGTGGCCCTGTTCTCCCTAGTTAGGACTGGTAGGTGGGAATTTTCCTCCAAGTCACTATCTTCATCCTCTGTGTTGCCATCCTCAGAGGGGTTGGCTCTTTCAAACTCTGCCAAAAGCTCCTGGAGCTGTAGTTTGGAAGGTCTGGGGCCCATTGCTATTTTCTTTATTTTGCAGAGTGACCTTAGCTCCCTCATCTTAAGATGGAGGTAAGGTGTGAGGTCGAGTTCCTCCACATTCATCTTTGCACTAGACATTATGCTTCTAAAAGTTGGAATACTTTTTAAGAATCTAAGACTAGTTCTAGGTTCTAATTCAAACTTTCACAAAACTTTTAAACTCTAAATGAAATTCTAACAGGGACTAACACAAGGCCCTAGCAGGACTTTTAAAAATTTAGAAAAATAGTTCAAATTGCAAAAATCAATTTCTAATGACAATTTTTGGAACTTGTCGTGTGATCAGGTATTGGCTGAGTAGTCCAGCAAATGCAAAGTCTTGTACCCCACCGCTGATCCACCAATGTAGGAAGTTGGCTCTGTATGTGCTATTTCAAAGTAAGGAATAGCATGCACAGAGTCCAAGGGTTCCCCTTAGAGGTAAGATAGTGGCAAAAAGAGATAATACTAATGCTCTATTTTGTGGTAGTGTGGTCAAGCAATAGGCTTATCAAAGGAGTAGTGTTAAGCATTTGTTGTACATACACACAGGCAATAAATGAGGAACACACACTCAGAGACAATTCCAGCCAATAGGTTTTTGTATAGAAAAATATAATTTCTTAGTTTATTTTAAGAACCACAGGTTCAAATTCTACATGTAATATCTCATTTGAAAGGTATTGCAGGTAAGTACTTTAGGAACTTTGAATAATCACAATAGCATATATACTTTTTACATAAAACACATATAGCTATTTTAAAAGTGGACACAGTGCAATTTTCACAGTTCCAGGGGGAGGTAAGTTATTGTTAGTTCTTGCAGGTAAGTAAACCACCTACGGGGTTCAAATTGGGGTCCAAGGTAGCCCACCGTTGGGGGTTCAGAGCAACCCCAAAGTTACCACACCAGCAGCTCAGGGCCGGTCGGGTGCAGAGGTCAAAGTGGTGCCCAAAACACTTAGGCTTCAATGGAGGTAAGGGGGTGCCCTGGTTCCAGTCTGCCAGCAGGTAAGTACCCGCGTCCTCGGAGGGCAGACCAGGGGGGTTTTGTAGGGCACCGGGGAGGACACAGGTCAGCACAGAAAGTACACCCTCAGCAGCAGGGGGGCGGCCGGGTGCAGTGTGCAAACACGCGTCGGGTTTTCAATAGGTTTCAATGAGAGACCAAGGGGTCTCTTCGGCGTTGCAGGCAGGCAAGGGGGGGGCTCCTCGGGGTAGCCACCACCTGGGCAAGGGAGAGGGCCTCCTGGGGGTCACTCCTGCACTGGAGTTCCGATCCTTCAGGTCCTGGGGGCTGCGGGTGCAGGGTCTTTTCCAGGCGTCGGGATTTCGGAGTCAGGCAGTCGCGGTCAGGGGGAGCCTCGGGATTCCCTCTGCAGGCGTCGCTGCGGGGGCTCAGGGGGGACAACTTTGGTTACTCACAGTCTTGGAGTCGCCGGGGGGGTCCTCCCTGTAGCGTTGTTTCTCCACCAGTCGAGTCGGGGTCGCCGGGTGCAGTGTTGCAAGTCTCACGCTTCTTGCGGGGATTGCAGGGGTCTTTAAATCTGCTCCTCTGGAAACAAAGTTGCAGTCTTTGTTGAACAGGGCCGCTGTTCTCAGGAGTTTCTTGGTCTTTTGGAAGCAGGGCAGTCCTCTGAGGATTCAGAGGTCGCCGGTCCTGGGGAAAGCGTTGCTGGAGCAGTTTTCTTCTGAAGGAGGGAGACAGGCCGGTAGGGCTGGGGCCAAAGCAGTTGGTGTCTCCGTCTTCTCTGCAGGGGTTTTTCAGCTCAGCAGTCCTCTTCTTCGTAAGTTGCAGGAATCTAAATTCTTAGGTTCAGGGGAGCCCTTGAATACTAAATTTAAGGGCTTGTTTAGGTCTGGGGGATTAGTAGCCAATGGCTACTAGCCCTGAGGGTGGGTACACCCTCTTTGTGCCTCCTCCCAAGGGGAGGGGGTCACATTCCTATCCCTATTGGGGGAATCCTCCATCTGCAAGATGGAGGATTTCTAAAAGTTAGAGTCACTTCAGCTCAGGACACCTTAGGGGCTGTCCTGACTGGCCAGTGACTCCTCCTTGTTATTCTCATTATTTCCTCCGGCCTTGTTGCCAAAAGTGGGGCCGTGGCCGGAGGGGGCGGGCAACTCCACTAGCTGGAGTGCCCTGTGGTGCTGGAACAAAGGGGGTGAGCCTTTGAGGCTCACCGCCAGGTGTTACAGCTCCTGCCTGGGGGAGGTGATAGCATCTCCACCCAGTGCAGGCTTTGTTACTGGACACAGAGTGACAAAGGCACTCTCCCCATGTGGCCAGCAACATGTCTCGAGTGTGGCAGGCTGTTAAAAGCAGTCAGCCCACACAGGTAGTTGGTTAAGGTTTCAGGGGGCACCTCTAAGGTGCCCTCTGGGGTGTATTTTACAATAAAATGTACACTGCCATCAGTGTGCATTTATTGTGCTGAGAAGTTTGATACCAAACTTCCCAGTTTTCAGTGTAGCCATTATGGTGCTGTGGAGTTCGTGTTTGACAGACTCCCAGACCATATACTCTTATGGCTACCCTTCACTTACAATGTCTAAGGTTTGGCTTAGACACTGTAGGGGCACAGTGCTCATGCACTGGTGCCCTCACCTATGGTATAGTGCACCCTGCCTTAGGGCTGTAAGGCCTGCTAGAGGGTTGACTTATCTATACTTCATAGGCAGTGTGAGGTTGGCATGGCACCCTGAGGGGAGTGCCATGTCGACTTACTCGTTTTGTCCTCACAGCACACACAAGCTGGCAAGCAGTGTGTCTGTGCTGAGTGAGGGGTCCCCAGGGTGGCATAAGATATGCTGCAGCCCTTAGAGACCTTCCCTGGCATCAGGGCCCTTGGTACCAGGGGTACCAGTTACAAGGGACTTACCTGGATGCCAGGGTGTGCCAATTGTGAAAACAAAAGTACAGGTTTAGGGAAAGAACACTGGTGCTGGGGCCTGGTTAGCAGGCCTCAGCACACTTTCAATTCAAAACATAGCATCAGCAAAGGCAAAAAGTCAGGGGGTAACCATGCCAAGGAGGCATTTCCTTCCAATAACCATGTTTTTTTTGCCTATACCAAGGCTACACACTCCAACTTAGTCTTTTGAAACATTTCACTCTCCTCAGGCTATTTGGGACCCCCTTTTTGTGACTCAATTTCTGTGGCCTCTTCTTCAAATCCTATTGCTGACGATTGAATCAGGGTTGTTTATTTACAAAAGGTTGCTCTTTCCCTAGGGTGAAAACAATACACTTTACAATTATTAGGGTCAGGAAATTCACCATGTTCTCCAGTGGTGTAGCAAAACTTCAAGGGCCCCCTTCAAAGTACACAGAGGGCCCCCCTTCTCCCTGGCCCACCACCTACCAGTTTTGCTGAGGGGGCCCCTTAGATCTTGGGGCCCCACGCACCCCTGAAGCTGCAGGGGCTTTTGTTACTCCGCTGACCTTTGCAATCGTCGGATTACACAACTTAAATACAGCAACAGAATCTTTCTCCCTCACTGAAGGAACATTGGTTTCTTGATAATGAGCCAATAGCACTATATACTTATCATCTATGTGTGTGTTATATGTTTAGAGAAGGAGGTTTCTGAAGAGATCACACTTTGCTTTTGTGAAGAAACCGAATGAAATACCAATCTTGGTCCCCAGTGATCACTCCCCATCATTTCTACTACTCTAAAATTCTTGCACATGTTGAAGAAGCATGCTTGAATAAATATGCAGTCTAGAGGCTTAAACTTGCTAACTTCTTCCAGCTTTTAGCACAGTGAGAAATATGGTGGATGAGATTTCCACTTTCTTTGTCAAAAGCCAGCAAACATCACTTTCTGCAGTGCACATTATGTAGTAAATCCAGTCTCAGTTGTGCTATTTGGAGGATTTGTTTTGACAATTAAGGGGAAATTCCATATTTCTGGGCAGTTTTGTTCTTGTGGGGGATTTGATTTTACAACAAGGTTCCTTATAGACTGATGCAATTTTTGTTTGTCCTTTTAATTACCTCTTGCTTGGGTAGTTAGAGAGATAACCTTTGAAGCGTGTATGCTCACTCTGATTTTAGCTCGATCCACTTTTATCCTTACAAAGCTGGACCATTTAGATATGGGTAAATCGCATATTTGCTGTAAATGAGGATTCAAAAGGGGGAAATCATCATCCCACACATCTTTTATCCTTTGATTGCCCTACCCAAGCAAATATCTATACTCCAATAAAGGTGTACCTGGTAACCCTTATGATGTAACTATATTTACATATGTCATGGGCACAATGGAAAAATGTCAAGGGAAATGCTCTAGCACTATTTACACAAAGTCTGTGCAAACTTTGGAGAAAGTATCTGTCACTTGTGCAAGTATCTGTTACAGGTGCCTGTAGGCATCTGGTCACTCAAGTGAGTTAATGGTGAGGAGACCTGACTTCACCAATAGGATTCAGTTAAAAAAGACGTATCAAGTCTAACCTTTCGTTATTCCATCTCGGAATATGGGAATGTATCCTACTTTATTGCTGTGGTCACTGTGGGGGTCATTCTGACCCTGGCGGTCGGTGACCGCCAGGGTCACCGACCACGGGAGCACCGCCAACAGGCTGGCGGTGCTCCCTCGAGCATTCTGACCGCGGCGGTTCAGCCGCGGTCAGAAACGGAAAGTCGGCGGTCTCCCGCCGACTTTCCGCTGCTCGGGAGAATCCTCCATGGCGGCGGATTCTGACACCCCCTACCGCCATCCTGTTCCATGGCGGTAGGTGGTGCCGCGGGGCCCCTGGGGGCCCCTGCAGTGCCCATGCCAATGGCATGGGCACTGCAGGGGCCCCGTAAGAGGGCCCCACAAAGTATTTCAGTGTCTGCAAAGCAGACACTGAAATACGCGACGGGTGCAACTGCACCCGTCGCACCTTCCCACTACGCCGGCTCAATTCTGAGCCGGCGTCCTCGTGGGAAGGTAGATTTGCCCTGGGCTGGCGGGCGGCCTTTTGGCGGCCGCCCACCAGCCCAGGGCAAATCTCAAAATACCCTCAGCGGTCTTGCGACCGCGGAGCGGTATTTTGTCGGGGGAAGACTGGCAGGCGGCCTCCGCCGCCCGCCAGTCTCAGAATCACCCCCTATGTTCCTTGTTGACTTGTAATTGATTTAATTCACATAGTCTATGTATGAAGAGGCAGGGCATTGGCTAGTTCTTTCTCAATCTGGGGCAAATGGTGTTCCTGAACATCTGTTGGCTAAGCCTCTCAAGACCTTTCACAGCAAGAAATACTTTTTTGTAACAAACGTGGCTATTCTTAGCCCACGTTCATCTTCCTCAAGATGGAGTTTGCTCAAGGCTATCTAGTTTTTGCCCAGCCTACCAAACTATGTTAGTAGATGTTTTTAATTAATGCACTTAGGCAGCACGTATAGTGGATAATTATTAATAGATGCCAGGGCCTTCCTGGAGCTTCTACTCTATTCCACTGTGACAAGAACTCCAGGCACCATTTATGCGTATATGTAAATGTAGAAGGTATTGGTTAGCGCATGATCAACAAACTTTCTCGGTGCTGTCAACTGTTTGAATGGAAGAAACTGTTCACCATAGTAAAGACTGAGGAGAGAGTTAAGCATTAAAAAATAATGTTTTCAGCACTGTCCTGAAAATAAGGGGTGATAATTGACCTCTTAAAGGCAGCAGCAGGAAATTCCAAATTTAATAACGGTGACAGAGAATACTTATCACTGAATGTCTGTGTTCTTTCGTTGGGAAAATAATAAGAGAAAAATATTTTTGAAAGAAGCTGCCTAAGTAGCTTGTATCAGCTGAAATTTATCTTAAGAAATCCTGGTTTGTTTGTATAAATAACATTTTTCAGAATGGGCAGAGCTTTGAAAGCAATGCTTTTGTGTACCGGTAGCCAACTCAAAGTTCTGAGGACAGAGGAAATGCAGTACTACGTTTTAAGAACATAGAGCAAGTGGGTTGCTGAATTTTGGCTACGGTGAGCCAGGAGACCAGGCTCTAAAGGGCATTTAAGAGTACACATTCCTATAATCTAATCAAGATTGTGTCAGTGCAATAACGATTGGAGCCTTGAGATCCTTTTCTAAAAATAGGATTTTTTTATTGAAGGATTTCAGGTGAAAAAAGCAGGTCTTGGACACTTTTGATCTTTGAGAAGTTGAATAGTTCAACCAGTGTATATAATGAGGTTGTAGACTTGCAAAGCGACAGTAGCAGAGGTAGCAAAGGAAGACTGCCAGTTAGGATCATTTATCTGAACTTTGGGGCAGGTTAGACGAATCTCCATTTTGTTGGTGTTTAATTGCAGGAGGTTGGTGTTCATCCACCAGTGGGTTTTAAGCAGACACTCAGAAGGGGGAGGATAAGCCAATGATAATCTGAGAATCATCAGGGTGCACATAAAATCTTACTTTCATCTGATGGAAGAAATGCGCCAAAGGCTTTATGTAAATGTTAAAGAGCCAAAGGGATAACACGGTACGCCACACACAATGGTTCTTGGTTCAGGAGAGAAAGAGTGAAGCATAAACAACTGCTGATGCTGAATCAAAAATGTCTTTAACCAGGCTAAAAGTACTGGCATCCAGACCGATATTAAAGATGCAGCAATGCGGTTGGGGGGCAGCATTTGGGCATCGAAGAATGCAGACGGGCTTGCCGTAGGTGTGCCTCCAACGCACCAGTGGCATTTCCGCGCATCTGGTGCGCTTTTGTAGGGTTTGGTTGGTCAACACATGTGACTGTGTCTAGATCGCAAATAAAAAATAGCCCCAATAAGGCAATTAAAAAGAGGAGCGGACCCGGAACTGAAATCATCCTCAAATGCTATAATGGTGGATCAGCCCATAAGTGCTAAGATGATAACAACCCAAACCCCCAGAGCTGCTCACAAAATGTAACTCAGCCCTCAAGCACTCTTCTGCATGAGAATAAAAAATAGAAATTCAAATCACAAACTTGAAACAAAAAATGTAATACAAATAATATGACAGATCTTTTGTTAAAATAGCTCAACAAACAATAATTCAGGTCCATGTGCACGTTTGTAGGGTTGGGCTCATCAATACATGTGAGGGTATCTGGACGACTAGCCAACACTACTCCCAATATCTAAATATAAAAAAAGTTCTTGCTGGATTAAAATTCCCTTCAATAATGTAAGATCATTTTACTTTTCGATGCAATTCTGAATTTAATTCAATGGTTCTTTGATGCCAAAGAAAACACCCAGGCTTTTCAGAAGACTTCATTGCTATTTAAAGCTTGAGCCTTTACATATTGTGTTTGTACAGCAGACTGATTATTTTACCTTTGGGCTTAGATCTGTTGAGTGTGCATCCAGAGACTTTGACGTGTTCTGAAATAGTAGTGATGGGAGCTGGGTCTCATCTTTCTGCTTTGGAAACAAGCCAAATGATGCCCTCAGAACATGCTCATGCTGCCACTTTTCCCTAAAAAGGCTGTGGTGAACACACTATTCAATCTCAGAGTGTCAATAGAAGACTAACAGAAAAAGTAGGCTGCAGTGGAAAACCCTGTCTGATCCCTAGTGCAAGCATCAAAGGAGCTGAGGAAAGACTGTGTTCTAATTGTAGTCCTAGGGGGATGGTATAGGATCATCACTGCTGTGATAAAGGACAGACCTGAATCAGATTTATAAATGATATTATACCGAAAAGGCTAATATACTATGTGAAATAACTTTTCAGTAACACCCTTCGCGAGGCTAGAAGATGTTCTGCCTGCAGGAATCACATATGAGTTTGGTAAAGTCGCTCTACACACTTCATGCATCCTGTTGGGTGGCATTGTATCAATGAGTTCAGCATGGTAGTCAGAGGAGAAACAAATACTGTTGCATATATTTTACAGTGCAAAAACAAGTGAGAATTTGGTCTGTAGTTTGTGGGCTGCAATGGGGCTGTTTCAGAAATCAGCACAAACGCTGTTGCCCCACCATCCCCATTCCTGATCCCAAGGCTAAGGCCACTAATTTACTTTCCCTAGTACAGTGATTCCCAACCATTTGACTTCTGTGGCCCCCCCACTTTAGCATTACTGGAGCCTGGGGACCCCCACTAAATCTTTATTGGAATCCAGGAACCCCCCCCCCAATGAGTAATTACTGAAAGCTGGGGATCTGTTAATATTATTTAATTTTCTAAGCAGTCACGGACCCCCTGAGGAGGCTTTGCGGACCCCCAGGGGTCCCCAGACCACAGGTTGGGAACCACTGCCCTAGTAAATTCTAGGGAGGGTGAAATAAGGTATTAACCATCTTCATATAAAAGGAATTGGTAGGACCATCTGGGGCAAGGGGTTTATTTAAGAGGAGAATGGTGATAGCGCAGGTGAGCTCCACTTCACATTAAGGTTATCTCCATCTGCTTGTGTGATTCCCAGACTCAGAGTGGGTTAATCTTGTTCAAATAAAGAGCTATCACACCTCAAGTAGCAGGTTTATCAGGGAGTAGAGTTTAGTGTACAGTTCCTATAATGAGTTGAACATGTCTTTATATTTCATTAGAATACGATCATTATTGATTTTCATTAGAGATATATAGGCCCTCATTACAACATTGGTAGTAAATGCCGCCTACCGGCGTGCTGACGGCCGCCAACATACCGTGACCGCGGCGGTATATCCTTACGGGTATTATGACCCACAAAGAGAAATCCGCCACTATACAGACACCCACACAAGTCCGCCAGCCCAAAGGTCAGTGATAAACTGGCGGTACCAAAACCCAAACCGTTACGCCAACAGAAATAAACCCACAGCATCATGAAACACGAATCACCGCGGCGGTCATTCAACCGCGGTAAACCACTGGCTGGACACACCGCCGTGCTCAAAATACACACACACACTAACAAAACTACATCACATTGGACAATTCAAACTACACACACCTGACACACATACACACACCACATACACACACCCAATCCAATATAAAACACACACCCACAAAACCCAGAACCCCTTACAATGAAAATAAATATTGCCAACTGAGAGAGAGACAAGCCAGGAGCACCCACTGAATCTGAGCCACATAACACCATAACCCATACACCATCCATGCACCTCACAGCACACACCTCAACACATCACCACACACACCCTCACACATACCACTCACACTACACCCATGGCACCACAAAGACACCCCGGGTTATCAGATGAGGAGTTAAGGGTCATGGTGGAGGAAATCATCTGGGTAGAGCCACAGCTATTCGGATCACAGGTGCAGCAGACATCCATTGCTAGGAAGATGGAGCTATGGCGGAGAGTCGTGGACAGGGTCAACGCCGTGGGACAGCAGCCCAGAATAAGGGATAACATCAGGAAGAGGTGGAACGACCTGCGGGGGAAGGTGCATTCCATGGTTGCAAGACACCAGGTAGCTGTACAGAGGACTGGCGGTGGGCCCCCACCTCCTCCCTCACAACTAACAACATGGGAGGAGTAGGCCCCCAGGCACGTCAGGCCCTGCCCCAGTCAGCCCTGCTGCCCTCAGTGAGGAGGCTATTGACCTCCTGAGATCCCTCACTGTTGGACAGTCAACCATACTGAATGCCATCCAGGGTGTCGCAGGGCATTTGCAACAAAAATATGCATACCTGGAAGGGCATTCACTCTGGCGTGGCAGCCCAACAGAGAGCATTCCAGGCTCTGGCCTCCGCACTGATGGCAGCCATTGTCCCTTTCTCCAGCCTCCCCTCTCCAACTTCCTCTACCCAGTCTCAATCCCCTCAACCCCAACCTATCCCAAGCATGCCTTCAGACCAGCAATCACCCAAATCAACACACAGAAGTGGCTCAGGCAAACACAAGCACCACACTTCATCTCACAGGCACTCACACAAGCACCATCCCCATGCAGACACACCAACATCCACTGTGTCTCCCTCCTCCTCCTCATTCACCCCCTCCCAGTAGCGTCTCCACTCACACCTGCATGCACTACATCCTCATCCACTCCCTCCATCACCTGCACGCCTATCACTACATGCCCCTCACTGGCAGTCACCACCCACACATCCATGCACACGTCCCCTGTGTCCTCTCCCACTGTATCTGTGACCCCCTCCTCCCAAAGTACACAAACGCAAGCACACACCCACCCAACAGCCATCCACCTCACAACAGCATCCAGCTCATGCACCTGCAGAATGACACCTCCTACAACCACTCCCTCTTCCTCCACTCCCAAACCTTCACCCTCTTACCACCCCAGTGTCCCTAAGAAGCTTTTCCTCTCCAACATTGTCCACTTCCCTACCCCTACCCTCCTCCCCCCGTCCTTCACCTCTGGCCAGAGTGGCCAGAACCAAGCCCAGCACCTCAGCCACCCACCCCGGCGTTCATGTTCCTGGTGTATGAGAAGATACACCAGCATGGGGAACACCTGCAGCTCGGGCTCCATGGCGTCCTGGTTTTTCCTGTGTCGAGAGGTGAGTCATTTCCCTTCAGAGTACTGTTTCCGCAGTGCTTTTGATGGTGTTGATGGGGTACCGCTCCAGAAAAGCTGGCGGATGAGCAGGTTTTAAGGGAGTGGGCGGTACATTGTCTTCTGCCTGGCTGTTGGCGGTTACCGTTGCAGTGTTTGTTGCTACCGCCGTGGCTGTCGGAGTGTTAAAGTGGCTGTATGTGTTGGCGGTTTCCGCCGTGGTCATGATTCCATTGTTACTGCCGCTTTAACACCATCCGCCAGGGTTGTAATGAGGGCCATATTCTGTTTTTCTAATATTTGAAGTAAGTCACTAGTAAACAGTCAGATGAGTTAGTGATGCAAAAAGATTTTGGCCCTGATTTAGATGTTGGCAGACTGGTTACTCTGTCACAACGGTGACAGATATCCCGTCCACCGAAATATAAATCCCATAGGATTTAATGGGATTTAGATTTCTGTGGATGGGATATCCGTAACCATAGTGACAGAGTAACCCATCCACCAATATCTAAATCAGACCCTTTCTTGACTGGCATTCTATCCAGGAGTCTGCACCTTTTATTGGTAATGTAGTATATTTGTATTTCAACTGTTTAAGCTTGTGGAGACTGAAGCAAATTCTCAAGGCTAGACAGGCTGTTTATATGCTTCTTAAACTCATTTCTAAGACCATCCTTTTAATATTAATGTCTTTATTTTACTTGATGTTTGATTTTTTTATTGAGGTCCTTCTGATAGAGCCCTTCATTGTCTCCCAGAGTAGAGAATGGGACATGTTATCACAATAATTTTTCTTAAAGTATAATAGGAGTGCTAATTGAAAGTCTCCACATATACATGGCTGTCTGGAAATGGCAGGGAAGGTTCTTAATGCCTATGCATTGCCTATGCATCAGTGACTCAGGCTACAAATTTTTTCTGTAAAGGATGAGCCGCGTGACCTAAGTGAGTCAGAAGGTAGCACATGTGAGAACAAATATGGTGGGGAAATGAAATGATGGTGAATTGTTGTGCTGTTGTATTGTGTATTTAAATGCATGCCCTAAGGCTAAATGCTTACAGAGGGAGCCTCTGGGTTTATAGACCTTGGGTGTTCTGAATTTATTTCAATTGTTTATGGAACATGGGATCAAGAACGACATAGAACACTCAACCCCCACGAGTTAGGAGATAATGGAAATTAATATATCTTCCCACATCATGTCCAGTAATGTGGTGAACTGCAGGTGGCCCATAAATAGTCATACTTTAAATGGTAGTGGCTAGGAAATCAATGGGTAAATACTGCAGTTTCTCTTCAATGTAAATGAACACCTGGCTCAGTAGCAGAGATTGTATCCCAAATGGCTTATGGTGGACACTCTTAAAGTAAACTTTACTAATTACTTAGTGGGCAGCTAAATAGTTGGGATTATGCACCATTTACCTGGAAGTCAGAGAAATACCAAAATAAACTTCAGCATTTACCTGGCTACTAGTTAAACGGCAAGTGCTTTATATTGTTCGGCTGTCATCCAAACTGATAGAAAATAAACTATTTACAGAGCCAAAAGTTTACTAGCAGAGATTATATTCTGTTTGACTAGGGGTTGTGCCAAAGGACCTATAGATAAATTGGCTAGCAGAGTTTATATACTATTTGGTGGAAGGTAGTGCCAAAAGCAAATTAATCTCACTAATTTCCTGGGAGCAGAGAGAACATAAATAGTAAATAAATTGTAGTTTACCAGGACCTTCAGTGAGTTCTAAGGACTATCGTGAACCTACTGAAATTGTAGGTTAGAATTATATTTGGTAGAACAGTGCATAGCAATAATCAAACTATTGGGTGTTCAGTGGAAGTCCAGATGGATAAAGTGTTATTATTATTTTTTTTGCAATGTGTGCAGATAGAACTGACAGTGGGTTATAAAGTCTCAATAAAACCTAGAGATTTACACTGTACCTAACGAAAAAATATGCCTGGTTATAAGGTGGCTCAGCGATTATTGAACTAATAAACCTGCTTATTATGAGTCACAATTTTAGGGAACTATTCGAAGCTTCCTGCGCAGATGTTTTATTACTGTGGTGGTATTGATTACAATAGGATTATTGTACACACGGATAACAATAGTGCATTAGGGTTTGCTCTTCCTTTTTTTGTATTAGTTAATACAACTGTATTTTTGTACTCTAATAGTCTGTTTTACTCCCCAGTGTAAGTATTGGTGTTAGGGCTGATCTTTAGATCCGCCTTTTTAATAGCTATATTGCATTTATATTTTACACACATACTCATATATAAATACATATGTATATGTGTGTGTAAAATATAAATGCAATTATATATATATATATATATATATATATATATATATATATATTTAAAAAATCAAGGGTTACAACTTTGTTATAGTTACGGGTTCTTACATTACGCTAACAACACATTTAAACTACACAAACATTAGAAATACAAAATAATAAAGAACCTATGTTCCCCCAGCCTTTCCCAGGCGGTTTCCCCTGCCAGAGAAAGGCTTGCAGAAGGGGTGCTCCAGGACCCCTGCACTACCCATGCACTTGGCATGGGCAGTGCAGGGGCCCCTGCACAGCCCTGTAGTGCATGTCACTGCCCGATTTATGGGCAGTGATATGCGTGGCGGGTGCTGCTGCACTGCCGCACTGCAACATTGATGACGGCCGTCCGCAATGTTCAGGCCCAGCATTCCGCTGGGCCAACAGGCGCCGGCCCAGCAGAATGTTCTTTATTGGGCTGGCGGGGTCTTCAACGGGCTGGTGGTCTGTGTTTAGACCGCCAGCATGAACACTGCAGGAAATCCTGCCGTGTTCGTAATGACTCCCTAAGTGACTAACAGGCAGAAGCTATTTTGGATATACAAGGGCCTAGGCAGGCACAAAGGACATGAATAAACCTTGGTGGCCTCTGGGGAATGCATGTTTCCTTTACACCCTCTTTGTTTCTTAGGGTGAACTGTGCTGCTCTGGCTGACTATACTGTCCACTTGCTGTGTGATTACATGGAGAGGTATGAGTTAATCCAAAACTTAAGAAATTTGACTTCTTTGGATAGGTTGGCAGAAAAGCATTCCATTTGTAGTTGATCAGGCCAATTTTGCACACTTTTAGTTTTGAGTTCATGGCCATTGAGAATTAATTCAGTCTTTTCTGGCTTTAACTTGAGCAAGTCAAAGGAGATCCATTTTGTTTTAATGTTGATTATACGGCTTTTAGGAGAGACAATGTTGGTCAAGGAGGCAATTTTCATGTTCATGGTGGATGGATGGCTTGTGCTCCAGTCAGGGAGGACATAGCCTAGCAGTTCTGACCAGACTGTTCCCATGAGGAAGAGGGTCAAGACTGATATGCATATGGCTGGGTCCAAACGGAGGTGGCATGGTGAGCAAAAGAATAATGGGTTTAGATGCTACCCTGAGCAATTGTCAGTGGTTATACAAATTTCAATCATTCCTTCCATCACCTTTTGTGTGATTGATGCTTCAGAGTCACAACAAGAATGCCCTATTCTCACCCTTGTGGAGGCCCTGTTAGAACAGATCCTGCTTGCAGCCCAGCCCCGTCCAGCCATGCTTGTGCCTGCCCACCCACTTCTGCTTCTTCCAGCCCACTGCCAGCCTCGTAGCTTCGCAGCACAGCGCTTCAATCCCAGTGTTTTCCAGAGGTGACGCAATGTCCGTTCATCAGTGGCACCAGGACTGAGGGTGCAGAGGGTGACGAGCATTCTTTTCCCTCCCTCTTGTGAGCTAATGGAGATGACATGAGGAAGTCTCTTTGCAGAGCGTTATAGGAAGGAGTGCACTATAGAGAGAATTTGGGTTCAGGGTGGGCAGGTGGCCCTTATAGGCACTCTTCCTCCACTGAGCTCTAGCCCATTGGAGAGGTGGAGGGTTCTGACGTGCGGCAGGGTGGGAGGCCGACCTCTCGTCCTCAGCCAGTCCAAGGGTACAGCGCCTCTCCTCCACTGTAACCTGCCTCCACTATTACTTTGGAAATTTTCTAGAAGAAGTTGCCTCTTCTTCTCCTCCTGTCCCTACCGACTGTGAAGCACTTTTGGACAAAGCAAGGTGCGTGCGGTGGTGGTGGCAGCAGTGGTAAATCGGGGGCGTGCTAAAGGAGGTAAGAGCAGCTTTTATCTTTTTAATTGCTCCCAGCTTGACTGTAGTAGTTTTTAATTGCCTACTATGGTTCCCTCCTTTCGCGTCCGTCTCCACCCCCCCATGCTTCTCCAAAAGAAAGCTCTGCCTGGTGTCTCGAAAGGGAGAGCCCAAGGGAGGCCTTGGAAAAGGAGAAAGACAGGGGATGAAAAGGCGAATGTCCGGCCTGACTTAAGTTCCTTATCAAATGGGAATGTTCCCTGATCGCCCTTGGCCACATCAGTAAGGAATTTTGTCTCCAAACATTTTAACATTGGCTCCCCATCTCCATCAAGTATGGGGGAGTAGGTTATCCAGTGTCCCCCATTTATTAAAAGAGGGGGTATTCTGGACAGATAATCCTGCCCAACTAGTCCATCCTCTGGAGATCTCTCCACAGCCCACCCTGGGTGAGAGTCCAAGTCTGTTATCTTCACCCCGCTTTAACATTTCGCTACCCCCTTTGATGTTGGAAGGGTCTGGGTCCTCACGGTCGGAACATAGCACTTCTCTGGATCAATCAATCAATCAATCATTTCATTTGTAAAGCGCACTATGTACCCGTCAGGGTTTCGAGGCGCAGGGGGGCGAGCTGTTAGCGGTCGAAGAGCCAGGTCTTGAGGAGTCTCCTGAAGGTGAGGAGGTCCTGGGTCTGGCGTAGAGAGGTGGGGAGAGAGTTCCAGGTCTTGGCGGCGAGGAAGGAGAAGGATCTGCCGCCGGAGGTCTTGCGCTGGATCCTGGGGACGATGGCGAGGGCGAGATTGGCAGAGCGGAGTTGACGAGTGGGGGTGTAAAAGTTGAGTCTGGAGTTGAGGTAGGTAGGTCCAGTGTTGTGTAGAGCCTTGTGAGCGTGGGTGAGGAGTTTAAAGGTGATCCTCTTGTCAACGGGGAGCCAGTGGAGGTCCTTCAGGTGAGGGGAGATGTGACATCGGCGGGGTATGTCGAGGATCAGGCGGGCGGGGCCGCAGGGAGGCAGCGGAAGGGATCGGAGAGCAGGGGGAGCGCACAAGGGCAAAAGGCTAAAAAAATCGAGCGAAATTAAAGGCAGTCACAATATGAAAACACACAGTATGAAATACAGTAATGGCACAGTACACGATCGGGGAAACAGCAATCAGAGGGGCACAGCGGGGGCAGAAGCGCCGGAGGCGAGGCGCAGAAAAATGAGAAAAACAACTTACGGGACGGCGGAAAGCGGCACACGGGTCAAGTGAAGCTAGTCAGAGCCCACTAGACCCCAGGGATGAGGCGCAGGAGGATGCCTGCGGGTGGAGGAGGGCCTCGAACACGCAAACCGCAGCGTGGTCGGGGGACAGAGGCAGGAGGCAGCAGGTTGGTGCTGCGGTCGTGGGGGGCGAGCTCAGGACCTGAAACAGGTCAGAGGTCGCTCACTCGCGACGCGCAGCGCCAGCCATTAAGAAGGGAGGGGGGAGGGAGGAGCAGCTGGGAGGCGGGAGGGAGCGGCGAATGGGGGCGCGAGGGGGGCGGGCCGCAGGGAGGCAGCGGCAGGGATCGGAGAGCAGGGGGAGCGCACAAGGGGCAAAAGGCTCAAAAAATCGAGCGAAATTAAAGGCAGTCACAATATGAAAACACACAGTATGAAATACAGTAATGGCACAGTACACGATCGGGGAAACAGCAATCAGAGGGGCACAACGGGGGCAGAAGCGCCGGAGGCGAGGCACAGAAAAATGAGAAAAACAACTTACGGGACGGCGGAAAGCGGCACACGGGTCAAGTGAAGCTAGTCAGAGCCCACTAGACCCCAGGGATGAGGCGCAGGAGGATGCCTGCGGGTAGAGGAGGGCCTCGAACACGCAAACCGCAGCGTGGTCGGGGGACAGAGGCAGGAGGCAGCAGGTTGGTGCTACGGTCGTGGGGGGCGAGCTCAGGACCTGAAACAGGTCAGAGGTCGCTCACTCGCGACGCGCAGCGCCAGCCATTAAGAAGGGAGGGGGGAGAGAGGAGCAGCTGGGAGGCGGGAGGCGGGAGGGAGTGGCGAATGGGGGCGCGAGGGGGGCGGGGCCGCAGGGAGGCAGCGGCAGGGATCGGAGGGCAGGGGGAGCGCACAAGGGGCAAAAGGCTCAAAAAATCGAGCGAAATTAAAGGCAGTCACAATATGAAAACACACAGTATGAAATACAGTAATGGCACAGTACACGGTCAGAGGGGCACAGCGGGGGCAGAAGCGCTGGAGGCGAGGCGCAGAAAAATGAGAAAAACAACTTACGGGACGGCGGAAAGCGGCACACGGGTCAAGTGAAGCTAGTCAGAGCCCACTAGACCCCAGGGATGAGGCGCAGGAGGATGCCTGCGGGTGGAGGAGGGCCTCGAACACGCAAACCGCAGCGTGGTCGGGGGACAGAGGCAGGAGGCAGCAGGTTGGTGCTGCGGTCGTGGGGGGCGAGCTCAGGACCTGAAACAGGTCAGAGGTCGCTCACTCGCGACGCGCAGCGCCAGCCATTAAGAAGGGAGGGGGGAGGGAGGAGCAGCTGGGAGGCGGGAGGCGGGAGGGAGCGGCGAATGGGGGCGCGAGGGGGGCGGGCCGCAGGGAGGCAGCGGCAGGGATCGGAGAGCAGGGGGAGCGCACAAGGGGCAAATGGCTCAAAAAATCGAGCGAAATTAAAGGCAGTCACAATATGAAAACACACAGTATGAAATACAGTAATGGCACAGTACACGATCGGGGAAACAGCAATCAGAGGGGCACAACGGGGGCAGAAGCGCCGGAGGCGAGGCGCAGAAAAATTAGAAAAACAACTTACGGGACGGCGGAAAGCGGCACACGGGTCAAGTGAAGCTAGTCAGAGCCCACTAGACCCCAGGGATGAGGCGCAGGAGGATGCCTGCGGGTGGAGGAGGGCCTCGAACACGCAAACCGCAGCGTGGTCGCGGGACAGAGGCAGGAGGCAGCAGGTTGGTGCTGCGGTCGTGGGGGGCGAGCTCAGGACCTGAACAGGTCAGAGGTCGCTCACTCGCGACGCGCAGCGCCAGCCATTAAGAAGGGAGGGGGGAGGGAGGAGCAGCTGGGAGGCGGGAGGCGGGAGGGAGCGGCGAATGGGGGCGCGAGGGGGGCGGGGCCGCAGGGAGGCAGCGGCAGGGATCGGATAGCAGGGGGAGCGCACAAGGGGCAAAAGGCTAAAAAAATCGAGCGAAATTAAAGGCAGTCACAATATGAAAACACACAGTATGAAATACAGTAATGGAACAGTACACGATCGGGGAAACAGCAATCAGAGGGGCACAACGGGGGCAGAAGCGCCGGAGGCGAGGCACAGAAAAATGAGAAAAACAACTTACGGGACGGCGGAAAGCGGCACACGGGTCAAGTGAAGCTAGTCAGAGCCCACTAGACCCCAGGGATGAGGCGCAGGAGGATGCCTGAGGTTGGAGGAGGGCCTCGAACACGCAAACCGCAGCGTGGTCGGGGGACAGAGGCAGGAGGCAGCAGGTTGGTGCTGCGGTCGTGGGGGGCGAGCTCAGGACCTGAAACAGGTCAGAGGTCGCTCACTCGCGACGCGCAGCGCCAGCCATTAAGAAGGGAGGGGGGAGGGAGGAGCAGCTGGGAGGCGGGAGGCGGGAGGGAGCGGCGAATGGGGGCGCGAGGGGGGCGGGGCCGCAGGGAGGCAGCGGCAGGGATCGGAGGGCAGGGGGAGCGCACAAGGGGCAAAAGGCTCAAAAAATCGAGCGAAATTAAAGGCAGTCACAATATGAAAACACACAGTATGAAATACAGTAATGGCACAGTACACGATCGGGGAAACAGCAATCAGAGGGGCACAACGGGGGCAGAAGCGCCGGAGGCGAGGTGCAGAAAAATGAGAAAAACAACTTACGGGACGGCGGAAAGCGGCACACGGGTCAAGTGAAGCTAGTCAGAGCCCACTAGACCCCAGGGATGAGGCGCAGGAGGATGCCTGCGGGTGGAGGAGGGCCTCGAACACGCAAACCGCAGCGTGGTCGGGGGACAGAGGCAGGAGGCAGCAGGTTGGTGCTGCGGTCGTGGGGGGCGAGCTCAGGACCTGAACAGGTCAGAGGTCGCTCACTCGCGACGCGCAGCGCCAGCCATTAAGAAGGGAGGGGGGAGGGAGGAGCAGCTGGGAGGCGGGAGGCGGGAGGGAGCGGCGAATGGGGGTGCGAGGGGGGCGGGGCCGCAGGGAGGCAGCGGCAGGGATCGGAGAGCAGGGGGAGCGCACAAGGGGCAAAAGGCTCAAAAAATCGAGCGAAATTAAAGGCAGTCACAATATGAAAACACACAGTATGAAATACAGTAATGGCACAGTACACGATCGGGGAAACAGCAATCAGAGGGGCACAACGGGGGCAGAAGCGCCGGAGGCGAGGTGCAGAAAAATGAGAAAAACAACTTACGGGACGGCGGAAAGCGGCACATGGGTCAAGTGAAGCTAGTCAGAGCCCACTAGACCCCAGGGATGAGGCGCAGGAGGATGCCTGCGGGTGGAGGAGGGCCTCGAACACGCAAACCGCAGCATGGTCGGGGGACAGAGGCAGGAGGCAGCAGGTTGGTGCTGCGGTCGTGGGGGGCGAGCTCAGGACCTGAACAGGTCAGAGGTCGCTCACTCGCGACGCGCAGCGCCAGCCATTAAGAAGGGAGGGGGGAGGGAGGAGCAGCTGGGAGGCTTGAGGCGGGAGGGAGCGGCGAATGGGGGCGCGAGGGGGGCGGGCCGCAGGGAGGCAGCGGCAGGGATCGGAGAGCAGGGAGAGCGCACAAGGGGCAAAAGGCTCAAAAAATCTAGCGAAATTAAAGGCAGTCACAATATGAAAACACACAGTATGAAATACAGTAATGGCACAGTACACGATCGGGGAAACAGCAATCAGAGGGGCACAACGGGGGCAGAAGCGCCGGAGGCGAGGCGCAGAAAAATGAGAAAAACAACTTACGGGACGGCGGAAAGCGGCACACGGGTCAAGTGAACCTAGTCATAGCCCACTAGACCCCAGGGATGAGGCGCAGGAGGATGCCTGCGGGTGGAGGAGGGCCTCGAACACGCAAACCGCAGCGTGGTCGGGGGACAGAGGCAGGAGGCAGCAGGTTGGTGCTGCGGTCGTGGGGGGCGAGCTCAGGACCTGAACAGGTCAGAGGTCGCTCACTCGCGACGCGCAGCGCCACACATTAAGAAGGGAGGGGGGAGGGAGGAGCAGCTGGGAGGCGGGAGGGAGCGGCGAATGGGGGCGCGAGGGGGGCGGGCCGCAGGGAGGCAGCGGCAGGGATCGGAGAGCAGGGGGAGCGCACAAGGGGCAAAAGGCTCAAAAAATCGAGCGAAATTAAAGGCAGTCACAATATGAAAACACACAGTATGAAATACAGTAATGGCACAGTACACGATTGGGGAAACAGCAATCAGAGGGGCACAACGGGGGCAGAAGCGCCGGAGGCGAGGCGCAGAAAAATGAGAAAAACAACTTACGGGACGGCGGAAAGCGGCACACGGGTCAAGTGAAACTAGTCAGAGCCCACTAGACCCCAGGGATGAGGCGCAGGAGGATGCCTGCGGGTGGAGGAGGGCCGCGAACACGCAAACCGCAGCGTGGTCGGGGGACAGAGGCAGGAGGCAGCAGGTTGGTGCTGCGGTCGTGGGGGGCGAGCTCAGGACCTGAAACAGGTCAGAGGTCGCTCACTTGCGACGCGCAGCGCCAGCCATTAAGAAGGGAGGGGGGAGGGAGGAGCAGCTGGGAGGCGGGAGGGAGCGGCGAATGGGGGCGCGAGGGGGGCGGGCCGCAGGGAGGCAGCGGCAGAGATCGGAGGGCAGGGGGAGCGCACAAGGGGCAAAAGGCTAAAAAAATCGAGCGAAATTAAAGGCAGTCACAATATGAAAACACACAGTATGAAATACAGTAATGGCACAGTACACGATCGGGGAAACAGCAATCAGAGGGGCACAGCGGGGGCAGAAGCGCCGGAGGCGAGGCGCAGAAAAATGAGAAAAACAACTTACGGGACGGCGGAAAGCGGCACACGGGTCAAGTGAAGCTAGTCAGAGCCCACTAGACCCCAGGGATGAGGCGCAGGAGGATGCCTGCGGGTGGAGGAGGGCCTCGAACACGCAAACCGCAGCGTGGTCGGGGGACAGAGGCAGGAGGAAGCAGGTTGGTGCTGCGGTCGTGGGGGGCGAGCTCAGGACCTGAAACAGGTCAGAGGTCGCTCACTCGCGACGCGCAGCGCCAGCCATTAAGAAGGGAGGGGGGAGGGAGGAGCAGCTGGGAGGCGGGAGGCGGGAGGGAGCGGCGAATGGGGGCGCGAGGGGGGCGGGCCGCAGGGAGGCAGCGGCAGGGATCGGAGAGCAGGGGGAGCGCACAAGGGGCAAAAGGCTCAACAAAATCGAGCGAAATTAAAGGCAGTCACAATATGAAAACACACAGTATGAAATACAGTAATGGCACAGTACACGATCGGGGAAACAGCAATCAGAGGGGCACAACGGGGGCAGAAGTGCCGGAGGCGAGGCGCAGAAAAATGAGAAAAACAACTTACGGGACGGCGGAAAGCGGCACACGGGTCAAGTGAAGCTAGTCAGAGCCCACTAGACCCCAGGGATGAGGCGCAGGAGGATGCCTGCGGGTGGAGGAGGGCCTCGAACACGCAAACCGCAGCGTGGTCGGGGGACAGAGGCAGGAGGCAGCAGGTTGGTGCTGCGGTCGTGGGGGGCGAGCTCAGGACCTGAACAGGTCAGAGGTCGCTCACTCGCGACGCGCAGCGCCAGCCATTAAGAAGGGAGGGAGGAGCAGCTGGGAGGCGGGAGGCGGGAGGGAGCGGCGAATGGGGGCGCGAGGGGGGCGGGGCCGCAGGGAGGCAGCGGCAGGGATCGGAGAGCAGGGGGAGCGCACAAGGGGCAAAAGGCTCAAAAAATCGAGCGAAATTAAAGGCAGTCACAATATGAAAACACACAGTATGAAATACAGTAATGGCACAGTACACGATCGGGGAAACAGCAATCAGAGGGGCACAACGGGGGCAGAAGCGCCGGAGGCGAGGCACAGAAAAATGAGAAAAACAACTTACGGGACGGCGGAAAGCGGCACACGGGTCAAGTGAAGCTAGTCAGAGCCCACTAGACCCCAGGGATGAGGCGCAGGAGGATGCCTGCGGGTGGAGGAGGGCCTCGAACACGCAAACCGCAGCGTGGTCGGGGGACAGAGGCAGGAGGCAGCAGGTTGGTGCTGCGGTCGTGGGGGGCGAGCTCAGGACCTGAAACAGGTCAGAGGTCGCTCACTCGCGACGCGCAGCGCCAGCCATTAAGAAGGGAGGGGGGAGGGAGGAGCAGCTGGGAGGCGGGAGGCGGGAGGGAGCGGCGAATGGGGGCGCGAGGGGGGCGGGGCCG
This sequence comes from Pleurodeles waltl, assembly GCF_031143425.1. NCBI lineage: Eukaryota > Metazoa > Chordata > Amphibia > Caudata > Salamandridae > Pleurodeles > Pleurodeles waltl. The sequence continues at coordinate 47,106,664 of NC_090448.1, read as the reverse complement.
TAGGGAGGCAGGGATCGGAGGGCAGGGGGAGCGCACAAGGGGCAAAAGGCTCAAAAAATCGAGCGAAATTAAAGGCAGTCACAATATGAAAACACACAGTATGAAATACAGTAATGGCACAGTACACGATCGGGGAAACAGCAATCAGAGGGGCACAGCGGGGGCAGAAGCGCCGAAGGCGAGGCGCAGAAAAATGAGAAAAACAACTTACGGGACGGCGGAAAGCGGCACACGGGTCAAGTGAAGCTAGTCAGAGCCCACTAGACCCCAGGGATGAGGCGCAGGAGGATGCCTGCGGGTGGAGGAGGGCCTCGAACACGCAAACCGCAGCGTGGTCGGGGGACAGAGGCAGGAGGCAGCAGGTTGGTGCTGCGGTCGTGGGGGGCGAGCTCAGGACCTGAAACAGGTCAGAGGTCGCTCACTCGCGACGCGCAGCGCCAGCCATTAAGAAGGGAGGGGGGAGGGAGGAGCAGCTGGGAGGCGGGAGGGAGCGGCGAATGGGGGCGCGAGGGGGGCGGGGCCGCAGGGAAGCAGCGGCAGGGATCGGAGAGCAGGGGGAGCGCACAAGGGGCAAAAGGCTCAAAAAATCGAGCGAAATTAAAGGCAGTCACAATATGAAAACACACAGTATGAAATACAGTAATGGCACAGTACACGATCGGGGAAACAGCAATCAGAGGGGCACAACGGGGGCAGAAGTGCCGGAGGCGAGGCGCAGAAAAATGAGAAAAACAACTTACGGGACGGCGGAAAGCGGCACACGGGTCAAGTGAAGCTAGTCAGAGCCCACTAGACCCCAGGGATGAGGCGCAGGAGGATGCCTGCGGGTGGAGGAGGGCCTCGAACACGCAAACCGCAGCGTGGTCGGGGGACAGAGGCAGGAGGCAGCAGGTTGGTGCTGCGGTCGTGGGGGGCGAGCTCAGGACCTGAACAGGTCAGAGGTCGCTCACTCGCGATGCGCAGCGCCAGCCATTAAGAAGGGAGGGGGGAGGGAGGAGCAGCTGGGAGTCGGGAGGCGGGAGGGAGCGGCGAATGGGGGCGCGAGGGGGGCGGGGCCGCAGGGAGGCAGCGGCAGGGATCGGAGAGCAGGGGGAGCGCACAAGGGGCAAAATGCTCAAAAAATCGAGCGAAATTAAAGGCAGTCACAATATGAAAACGCACAGTATGAAATACAGTAATGGCACAGTACACGATCGGGGAAACAGCAATCAGAGGGGCACAACGGGGGCAGAAGCGCCGGAGGCGAGGCACAGAAAAATGAGAAAAACAACTTACGGGACGGCGGAAAGCGGCACACGGGTCTAGTGAAGCTAGTCAGAGCCCACTAGACCTCAGGGATGAGGCGCAGGAGGATGCCTGCGGGTGTAGGAGGGCCTCGAACACGGAAACCGCAGCGTGGTCGGGGGACAGAGGCAGGAGGCAGCAGGTTGGTGCTGCGGTCGTGGGGGGCGAGCTCAGGACCTGAAACAGGTCAGAGGTCGCTCACTCGCGACGCGCAGCGCCAGCCATTAAGAAGGGAGGGGGGAGGGAGGAGCAGCTGGAAGGCGGGAGGGAGCGGCGAATGGGGGCGCGAGGGGGGCAGGGCCGCAGGGAGGCAGCAGCAGGGATCGGAGGGCAGGGGGAGCGCACAAGGGCAAAAGGCTAAAAAAATCGAGCGAAATTAAAGGCAGTCACAATATGAAAACACACAGTATGAAATACAGTAATGGCACAGTACACGATCGGGGAAACAGCAATCAGAGGGGCACAGCGGGGGCAGAAGCGCCGGAGGCGAGGCGCAGAAAAATGAGAAAAACAACTTACGGGACGGCGGAAAGCGGCACACGGGTCAAGTGAAGCTAGTCAGAGCCCACTAGACCCCAGGGATGAGGCGCAGGAGGATGCCTGCGGGTGGAGGAGGGCCTCGAACATGCAAACCGCAGCGTGGTCGGGGGACAGAGGCAGGAGGCAGCAGGTTGGTGCTGCGGTCGTGGGGGGCGAGCTCAGGACCTGAAACAGGTCAGAGGTCGCTCACTCGCGACGCGCAGCGCCAGCCATTAAGAAGGGAGGGGGGAGGGAGGAGCAGCTGGGAGGCGGGAGGGAGCGGCAAATGGGGGCGCGAGGGGGGCGGGGCCGCAGGGAGGCAGCGGCAGGGATCGGAGAGCAGGGGGAGCGCACAAGGGGCAAATGGCTCAAAAAATCGAGCGAAATTAAAGGCAGTCACAATATGAAAACACACAGTATGAAATACAGTAATGGCACAGTACACGATCGGGGAAACAGCAATCAGAGGGGCACAACGGGGGCAGAAGCGCCGGAGGCGAGGCGCAGAAAAATTAGAAAAACAACTTACGGGACGGCGGAAAGCGGCACACGGGTCAAGTGAAGCTAGTCAGAGCCCACTAGACCCCAGGGATGAGGCGCAGGAGGATGCCTGAGGGTGGAGGAGGGCCTCGAACACGCAAACCGCAGCGTGGTCGCGGGACAGAGGCAGGAGGCAGCAGGTTGGTGCTGCGGTCGTGGGGGGCGAGCTCAGGACCTGAACAGGTCAGAGGTCGCTCACTCGCGACGCGCAGCGCCAGCCATTAAGAAGGGAGGGGGGAGGGAGGAGCAGCTGGGAGGCGGGAGGGAGCGGCGAATGGTGGCGCGAGGGGGGCGGGGCCGCAGGGAGGCAGCGGCAGGGATCGGAGAGCAGGGGGAGCGCACAAGGGGCAAAAGGCTAAAAAAATCGAGCGAAATTAAAGGCAGTCACAATATGAAAACACACAGTATGAAATACAGTAATGGAACAGTACACGATCGGGGAAACAGCAATCAGAGGGGCACAACGGGGGCAGAAGCGCCGGAGGCGAGGCACAGAAAAATGAGAAAAACAACTTACGGGACGGCGGAAAGCGGCACACGGGTCAAGTGAAGCTAGTCAGAGCCCACTAGACCCCAGGGATGAGGCGCAGGAGGATGCCTGAGGTTGGAGGAGGGCCTCGAACACGCAAACCGCAGCGTGGTCGGGGGACAGAGGCAGGAGGCAGCAGGTTGGTGCTGCGGTCGTGGGGGGCGAGCTCAGGACCTGAAACAGGTCAGAGGTCGCTCACTCGCGACGCGCAGCGCCAGCCATTAAGAAGGGAGGGGGGAGGGAGGAGCAGCTGGGAGGCGGGAGGCGGGAGGGAGCGGCGAATGGGGGCGCGAGGGGGGCAGGGCCGCAGGGAGGCAGCGGCAGGGATCGGAGGGCAGGGGGAGCGCACAAGGGGCAAAAGGCTCAAAAAATCGAGCGAAATTAAAGGCAGTCACAATATGAAAACACACAGTATGAAATACAGTAATGGCACAGTACACGATCGGGGAAACAGCAATCAGAGGGGCACAACGGGGGCAGAAGCGCCGGAGGCGAGGTGCAGAAAAATGAGAAAAACAACTTACGGGACGGCGGAAAGCGGCACATGGGTCAAGTGAAGCTAGTCAGAGCCCACTAGACCCCAGGGATGAGGCGCAGGAGGATGCCTGCGGGTGGAGGAGGGCCTCGAACACGCAAACCGCAGCATGGTCGGGGGACAGAGGCAGGAGGCAGCAGGTTGGTGCTGCGGTCGTGGGGGGCGAGCTCAGGACCTGAACAGGTCAGAGGTCGCTCACTCGCGACGCGCAGCGCCAGCCATTAAGAAGGGAGGGGGGAGGGAGGAGCAGCTGGGAGGCTTGAGGCGGGAGGGAGCGGCGAATGGGGGCGCGAGGGGGGCGGGCCGCAGGGAGGCAGCGGCAGGGATCGGAGAGCAGGGAGAGCGCACAAGGGGCAAAAGGCTCAAAAAATCTAGCGAAATTAAAGGCAGTCACAATATGAAAACACACAGTATGAAATACAGTAATGGCACAGTACACGATCGGGGAAACAGCAATCAGAGGGGCACAACGGGGGCAGAAGCGCCGGAGGCGAGGCGCAGAAAAATGAGAAAAACAACTTACGGGACGGCGGAAAGCGGCACACGGGTCAAGTGAACCTAGTCATAGCCCACTAGACCCCAGGGATGAGGCGCAGGAGGATGCCTGCGGGTGGAGGAGGGCCTCGAACACGCAAACCGCAGCGTGGTCGGGGGACAGAGGCAGGAGGCAGCAGGTTGGTGCTGTGGTCGTGGGGGGCGAGCTCAGGACCTGAACAGGTCAGAGGTCGCTCACTCGCGACGCGCAGCGCCACACATTAAGAAGGGAGGGGGGAGGGAGGAGCAGCTGGGAGGCGGGAGGGAGCGGCGAATGGGGGCGCGAGGGGGGCGGGCCGCAGGGAGGCAGCGGCAGGGATCGGAGAGCAGGGGGAGCGCACAAGGGGCAAAAGGCTCAAAAAATCGAGCGAAATTAAAGGCAGTCACAATATGAAAACACACAGTATGAAATACAGTAATGGCACAGTACACGATTGGGGAAACAGCAATCAGAGGGGCACAACGGGGGCAGAAGCGCCGGAGGCGAGGCGCAGAAAAATGAGAAAAACAACTTACGGGACGGCGGAAAGCGGCACACGGGTCAAGTGAAACTAGTCAGAGCCCACTAGACCCCAGGGATGAGGCGCAGGAGGATGCCTGCGGGTGGAGGAGGGCCGCGAACACGCAAACCGCAGCGTGGTCGGGGGACAGAGGCAGGAGGCAGCAGGTTGGTGCTGCGGTCGTGGGGGGCGAGCTCAGGACCTGAAACAGGTCAGAGGTCGCTCACTTGCGACGCGCAGCGCCAGCCATTAAGAAGGGAGGGGGGAGGGAGGAGCAGCTGGGAGGCGGGAGGGAGCGGCGAATGGGGGCGCGAGGGGGGCGGGCCGCAGGGAGGCAGCGGCAGAGATCGGAGGGCAGGGGGAGCGCACAAGGGGGAAAAGGCTAAAAAAATTGAGCGAAATTAAAGGCAGTCACAATATGAAAACACACAGTATGAAATACAGTAATGGCACAGTACACGATCGGGGAAACAGCAATCAGAGGGGCACAGCGGGGACAGAAGCGCCGGAGGCGAGGCGCAGAAAAATGAGAAAAACAACTTACGGGACGGCGGAAAGCGGCACACGGGTCAAGTGAAGCTAGTCAGAGCCCACTAGACCCCAGGGATGAGGCGCAGGAGGATGCCTGCGGGTGGAGGAGGGCCTCGAACACGCAAACCGCAGCGTGGTCGGGGGACAGAGGCAGGAGGCAGCAGGTTGGTGCTGCGGTCGTGGGGGGCGAGCTCAGGACCTGAAACAGGTCAGAGGTCGCTCACTCGCGACGCGCAGCGCCAGCCATTAAGAAGGGAGGGGGGAGGGAGGAGCAGCTGGGAGGCGGGAGGGAGCGGCGAATGGGGGCGCGAGGGGGGCGGGCCGCAGGGAGGCAGCGGCAGGGATCGGAGAGCAGGGGGAGCGCACAAGGGGCAAAAGGCTCAAAAAATCGAGCGAAATTAAAGGCAGTCACAATATGAAAACACACAGTATGAAATACAGTAATGGCACAGTACACGATCGGGGAAACAGCAATCAGAGGGGCACAACGGGGGCAGAAGTGCCGGAGGCGAGGCGCAGAAAAATGAGAAAAACAACTTACGGGACGGCGGAAAGCGGCACACGGGTCAAGTGAAGCTAGTCAGAGCCCACTAGACCCCAGGGATGAGGCGCAGGAGGATGCCTGCGGGTGGAGGAGGGCCTCGAACACGCAAACCGCAGCGTGGTCGGGGGACAGAGGCAGGAGGCAGCAGGTTGGTGCTGCGGTCGTGGGGGGCGAGCTCAGGACCTGAACAGGTCAGAGGTCGCTCACTCGCGACGCGCAGCGCCAGCCATTAAGAAGGGAGGGAGGAGCAGCTGGGAGGCGGGAGGGAGCGGCGAATGGGGGCGCGAGGGGGGCGGGGCCGCAGGGAGGCAGCGGCAGGGATCGGAGAGCAGGGGAAGCGCACAAGGGGCAAAAGGCTCAAAAAATCGAGCGAAATTAAAGGCAGTCACAATATGAAAACACACAGTATGAAATACAGTAATGGCACAGTACACGATCGGGGAAACAGCAATCAGAGGGGCACAACGGGGGCAAAAGCGCCGGAGGCGAGGCACAGAAAAATGAGAAAAACAACTTACGGGACGGCGGAAAGCGGCACACGGGTCAAGTGAAGCTAGTCAGAACCCACTAGACCCCAGGGATGAGGCGCAGGAGGATGCCTGCGGGTGGAGGAGGGCCTCGAACACGCAAACCGCAGCGTGGTCGGGGGACAGAGGCAGGAGGCAGCAGGTTGGTGCTGCGGTCGTGGGGGGCGAGCTCAGGACCTGAAACAGGTCAGAGGTCGCTCACTCGCGACGCGCAGCGCCAGCCATTAAGAAGGGAGGGGGGAGGGAGGAGCAGCTGGGAGGCGGGAGGCGGGAGGGAGCGGCGAATGGGGGCGCGAGGGGGGCGGGGCCGCAGGGAGGCAGGGATCGGAGGGCAGGGGGAGCGCACAAGGGGCAAAAGGCTCAAAAAATCGAGCGAAATTAAAGGCAGTCACAATATGAAAACACACAGTATGAAATACAGTAATGGCACAGTACACGATCGGGGAAACAGCAATCAGAGGGGCACAGCGGGGGCAGAAGCGCCGAAGGCGAGGCGCAGAAAAATGAGAAAAACAACTTACGGGACGGCGGAAAGCGGCACACGGGTCAAGTGAAGCTAGTCAGAGCCCACTAGACCCCAGGGATGAGGCGCAGGAGGATGCCTGCGGGTGGAGGAGGGCCTCGAACACGCAAACCGCAGCGTGGTCGGGGGACAGAGGCAGGAGGCAGCAGGTTGGTGCTGCGGTCGTGGGGGGCGAGCTCAGGACCTGAAACAGGTCAGAGGTCGCTCACTCGCGACGCGCAGCGCCAGCCATTAAGAAGGGAGGGGGGAGGGAGGAGCAGCTGGGAGGCGGGAGGGAGCGGCGAATGGGGGCGCGAGGGGGGCGGGGCCGCAGGGAAGCAGCGGCAGGGATCGGAGAGCAGGGGGAGCGCACAAGGGGCAAAAGGCTCAAAAAATCGAGCGAAATTAAAGGCAGTCACAATATGAAAACACACAGTATGAAATACAGTAATGGCACAGTACACGATCGGGGAAACAGCAATCAGAGGGGCACAACGGGGGCAGAAGTGCCGGAGGCGAGGCGCAGAAAAATGAGAAAAACAACTTACGGGACGGCGGAAAGCGGCACACGAGTCAAGTGAAGCTAGTCAGAGCCCACTAGACCCCAGGGATGAGGCGCAGGAGGATGCCTGCGGGTGGAGGAGGGCCTCGAACACGCAAACCGCAGCGTGGTCGGGGGACAGAGGCAGGAGGCAGCAGGTTGGTGCTGCGGTCGTGGGGGGCGAGCTCAGGACCTGAACAGGTCAGAGGTCGCTCACTCGCGATGCGCAGCGCCAGCCATTAAGAAGGGAGGGGGGAGGGAGGAGCAGCTGGGAGGCGGGAGGCGGGAGGGAGCGGCGAATGGGGGCGCGAGGGGGGCGGGGCCGCAGGGAGGCAGCGGCAGGGATCGGAGAGCAGGGGGAGCGCACAAGGGGCAAAATGCTCAAAAAATCGAGCGAAATTAAAGGCAGTCACAATATGAAAACGCACAGTATGAAATACAGTAATGGCACAGTACACGATCGGGGAAACAGCAATCAGAGGGGCACAACGGGGGCAGAAGCGCCGGAGGCGAGGCACAGAAAAATGAGAAAAACAACTTACGGGACGGCGGAAAGCGGCACACGGGTCTAGTGAAGCTAGTCAGAGCCCACTAGACCTCAGGGATGAGGCGCAGGAGGATGCCTGCGGGTGTAGGAGGGCCTCGAACACGCAAACCGCAGCGTGGTCGGGGGACAGAGGCAGGAGGCAGCAGGTTGGTGCTGCGGTCGTGGGGGGCGAGCTCAGGACCTGAAACAGGTCAGAGGTCGCTCACTCGCGACGCGCAGCGCCAGCCATTAAGAAGGGAGGGGGGAGGGAGGAGCAGCTGGGAGGCGGGAGGGAGCGGCGAATGGGGGCGCGAGGGGGGCAGGGCCGCAGGGAGGCAGCAGCAGGGATCGGAGGGCAGGGGGAGCGCACAAGGGCAAAAGGCCAAAAAAATCGAGCGAAATTAAAGGCAGTCACAATATGAAAACACACAGTATGAAATACAGTAATGGCACAGTACACGATCGGGGAAACAGCAATCAGAGGGGCACAGCGGGGGCAGAAGCGCCGGAGGCGAGGCGCAGAAAAATGAGAAAAACAACTTACGGGACGGCGGAAAGCGGCACACGGGTCAAGTGAAGCTAGTCAGAGCCCACTAGACCCCAGGGATGAGGCGCAGGAGGATGCCTGCGGGTGGAGGAGGGCCTCGAACACGCAAACCGCAGCGTGGTCGGGGGACAGAGGCAGGAGGCAGCAGGTTGGTGCTGCGGTCGTGGGGGGCGAGCTCAGGACCTGAAACAGGTCAGAGGTCGCTCACTCGCGACGCGCAGCGCCAGCCATTAAGAAGGGAGGGGGGAGGGGGGAGGGAGGAGCAGCTGGGAGGCGGGAGGCGGGAGGGAGCGGCGAATGGGGGCGCGAGGGGGGCGGGCCGCAGGGAGGCAGCGGCAGGGATCGGAGAGCAGGGGGAGCGCACAAGGGGCAAAAGGCTCAAAAAATCGAGCGAAATTAAAGGCAGTCACAATATGAAAACACACAGTATGAAATACAGTAATGGCACAGTACACGATCGGGGAAACAGCAATCAGAGGGGCACAACGGGGGCAGAAGCGCCGGAGGCGAGGTACAGAAAAATGAGAAAAACAACTTACGGGACGGCGGAAAGCGGCACACGGGTCAAGTGAAGCTAGTCAGAGCCCACTAGACCCCAGGGATGAGGCGCAGGAGGATGCCTGCGGGTGGAGGAGGGCCTCGAACACGCAAACCGCAGCGTGGTCGGGGGACAGAGGCAGGAGGCAGCAGGTTGGTGCTGCGGTCGTGGGGGGCGAGCTCAGGACCTGAAACAGGTCAGAGGTCGCTCACTCGCGACGCGCAGCGCCAGCCATTAAGAAGGGAGGGGGGAGGGAGGAGCAGCTGGGAGGCGGGAGGCGGGAGGGAGCGGCGAATGGGGGCGCGAGGGGGGCGGGGCTGCAGGGAGGCAGCGGCAGGGATCGGAGGGCAGGGGGAGCGCACAAGGGGCAAAAGGCTCAAAAAATCGAGCGAAATTAAAGGCAGTCACAATATGAAAACACACAGTATGAAATACAGTAATGGCACAGTACACGATCGGGGAAACAGCAATCAGAGGGGCACAGCGGGGGCAGAAGCGCCGAAGGCGAGGCGCAGAAAAATGAGAAAAACAACTTACGGGACGGCGGAAAGCGGCACACGGGTCAAGTGAAGCTAGTCAGAGCCCACTAGACCCCAGGGATGAGGCGCAGGAGGATGCCTGCGGGTGGAGGAGGGCCTCGAACACGCAAACCGCAGCGTGGTCGGGGGACAGAGGCAGGAGGCAGCAGGTTGGTGCTGCGGTCGTGGGGGGCGAGCTCAGGACCTGAAACAGGTCAGAGGTCGCTCACTCGCGACGCGCAGCGCCAGCCATTAAGAAGGGAGGGGGGAGGGAGGAGCAGCTGGGAGGCGGGAGGGAGCGGCGAATGGGGGCGCGAGGGGGGCGGGCCGCAGGGAGGCAGCGGCAGGGATCGGAGAGCAGGGGGAGCGCACAAGGGGCAAAAGGCTCAAAAAATCGAGCGAAATTAAAGGCAGTCACAATATGAAAACACACAGTATGAAATACAGTAATGGCACAGTACACGATCGGGGAAACAGCAATCAGAGGGGCACAACGGGGGCAGAAGCGCCGGAGGCGAGGCACAGAAAAATGAGAAAAACAACTTACGGGACGGCGGAAAGCGGCACACGGGTCAAGTGAAGCTAGTCAGAGCCCACTAGACCCCAGGGATGAGGCGCAGGAGGATGCCTGCGGGTGGAGGAGGGCCTCGAACACGCAAACCGCAGCGTGGTCGGGGGACAGAGGCAGGAGGCAGCAGGTTGGTGCTGCGGTCGTGGGGGGCGAGCTCAGGACCTGAAACAGGTCAGAGGTCGCTCACTCGCGACGCGCAGCGCCAGCCATTAAGAAGGGAGGGGGGAGGGAGGAGCAGCTGGGAGGCGGGAGGGAGCGGCGAATGGGGGCGCGAGGGGGGCGGGGCCGCAGGGAGGCAGCGGCAGGGATCGGAGGGCAGGGGGAGCGCACAAGGGGCAAAAGGCTCAAAAAATCGAGCGAAATTAAAGGCAGTCACAATATGAAAACACACAGTATGAAATACAGTAATGGCACAGTACACGATCGGGGAAACAGCAATCAGAGGGGCACAGCGGGGGCAGAAGCGCCGAAGGCGAGGCGCAGAAAAATGAGAAAAACAACTTACGGGACGGCGGAAAGCGGCACACGGGTCAAGTGAAGCTAGTCAGAGCCCACTAGACCCCAGGGATGAGGCGCAGGAGGATGCCTGCGGGTGGAGGAGGGCCTCGAACACGCAAACCGCAGCGTGGTCGGGGGACAGAGGCAGGAGGCAGCAGGTTGGTGCTGCGGTCGTGGGGGGCGAGCTCAGGACCTGAAACAGGTCAGAGGTCGCTCACTCGCGACGCGCAGCGCCAGCCATTAAGAAGGGAGGGGGGAGGGAGGAGCAGCTGGGAGGCGGGAGGGAGCGGCGAATGGGGGCGCGAGGGGGGCGGGGCCGCAGGGAAGCAGCGGCAGGGATCGGAGAGCAGGGGGAGCGCACAAGGGGCAAAAGGCTCAAAAAATCGAGCGAAATTAAAGGCAGTCACAATATGAAAACACACAGTATGAAATACAGTAATGGCACAGTACACGATCGGGGAAACAGCAATCAGAGGGGCACAACGGGGGCAGAAGTGCCGGAGGCGAGGCGCAGAAAAATGAGAAAAACAACTTACGGGACGGCGGAAAGCGGCACACGGGTCAAGTGAAGCTAGTCAGAGCCCACTAGACCCCAGGGATGAGGCGCAGGAGGATGCCTGCGGGTGGAGGAGGGCCTCGAACACGCAAACCGCAGCGTGGTCGGGGGACAGAGGCAGGAGGCAGCAGGTTGGTGCTGCGGTCGTGGGGGGCGAGCTCAGGACCTGAACAGGTCAGAGGTCGCTCACTCGCGATGCGCAGCGCCAGCCATTAAGAAGGGAGGGGGGAGGGAGGAGCAGCTGGGAGGCGGGAGGCGGGAGGGAGCGGCGAATGGGGGCGCGAGGGGGGCGGGGCCGCAGGGAGGCAGCGGCAGGGATCGGAGAGCAGGGGGAGCGCACAAGGGGCAAAATGCTCAAAAAATCGAGCGAAATTAAAGGCAGTCACAATATGAAAACGCACAGTATGAAATACAGTAATGGCACAGTACACGATCGGGGAAACAGCAATCAGAGGGGCACAACGGGGGCAGAAGCGCCGGAGGCGAGGCACAGAAAAATGAGAAAAACAACTTACGGGACGGCGGAAAGCGGCACACGGGTCTAGTGAAGCTAGTCAGAGCCCACTAGACCTCAGGGATGAGGCGCAGGAGGATGCCTGCGGGTGTAGGAGGGCCTCGAACACGCAAACCGCAGCGTGGTCGGGGGACAGAGGCAGGAGGCAGCAGGTTGGTGCTGCGGTCGTGGGGGGCGAGCTCAGGACCTGAAACAGGTCAGAGGTCGCTCACTCGCGACGCGCAGCGCCAGCCATTAAGAAGGGAGGGGGGAGGGAGGAGCAGCTGGAAGGCGGGAGGGAGCGGCGAATGGGGGCGCGAGGGGGGCAGGGCCGCAGGGAGGCAGCAGCAGGGATCGGAGGGCAGGGGGAGCGCACAAGGGCAAAAGGCTAAAAAAATCGAGCGAAATTAAAGGCAGTCACAATATGAAAACACACAGTATGAAATACAGTAATGGCACAGTACACGATCGGGGAAACAGCAATCAGAGGGGCACAGCGGGGGCAGAAGCGCCGGAGGCGAGGCGCAGAAAAATGAGAAAAACAACTTACGGGACGGCGGAAAGCGGCACACGGGTCAAGTGAAGCTAGTCAGAGCCCACTAGACCCCAGGGATGAGGCGCAGGAGGATGCCTGCGGGTGGAGGAGGGCCTCGAACACGCAAACCGCAGCGTGGTCGGGGGACAGAGGCAGGAGGCAGCAGGTTGGTGCTGCGGTCGTGGGGGGCGAGCTCAGGACCTGAAACAGGTCAGAGGTCGCTCACTCGCGACGCGCAGCGCCAGCCATTAAGAAGGGAGGGGGGAGGGAGGAGCAGCTGGGAGGCGGGAGGGAGCGGCAAATGGGGGCGCGAGGGGGGCGGGGCCGCAGGGAGGCAGCGGCAGGGATCCGAGAGCCGGGGGAGCGCACAAGGGGCAAATGGCTCAAAAAATCGAGCGAAATTAAAGGCAGTCACAATATGAAAACACACAGTATGAAATACAGTAATGGCACAGTACACGATCGGGGAAACAGCAATCAGAGGGGCACAACGGGGGCAGAAGCGCCGGAGGCGAGGCGCAGAAAAATTAGAAAAACAACTTACGGGACGGCGGAAAGCGGCACACGGGTCAAGTGAAGCTAGTCAGAGCCCACTAGACCCCAGGGATGAGGCGCAGGAGGATGCCTGCGGGTGGAGGAGGGCCTCGAACACGCAAACCGCAGCGTGGTCGCGGGACAGAGGCAGGAGGCAGCAGGTTGGTGCTGCGGTCGTGGGGGGCGAGCTCAGGACCTGAACAGGTCAGAGGTCGCTCACTCGCGACGCGCAGCGCCAGCCATTAAGAAGGGAGGGGGGAGGGAGGAGCAGCTGGGAGGCGGGAGGGAGCGGCGAATGGGGGCGCGAGGGGGGCGGGGCCGCAGGGAGGCAGCGGCAGGGATCGGAGAGCAGGGGGAGCGCACAAGGGGCAAAAGGCTAAAAAAATCGAGCGAAATTAAAGGCAGTCACAATATGAAAACACACAGTATGAAATACAGTAATGGAACAGTACACGATCGGGGAAACAGCAATCAGAGGGGCACAACGGGGGCAGAAGCGCCGGAGGCGAGGCACAGAAAAATGAGAAAAACAACTTACGGGACGGCGGAAAGCGGCACACGGGTCAAGTGAAGCTAGTCAGAGCCCACTAGACCCCAGGGATGAGGCGCAGGAGGATGCCTGAGGTTGGAGGAGGGCCTCGAACACGCAAACCGCAGCGTGGTCGGGGGACAGAGGCAGGAGGCAGCAGGTTGGTGCTGCGGTCGTGGGGGGCGAGCTCAGGACCTGAAACAGGTCAGAGGTCGCTCACTCGCGACGCGCAGCGCCAGCCATTAAGAAGGGAGGGGGGAGGGAGGAGCAGCTGGGAGGCGGGAGGCGGGAGGCGGGAGGGAGCGGCGAATGGGGGCGCGAGGGGGGCGGGGCCGCAGGGAGGCAGCGGCAGGGATCGGAGGGCAGGGGGAGCGCACAAGGGGCAAAAGGCTCAAAAAATCGAGCGAAATTAAAGGCAGTCACAATATGAAAACACACAGTATGAAATACAGTAATGGCACAGTACACGATCGGGGAAACAGCAATCAGAGGGGCACAACGGGGGCAGAAGCGCCGGAGGCGAGGTGCAGAAAAATGAGAAAAACAACTTACGGGACGGCGGAAAGCGGCACACGGGTCAAGTGAAGCTAGTCAGAGCCCACTAGACCCCAGGGATGAGGCGCAGGAGGATGCCTGCGGGTGGAGGAGGGCCTCGAACACGCAAACCGCAGCGTGGTCGGGGGACAGAGGCAGGAGGCAGCAGGTTGGTGCTGCGGTCGTGGGGGGCGAGCTCAGGACCTGAACAGGTCAGAGGTCGCTCACTCGCGACGCGCAGCGCCAGCCATTAAGAAGGGAGGGGGGAGGGAGGAGCAGCTGGGAGGCGGGAGGCGGGAGGGAGCGGCGAATGGGGGTGCGAGGGGGGCGGGGCCGCAGGGAGGCAGCGGCAGGGATCGGAGAGCAGGGGGAGCGCACAAGGGGCAAAAGGCTCAAAAAATCGAGCGAAATTAAAGGCAGTCACAATATGAAAACACACAGTATGAAATACAGTAATGGCACAGTACACGATCGGGGAAACAGCAATCAGAGGGGCACAACGGGGGCAGAAGCGCCGGAGGCGAGGTGCAGAAAAATGAGAAAAACAACTTACGGGACGGCGGAAAGCGGCACATGGGTCAAGTGAAGCTAGTCAGAGCCCACTAGACCCCAGGGATGAGGCGCAGGAGGATGCCTGCGGGTGGAGGAGGGCCTCGAACACGCAAACCGCAGCATGGTCGGGGGACAGAGGCAGGAGGCAGCAGGTTGGTGCTGCGGTCGTGGGGGGCGAGCTCAGGACCTGAACAGGTCAGAGGTCGCTCACTCGCGACGCGCAGCGCCAGCCATTAAGAAGGGAGGGGGGAGGGAGGAGCAGCTGGGAGGCTTGAGGCGGGAGGGAGCGGCGAATGGGGGCGCGAGGGGGGCGGGCCGCAGGGAGGCAGCGGCAGGGATCGGAGAGCAGGGAGAGCGCACAAGGGGCAAAAGGCTCAAAAAATCTAGCGAAATTAAAGGCAGTCACAATATGAAAACACACAGTATGAAATACAGTAATGGCACAGTACACGATCGGGGAAACAGCAATCAGAGGGGCACAACGGGGGCAGAAGCGCCGGAGGCGAGGCGCAGAAAAATGAGAAAAACAACTTACGGGACGGCGGAAAGCGGCACACGGGTCAAGTGAACCTAGTCATAGCCCACTAGACCCCAGGGATGAGGCGCAGGAGGATGCCTGCGGGTGGAGGAGGGCCTCGAACACGCAAACCGCAGCGTGGTCGGGGGACAGAGGCAGGAGGCAGCAGGTTGGTGCTGTGGTCGTGGGGGGCGAGCTCAGGACCTGAACAGGTCAGAGGTCGCTCACTCGCGACGCGCAGCGCCACACATTAAGAAGGGAGGGGGGAGGGAGGAGCAGCTGGGAGGCGGGAGGGAGCGGCGAATGGGGGCGCGAGGGGGGCGGGCCGCAGGGAGGCAGCGGCAGGGATCGGAGAGCAGGGGGAGCGCACAAGGGGCAAAAGGCTAAAAAAATCGAGCGAAATTAAAGGCAGTCACAATATGAAAACACACAGTATGAAATACAGTAATGGCACAGTACACGATTGGGGAAACAGCAATCAGAGGGGCACAACGGGGGCAGAAGCGCCGGAGGCGAGGCGCAGAAAAATGAGAAAAACAACTTACGGGACGGCGGAAAGCGGCACACGGGTCAAGTGAAGCTAGTCAGAGCCCACTAGACCCCAGGGATGAGGCGCAGGAGGATGCCTGCGGGTGGAGGAGGGCCTCGAACACGCAAACCGCAGCGTGGTCGGGGGACAGAGGCAGGAGGCAGCAGGTTGGTGCTGCGGTCGTGGGGGGCGAGCTCAGGACCTGAAACAGGTCAGAGGTCGCTCACTCGCGACGCGCAGCGCCAGCCATTAAGAAGGGAGGGGGGAGGGAGGAGCAGCCGGGAGGCGGGAGGGAGCGGCGAATGGGGGCGCGAGGGGGGCGGGCCGCAGGGAGGCAGCGGCAGAGATCGGAGAGCAGGGGGAGCGCACAAGGGGCAAAAGGCTCAAAAAATCGAGCGAAATTAAAGGCAGTCACAATATGAAAACACACAGTATGAAATACAGTAATGGCACAGTACACGATCGGGGAAACAGCAATCAGAGGGGCACAGCGGGGACAGAAGCGCCGGAGGCGAGGCGCAGAAAAATGAGAAAAACAACTTACGGGACGGCGGAAAGCGGCACACGGGTCAAGTGAAGCTAGTCAGAGCCCACTAGACCCCAGGGATGAGGCGCAGGAGGATGCCTGCGGGTGGAGGAGGGCCTCGAACACGCAAACCGCAGCGTGGTCGGGGGACAGAGGCAGGAGGCAGCAGGTTGGTGCTGCGGTCGTGGGGGGCGAGCTCAGGACCTGAAACAGGTCAGAGGTCGCTCACTCGCGACGCGCAGCGCCAGCCATTAAGAAGGGAGGGAGGAGCAGCTGGGAGGCGGGAGGGAGCGGCGAATGGGGGCGCGAGGGGGGCGGGGCCGCAGGGAGGCAGCGGCAGGGATCGGAGAGCAGGGGAAGCGCACAAGGGGCAAAAGGCTCAAAAAATCGAGCGAAATTAAAGGCAGTCACAATATGAAAACACACAGTATGAAATACAGTAATGGCACAGTACACGATCGGGGAAACAGCAATCAGAGGGGCACAACGGGGGCAAAAGCGCCGGAGGCGAGGCACAGAAAAATGAGAAAAACAACTTACGGGACGGCGGAAAGCGGCACACGGGTCAAGTGAAGCTAGTCAGAGCCCACTAGACCCCAGGGATGAGGCGCAGGAGGATGCCTGCGGGTGGAGGAGGGCCTCGAACACGCAAACCGCAGCGTGGTCGGGGGACAGAGGCAGGAGGCAGCAGGTTGGTGCTGCGGTCGTGGGGGGCGAGCTCAGGACCTGAAACAGGTCAGAGGTCGCTCACTCGCGACGCGCAGCGCCAGCCATTAAGAAGGGAGGGGGGAGGGAGGAGCAGCTGGGAGGCGGGAGGGAGCGGCGAATGGGGGCGCGAGGGGGGCGGGCCGCAGGGAGGCAGCGGCAGGGATCGGAGAGCAGGGGGAGCGCACAAGGGGCAAAAGGCTAAAAAAAATCGAGCGAAATTAAAGGCAGTCACAATATGAAAACACACAGTATGAAATACAGTAATGGCACAGTACACGATTGGGGAAACAGCAATCAGAGGGGCACAACGGGGGCAGAAGCGCCGGAGGCGAGGCGCAGAAAAATGAGAAAAACAACTTACGGGACGGCGGAAAGCGGCACACGGGTCAAGTGAAACTAGTCAGAGCCCACTAGACCCCAGGGATGAGGCGCAGGAGGATGCCTGCGGGTGGAGGAGGGCCGCGAACACGCAAACCGCAGCGTGGTCGGGGGACAGAGGCAGGAGGCAGCAGGTTGGTGCTGCGGTCGTGGGGGGCGAGCTCAGGACCTGAAACAGGTCAGAGGTCGCTCACTCGCGACGCGCAGCGCCAGCCATTAAGAAGGGAGGGGGGAGGGAGGAGCAGCCGGGAGGCGGGAGGGAGCGGCGAATGGGGGCGCGAGGGGGGCGGGCCGCAGGGAGGCAGCGGCAGGGATCGGAGAGCAGGGGGAGCGCACAAGGGGCAAAAGGCTCAAAAAATCGAGCGAAATTAAAGGCAGTCACAATATGAAAACACACAGTATGAAATACAGTAATGGCACAGTACACGATCGGGGAAACAGCAATCAGAGGGGCACAACGGGGGCAGAAGTGCCGGAGGCGAGGCGCAGAAAAATGAGAAAAACAACTTACGGGACGGCGGAAAGCGGCACACGGGTCAAGTGAAGCTAGTCAGAGCCCACTAGACCCCAGGGATGAGGCGCAGGAGGATGCCTGCGGGTGGAGGAGGGCCTCGAACACGCAAACCGCAGCGTGGTCGGGGGACAGAGGCAGGAGGCAGCAGGTTGGTGCTGCGGTCGTGGGGGGCGAGCTCAGGACCTGAACAGGTCAGAGGTCGCTCACTCGCGACGCGCAGCGCCAGCCATTAAGAAGGGAGGGAGGAGCAGCTGGGAGGCGGGAGGGAGCGGCGAATGGGGGCGCGAGGGGGGCGGGGCCGCAGGGAGGCAGCGGCAGGGATCGGAGAGCAGGGGAAGCGCACAAGGGGCAAAAGGCTCAAAAAATCGAGCGAAATTAAAGGCAGTCACAATATGAAAACACACAGTATGAAATACAGTAATGGCACAGTACACGATCGGGGAAACAGCAATCAGAGGGGCACAACGGGGGCAGAAGTGCCGGAGGCGAGGCGCAGAAAAATGAGAAAAACAACTTACGGGACGGCGGAAAGCGGCACACGGGTCAAGTGAAGCTAGTCAGAGCCCACTAGACCCCAGGGATGAGGCGCAGGAGGATGCCTGCGGGTGGAGGAGGGCCTCGAACACGCAAACCGCAGCATGGTCGGGGGACAGAGGCAGGAGGCAGCAGGTTGGTGCTGCGGTCGTGGGGGGCGAGCTCAGGACCTGAAACAGGTCAGAGGTCGCTCACTCGCGACGCGCAGCGCCAGCCATTAAGAAGGGAGGGGGGAGGGAGGAGCAGCTGGGAGGCGGGAGGCGGGAGGGAGCGGCGAATGGGGGCGCGAGGGGGGCGGGGCCGCAGGGAGGCAGGGATCGGAGGGCAGGGGGAGCGCACAAGGGGCAAAAGGCTCAAAAAATCGAGCGAAATTAAAGGCAGTCACAATATGAAAACACACAGTATGAAATACAGTAATGGCACAGTACACGATTGGGGAAACAGCAATCAGAGGGGCACAACGGGGGCAGAAGCGCCGGAGGCGAGGCGCAGAAAAATGAGAAAAACAACTTACGGGACGGCGGAAAGCGGCACACGGGTCAAGTGAAACTAGTCAGAGCCCACTAGACCCCAGGGATGAGGCGCAGGAGGATGCCTGCGGGTGGAGGAGGGCCGCGAACACGCAAACCGCAGCGTGGTCGGGGGACAGAGGCAGGAGGCAGCAGGTTGGTGCTGCGGTCGTGGGGGGCGAGCTCAGGACCTGAAACAGGTCAGAGGTCGCTCACTTGCGACGCGCAGCGCCAGCCATTAAGAAGGGAGGGGGGAGGGAGGAGCAGCTGGGAGGCGGGAGGGAGCGGCGAATGGGGGCGCGAGGGGGGCGGGGCCGCAGGGAAGCAGCGGCAGGGATCGGAGGGCAGGGGGAGCGCACAAGGGGCAAAAGGCTAAAAAAATTGAGCGAAATTAAAGGCAGTCACAATATGAAAACACACAGTATGAAATACAGTAATGGCACAGTACACGATCGGGGAAACAGCAATCAGAGGGGCACAGCGGGGACAGAAGCGCCGGAGGCGAGGCGCAGAAAAATGAGAAAAACAACTTACGGGACGGCGGAAAGCGGCACACGAGTCAAGTGAAGCTAGTCAGAGCCCACTAGACCCCAGGGATGAGGCGCAGGAGGATGCCTGCGGGTGGAGGAAGGCCTCGAACACGCAAACCGCAGCGTGGTCGGGGGACAGAGGCAGGAGGCAGCAGGTTGGTGCTGCGGTCGTGGGGGGCGAGCTCAGGACCTGAACAGGTCAGAGGTCGCTCACTCGCGATGCGCAGCGCCAGCCATTAAGAAGGGAGGGGGGAGGGAGGAGCAGCTGGGAGGCGGGAGGCGGGAGGGAGCGGCGAATGGGGGCGCGAGGGGGGCGGGGCCGCAGGGAGGCAGCGGCAGGGATCGGAGAGCAGGGGGAGCGCACAAGGGGCAAAATGCTCAAAAAATCGAGCGAAATTAAAGGCAGTCACAATATGAAAACGCACAGTATGAAATACAGTAATGGCACAGTACACGATCGGGGAAACAGCAATCAGAGGGGCACAACGGGGGCAGAAGCGCCGGAGGCGAGGCACAGAAAAATGAGAAAAACAACTTACGGGACGGCGGAAAGCGGCACACGGGTCTAGTGAAGCTAGTCAGAGCCCACTAGACCTCAGGGATGAGGCGCAGGAGGATGCCTGCGGGTGTAGGAGGGCCTCGAACACGCAAACCGCAGCGTGGTCGGGGGACAGAGGCAGGAGGCAGCAGGTTGGTGCTGCGGTCGTGGGGGGCGAGCTCAGGACCTGAAACAGGTCAGAGGTCGCTCACTCGCGACGCGCAGCGCCAGCCATTAAGAAGGGAGGGGGGAGGGAGGAGCAGCTGGGAGGCGGGAGGGAGCGGCGAATGGGGGCGCGAGGGGGGCAGGGCCGCAGGGAGGCAGCAGCAGGGATCGGAGGGCAGGGGGAGCGCACAAGGGCAAAAGGCCAAAAAAATCGAGCGAAATTAAAGGCAGTCACAATATGAAAACACACAGTATGAAATACAGTAATGGCACAGTAC
Source organism: Pleurodeles waltl (assembly GCF_031143425.1). NCBI lineage: Eukaryota > Metazoa > Chordata > Amphibia > Caudata > Salamandridae > Pleurodeles > Pleurodeles waltl. Next base: position 47,086,921 of record NC_090448.1, on the reverse strand, counting down.
ACGATCGGGGAAACAGCAATCAGAGGGGCACAGCGGGGGCAGAAGCGCCGGAGGCGAGGCGCAGAAAAATGAGAAAAACAACTTACGGGACGGCGGAAAGCGGCACACGGGTCAAGTGAAGCTAGTCAGAGCCCACTAGACCCCAGGGATGAGGCGCAGGAGGATGCCTGCGGGTGGAGGAGGGCCTCGAACACGCAAACCGCAGCGTGGTCGGGGGACAGAGGCAGGAGGCAGCAGGTTGGTGCTGCGGTCGTGGGGGGCGAGCTCAGGACCTGAAACAGGTCAGAGGTCGCTCACTCGCGACGCGCAGCGCCAGCCATTAAGAAGGGAGGGGGGAGGGAGGAGCAGCTGGGAGGCGGGAGGCGGGAGGGAGCGGCGAATGGGGGCGCGAGGGGGGCGGGCCGCAGGGAGGCAGCGGCAGGGATCGGAGAGCAGGGGGAGCGCACAAGGGGCAAAAGGCTCAAAAAATCGAGCGAAATTAAAGGCAGTCACAATATGAAAACACACAGTATGAAATACAGTAATGGCACAGTACACGATCGGGGAAACAGCAATCAGAGGGGCACAACGGGGGCAGAAGCGCCGGAGGCGAGGCACAGAAAAATGAGAAAAACAACTTACGGGACGGCGGAAAGCGGCACACGGGTCAAGTGAAGCTAGTCAGAGCCCACTAGACCCCAGGGATGAGGCGCAGGAGGATGCCTGCGGGTGGAGGAGGGCCTCGAACACGCAAACCGCAGCGTGGTCGGGGGACAGAGGCAGGAGGCAGCAGGTTGGTGCTGCGGTCGTGGGGGGCGAGCTCAGGACCTGAAACAGGTCAGAGGTCGCTCACTCGCGACGCGCAGCGCCAGCCATTAAGAAGGGAGGGGGGAGGGAGGAGCAGCTGGGAGGCGGGAGGCGGGAGGGAGCGGCGAATGGGGGCGCGAGGGGGGCGGGGCCGCAGGGAGGCAGCGGCAGGGATCGGAGGGCAGGGGGAGCGCACAAGGGGCAAAAGGCTCAAAAAATCGAGCGAAATTAAAGGCAGTCACAATATGAAAACACACAGTATGAAATACAGTAATGGCACAGTACACGGTCGGGGAAACAGCAATCAGAGGGGTACAGCGGGGGCAGAAGCGCTGGAGGCGAGGCGCAGAAAAATGAGAAAAACAACTTACGGGACGGCGGAAAGCGGCACACGGGTCAAGTGAAGCTAGTCAGAGCCCACTAGACCCCAGGGATGAGGCGCAGGAGGATGCCTGCGGGTGGAGGAGGGCCTCGAACACGCAAACCGCAGCGTGGTCGGGGGACAGAGGCAGGAGGCAGCAGGTTGGTGCTGCGGTCGTGGGGGGCGAGCTCAGGACCTGAAACAGGTCAGAGGTCGCTCACTCGCGACGCGCAGCGCCAGCCATTAAGAAGGGAGGGGGAGGGAGGAGCAGCTGGGAGGCGGGAGGGAGTGGCGAATGGGGGCGCGAGGGGGGCGGGCCGCAGGGAGGCAGCGGCAGGGATCGGAGAGCAGGGGGAGCGCACAAGGGGCAAAAGGCTCAAAAAATCGAGCGAAATTAAAGGCAGTCACAATATGAAAACACACAGTATGAAATACAGTAATGGCACAGTACACGATCGGGGAAACAGCAATCAGAGGGGCACAACGGGGGCAGAAGCGCCGGAGGCGAGGCGCAGAAAAATGAGAAAAACAACTTACGGGACGGCGGAAAGCAGCACACGGGTCAAGTGAAGCTAGTCAGAGCCCACTAGACCCTAGGGATGAGGCGCAGGAGGATGCCTGCGGGTGGAGGAGGGCCTCGAACACGCAAACCGCAGCGTGGTCGGGGGACAGAGGCAGGAGGCAGCAGGTTGGTGCTGCGGTCGTGGGGGGCGAGCTCAGGACCTGAAACAGGTCAGAGGTCGCTCACTCGCGACGCGCAGCGCCAGCCATTAAGAAGGGAGGGGGGAGGGAGGAGCAGCTGGGAGGCGGGAGGCGGGAGGGAGCGGCAAATGGGGGCGCGAGGGGGGCGGGGCCGCAGGGAGGCAGCGGCAGGGATCGGAGAGCAGGGGGAGCGCACAAGGGGCAAAAGGCTCAAAAAATCGAGCGAAATTAAAGGCAGTCACAATATGAAAACACACAGTATGAAATACAGTAATGGCACAGTACACGATCGGGGAAACAGCAATCAGAGGGGCACAACGGGGGCAGAAGCGCCGGAGGCGAGGCGCAGAAAAATTAGAAAAACAACTTACGGGACGGCGGAAAGCGGCACACGGGTCAAGTGAAGCTAGTCAGAGCCCACTAGACCCCAGGGATGAGGCGCAGGAGGATGCCTGCGGGTGGAGGAGGGCCTCGAACACGCAAACCGCAGCGTGGTCGCGGGACAGAGGCAGGAGGCAGCAGGTTGGTGCTGCGGTCGTGGGGGGCGAGCTCAGGACCTGAACAGGTCAAAGGTCGCTCACTCGCGACGCGCAGCGCCAGCCATTAAGAAGGGAGGGGGGAGGGAGGAGCAGCTGGGAGGCGGGAGGCGGGAGGGAGCGGCGAATGGGGGCGCGAGGGGGGCGGGGCCGCAGGGAGGCAGCGGCAGGGATCGGAGAGCAGGGGGAGCGCACAAGGGGCAAAAGGCTCAAAAAATCGAGCGAAATTAAAGACAGTCACAATATGAAAGCACACAGTATGAAATACAGTAATGGCACAGTACACGATCGGGGAAACAGCAATCAGAGGGGCACAACGGGGGCAGAAGCGCCGGAGGCGAGGCACAGAAAAATGAGAAAAACAACTTACGGGACGGCGGAAAGCGGCACACGGGTCAAGTGAAGCTAGTCAGAGCCCACTAGACCCCAGGGATGAGGCGCAGGAGGATGCCTGCGGGTCGAGGAGGGCCGCGAACACGCAAACCGCAGCGTGGTCGGGGGACAGAGGCAGGAGGCAGCAGGTTGGTGCTGCGGTCGTGGGGGGCGAGCTCAGGACCTGAAACAGGTCAGAGGTCGCTCACTCGCGACGCGCAGCGCCAGCCATTAAGAAGGGAGGGGGGAGGGAGGAGCAGCTGGGAGGCGGGAGGGAGCGGCGAATGGGGGCGCGAGGGGGGCGGGGCCGCAGGGAGGCAGCGGCAGGGATCGGAGAGCAGGGGGAGCGCACAAGGGGCAAAAGGCTCAAAAAATTGAGCGAAATTAAAGGCAGTCACAATATGAAAACACACAGTATGAAATACAGTAATGGCACAGTACATGATCGGGGAAACAGCAATCAGAGGGGCACAACGGGGGCAGAAGCGCCGGAGGCGAGGTGCAGAAAAATGAGAAAAACAACTTACGGGACGGCGGAAAGCGGCACACGGGTCAAGTGAAGCTAGTCAGAGCCCACTAGACCCCAGGGATGAGGCGCAGGAGGATGCCTGCGGGTGGAGGAGGGCCTCGAACACGCAAACCGCAGCGTGGTCGGGGGACAGAGGCAGGAGGCAGCAGGTTGGTGCTGCGGTCGTGGGGGGCGAGCTCAGGACCTGAAACAGGTCAGAGGTCGCTCTGGATCGTGGATCAGTGATCTTTTGTTACAGAGGGGCTCCACATCCGGGGCATCCAATGCAACCCAAGACTCCCTGGGAGGGTCTTTCAACATTCAGCTAACCGGCTCCTCATCTCTGCTGGATACAATGTTGCCCATGCAAAAGACTTTACAAGACATTGTAGAAACTCGTGCCAAAAGATGAAATCAGGTGGACCAATCAAAGTTTTTGAAAGATATCTGGTCTGAGCTTCATAATTCCAATAATGGCATGTTAGATGTAAGTGAAGGAGAGGGCACCAACACCCCCCAACCCTCCCCGAGCTCGGGGGGTCAAAGGTTAATTACATCAGAAGGAAGAGGGGCTTTGTTAGTCCCAAAGGCCCAAGTCTATATCTCTAAATGCCCAGTGCTAGTTAGGAAAAGGCAATACCCTTTCGCCCCCCCTTATGTTCTCCTCAAATTACTATCTTTCCCAGAGGTTAAGAGGTTTGAGAAGAATGGCAAGACCTCACAAACCATGTGTTGGTAAAGGAAAGTGCCTAAGATTGAAGGCAAGGTTCAGAATGGAACAGCATTTAAGATCCCCATTGCTGCCTATTGGCACCCTAGCAGCCCTATCCACTCGTACGCAGGGTGTAACAAAAGCCCATAATAAGGCCCGGCCAGCTATGATCTTACAGCCTTCAAGGGGCTGCACCATACTAAGTAAAAAGTCCTTGGTGCCCGCTAGGGGTAAGGTGCCCAAGCCACTGGGCTCCATAAAGATTGGTAAAGAATCCCCCATTAGCCCCGAACTCATATCTAATTCGATCTGGGTTCCTAAAAAATCCTTCATATATTCCATCAAATCCCTTCGCTCTTTGGGATATCCAAGGATGATTTAACTTCTGCGGTGTTCCAGAGCAAGAATCAAGCAAGTATCAAGAGTCTCATTTATCTCCCCCTGCATCGCTCAGGTGGTGCTGAAGGTGGAAGATGATTTGGTTAAGGCAGGTCTACAAGCCACTTGCCCCCTGAAAAGCAGTCCCATTCCATCTGCCCCTAAACTTGAGCCTTTCCACTCCTCTTTTCTAACCATGCATGGTGGGATAGCCAGTGGGGACAGCTTACACCCTACCCCTCTGACAGGCCACGTTCAACGGTCAGGAGAACATGGCAAGATAGTCAGGTCTCCCAAGAACCTGAGGGTGTTATTAGTAAATGACAGTCTGTCCGAGCAGAGAGAGGTCTCAGACTGAGGGCGGGGTAACATATTTGCCTGCCAGCTGCAGCTTCTTGATAATTGGGGGCGGTACAACTGGCCAACACACCTACAGAGATAGGAATCCTCTCCAAATCTGAGAATCCTGTGTTGGAATATCTATGGGTTTGAGCGTCTCATTAATAGTGGTGAATTGGAAGAAAGAATAAAATCCTACTGTGTACTATTCCTTCAGGAGTCTTGCTGAGAGAGGATAAGATCATAGAAGGCTTTGTGCTGCTGAATAGTAAAGGACTGAGATGAGGGAAGGGCAGAGTTTCATCAGGGGTCTTAACTTTAATATCTACCAAGGTGATTAAGAAAACCATTGCAAGTTATAAATGTGTCTTGTGGTTTACAACTTTCTGCGCTTGAACTTGGTTTGAGTAACAATATGTGCAGGTGTTTTGTTTTTATAATTGTATAGATCCATAAAGAAGAGTATTGTAAAATGAAGGACTGCCAGAAATCTCTCAAGGAACCTTTTCAGAAGATGTTAGCGAAATTTCCAGAAGCGATTATAATTGTTGCCGGGGATATGAATGCTCGTCAATTCCCTGCCCAGGCGGACTTACAGATGGGAGATGTTTTGAATTATTACCACATTTCTCCAGACCTGTTTCCTGCTGGTACCATCAAGCAAGTCCCCGGCCCAGCTCTCCGCATGCTCCTGCATTGTTTTGCTCCTGTCGTCTCCTTGCTTTTCCCCCTGTTTTTTGTGTGCCTTCTCCTTGCTTTTCTCTCATTTTCACTGCTTTCTCCTTGCTTCTTTCAATGTTTTTTGTGTGCTTCATCCTTGCTTCTCACTTGTTTTCACTGCTTACTACTGTTTTCCCCCAAGTTTCCTGTGTGCCGTCTAATTGCTTTTTCCACATTTCCACTGCTTTCTCCTTGCTTTTTTCCCCTTTTTTGGGTGCCTTCTTCCTTTTCACTCAGTTTCTTGTGTGCCTTCTCATTGCTTTTTCCCTGTGTATGTGTGCCTTCTCCTTGCTTTTCCCTTCTTCTCGCTGCTTTCTCCTTGCTTTTCCCCAGTTTTTTGTGTGCTTTCTCATTGTTTTTCCCTTGTTTTCACTGGTTTCTCCTTGGTTTCCCATTGCCTCTCCTACATGCCGCCTGTTATTTCTCACCTCCTGCCTGCCCTGACCACCACCTTCCAGTGTCACTCCTTCTTCCCAGAACCTACTTAATGGAAGGCGCAGTACGACCCTATCGACCAGGTCCCAGACCTAGCTCTCCACATGCTAAGGCATTGTTCTTGCTCCTGTTGTCTCCTTGCTTTTTCAGCGCCTTGAGACCCTTACTGGTGATTTGCTGCGCTTTATAAATCCTTGATTGACTGAAGCAAGAGGCCAAAGCTCTGAGTCAATGGTTGGTGAACAATGGTTTTGTTTGCTTGAACAAACGATTTATTAATGATATGCAAGCGTCACAAAATTCCGGCAAAGCCTATCTTGTGGCCCAATTGATTATATATTTACGCATGTCTGGCACTTTGGTCTCTTCACAGACTTTAAAGTGGCAAAGTATGAAGGTACCGACCAGTGGGCCACTTTAACTGTTCTCTGCCTTTGAGAGCTGGAGGGTGTGGAGAGGTTACTGCCTTCGGAAGTATCCTACCCACGGAGGCTCACAAGCCATGGGCAGTGCAACCCCACGTGGCCCCCTGCACTTATTCTCTGCCAAACTTTTCATGGTGGGTAAACTGCCATGAAAAAGCTGGCAGAGAACAAGGTTGTAATCGGCAGGGCAGAGCTTGAGTTCAGTGCCGCCATGGCTGATTACAACCAAAACCGCCGTCAGCCCATGGGATCTTGGATCCTGGGGGGACGGAGATCGGTTGGCGGGTCTGTCTGCCAACCTTATAATGTGGCGGTGGGACCGCCACAGCTGCGGCAGTCTGACCGCCACAGCGAGTCTGGTGATCTTGTGAATGCCAGACTTGGAACGAGGCCCTAAGTGTGAAAAATAAATCAGTGGGGTTTTCTTCTTCTGGCATTTCAGTATCAAAGATCTTGATTCCTAGTTAATATTTCCTATGTGCCATAAAATGCAGATGCTTGAACTGAAGACTGTCTAGTCTTTATCCTCAAGAGCTGTCATAAGGTTACTTTAGCTATTACACAGGCATGTTATTTTAGATTAGGCCTGCAGCTTGTGCCCTTTCACGCTGACACACGCATTTTTATTCTTATTATTATTAAAGCTTTATTTTAGTGGAGATGTTTTATTATTTTATCAGTTGTCTTTTCGCACATAATTCTGTTATTCTTTTCTCTGCACAAAATTTTCATTCTGTGCTTCACTCAAGGCTGAACGTGAGAAGTTATGAGTTATTGCCGGCACAAAGCGTTCATCATATGCCCAACTCTCATACGCAGATGAGAAGTAAACTACTTGAAAAAGCAGGTGCTATCAGAAGAGTGAGACACCCTTATTTCACAAGCTTTCTAGAAACACAAAATGGAAAAGGATCTGATTTTGTAAAAACAAAAATATTTTCTATTAATATAGGTTAAAGCAGTGGTGGCAGAAACTGTTGCTCAGCTGGTTAAGAATGAGGAAAACCAACGAGAAGTTAATTATTTCGGACCGGTTTCTGGTATTGTATTAATTCAAGATAATTGACTGGTATGAAATAAAACAGGTCTGCTCCCAAGCGGCAAACTGGAGTACCTGAGTCAAGTGGCTGGTTCCAACCCACTTCTTCTGCCTGCCCACGCCTGCCTTCCTGAGCATAAGGGAATCACCAAACTGCACTCAGGACATGACACACAGACCAGTGGATCTCGGGACACTATATGTGCATGTGTTTGTTTCGCTCTGCCAAATACTGCATATCATGTGCACCGTGCCTGAGGAAACAAGGCAGCCCTGGCAATAATGCTCAAACTAGACCCACTCCCTTCGTCTTCTTCTACTATCTCTCTCTTTCCATCCATCCATCCTCTCTCTTCTCCCTCTCTGGTCACTTCCTCTCCACCCCCCTGCCCTTCCCTTTCTTTTCTTGTCTCTAGAAACCTCTTGTACCTGCTGCAATTAACCACTGGGATCTGGGCAGAGTGACAGAGGCACCAGGAGCAACCCTGGGCTTTCAAAACCAAACTCCAAGGGCTCCAGCCCACCAGGGAAATACCCAGTGGAATAAAAGGCCTGTCCAGCCGAGTCTATGAAGTGGCCAGTCACACATTAAGTTTTATCTAGAGCTTAATACAAAACAATGGTGATGAAGAAGCTGATGTGTCACATTACTGCGCTACAGTTAGTGATTTAGAAACACAAACGCATTTGTCACTGCAGGTGATCTCAGAGAAACAGTACATGCAATATTTAAAATAATAGGCTCTTCCTTTTAGAATGTATATATTCAATTATTGTTTTTTATGTTCTTCAATCTGTGGTAACCTTTTTGTATCTGCATTTGCAGATTTCTGGTAACTTCAAATAGTTTAACCAGGGGCGACTCCTTTGTAATGGCGAAGGAGTGTCGTCCCCCTGGCTAAGCCAGGAGATGAAAGATAAAACAATATTTAATTATCGTTTTATCTTTCATCAACTGGCTCAAACACAGTGTGTTCAGGGTGGGGTGGGGCTTGGCAATGGGATGGGGGCAAGGAGTGGAATGCAATAAGTGAGCATGTGTGTTTGGCCGGCCGTCTCATGCTGCATAGTCCCCAGGGTTGTGTCTGAGCGACAGTCCAAGCTGCTCAGACCAATTATGGTGATGCTTTCATGCTAAGTTTAGCATGAAAGCAGCACTAGGATTGCAGAGGAGCCTGTGCTGGTGTCCCAGCGAATGTTGGGACACCACAAGAAGACCAGAGGAGCAACGCGGCAGGAGAAGGCAGCGGCAACAGGAAACGGTACTTTTTTGTTTTTATTATTATATATTTTTTATTTACCCCCCAGTCCCCACACCTATCCCCACCCCTCCCCGTAAGATTTGTGGCAGCCGCTGCTGAGTTTAATGGAATCTCTTTAGTGGGAAAATAAATCAGAATTACTGATCTGTAACTTTTGTAAGCATTCGTCATAGATTGAATGATGTGCACTGGATTAAATATGAGCACTATGAATAGAGGGTGTTATTAAGAAAAGTAGCTGCCAGCCAATCATTGAGTCCGGGGTATGAGTATTAGTTCTGGATCATCATCCGGAAGGAAAATTCCAAAATACTTCTGAATGAGCCCCTCGGACTCTGGTAGCGTACAGTAGCAAGGGATGTCTTACTGTCGGAAATGTAAGCAGACAAATGCAAAAAGAACAGATGATGGACGGAATGCTGAACAAATCAAACATTCACCCCCCAGTCACAGATCTGGATTGAATACATTGTTTTTTTTGCTCGCCATGTCATTCCAGTTTAGACCCAGCCATATGCAAATCAGTCTTGACTCTGCTCCCCATAGCAACAGTTCAGCCCGAACTTCCAGGCCAGGTCCTCCTTGGACCAGAAACAAGCTCCCTAGGTCCGGTTTCAGGGTATCACCCCTCATCAGCCAGGCTAGCTTGAATCCGGTGGCATAAGAAGAGCCTATTGCTCCAGAGGCGGGGACTGACCTCAGTGATCAGCTTGGGGACACAGGGGAAAATTGGGCTGTCCTGAACTTTCTAGGGCTGTATACACTAAACGGAAGTGAAGAAAATCCCAGCAATGAATACTCACAACCAGAGAAGAAAATGCCAAGGTGGCAGTCATGGTAGGGAATAACTTCGTCCTCAACCAGAGTCCTCTCAAAGAGGCCATGCAAATAAGAGCTGTACCAAAAATGCCAACCGTTTCTTTCAGCTGAAGAACTATCCTTTGTCTCTCAGCTCCACTTTCTGCCTGATGATAACCAGGGAGGGTTCTGTCAACGCAACCTGCCCGTGTAGTGGGGAAAGGGGTCAGATGATGAACCAGCTGCAGATACAAAGGATATGAAGCCACTTTGGGCAAGGGCAGGGCAAGCTAAGAACGCATAAAGAAACCCGATGAAACTGAAAGCATGCAAAAGAGAGCACAAAAAACTGACGTAAGGCTTGGAGAGCGATATGGAAATGTGCAAAGCAAGGGAAAGTAGCAGTGAATGCAAGGGACCTGTGGTATGGACGGCCTCACGGTTTGTACCAGAAACCGAACACACAATGGAAAAGTGAGCTGACTGTCAAATTTAAACTGTCGCAGTTGGGTAAAGGGAGTCAGAGTTAGAAGGGTGCAATAGGCACATTTAGAAAAAAATCAGTGCACAGTAGTGGTGCTACAGTCATAAGGACAACAGAGGGTGTGACGTTCAACCTACGGCCTTGAGAATGGTAGGGGCACCAAGGAAAGTAAGCAAGAGGTGACCCTCAGGCGCACATGGCCTTCAGTCCACACCCACTGAACCAAAAGGAGGAAGCCTGCAAGGCTGTAGGACTTTGGCACAGAAACTTGGAAACAGGGGGCATCAGAAAAGGAGACATAAGTCCCCAAGACTGTGGATCATAAGCCTCTAAACATTTACTGATTAATATACTTACGCCCTCATTACAAGCTTGTTGGGGTAGGGTTAAACACCATATAATGGATCCACAGGTGCCCTCCCCAATCCCCAGGAACACCCCCACCCCAACCAGAGGGACACCGGAGGATGGGGGACCCCATCCCAGGTAAGTGTATTTTTTTTTTGTGCCATTGGGGTGATGGGCATGACTCCTATCTTTCCTAAGACAGGAGTCATGTTTTTGGTGGTTGTGCGCCAGGAAATGGCGCTAGTCTGGTTAGAGGCATTTTTTTGCCTCTAACCAGGATAGGTCATTTTCTGACGCACAACCCTCTCCTTCCCTACTGCCACCCGCACCCGGCTAGCGTCTTCTTCTAAGACGCCTGCCCAGGTTTAGTGGTCTAAACTTTTGGGCGCAGAACTTCGTTAGCACAGTTTTGCAGCAAAAAAGGATAAATATGGGCCTGAATTCCACATTTTGCGTCTTTTCTGGGACTTTCGCCCCAATACATTTCAGCAGTTTAACCTCACGGAATGTAGCAGGTAAAACTGCAAGGATGTTATGATTATAACAATGGAGGATTTGTTGTGCATGAATGGCCGTCTTACTGGAACAACTAACTAAGTGCCTATATTTCACTGAGTTGTATTTCATGTGATAAAGGTTACCTGAAGACACCACATCATCAAGGACACCATTTTCCAGTCCTGGGCTTCCCTTATGCAACCTAATGCATTCTGGGATTTCAAGTCTTGATTTAGACTAAATAAATCGATATAACTCACCTGGAAACAGTGATTTCTAATCCCAGGACTAGACATGGTGTCCCTGATGACAGAGAACCACCTGGGAACAACTTTACCAGTAGTGGGGGCACTCACAGTGCAAGGGCCTTGAACATAAGGCTAACGAAAGGTGCGATGATTAGTGGAAGAGGAAAAGCTGCTGAGAATGACAAGGCAAAAATTCTTCTGGGCATTGAAGAACTTAATAGAAAGAAGAATGAAGCTCTCAATATTGCAAGGAAGAAGGTATGTTTCCTCATGCTATTAGTTTCATACTTCATTTTTTTTGTGAGAAGGTGTACATTTTAATTCAATGGCTTGAAGTCCAACAATTCTGCAGCCGTACACTGACACCTGCTCTTGTTCCCTCAGAAAGCAGTAGGGTGGAATCTACTTTGCCACCCGGTGCTCAGACTTTTTCTACATAAGATTTTTCCCCATTATTCTGCCCTCCCTTTTTAGGTTGAGCATTGCAGCACGCAAGCGCTGCTTATCCGACGTATTGGTGTGTATATGGGCATTTAACTACGCCCACCTCATGCCCATCACTATCACTGGTCCATGGGCTTGCCTTTCAAAAATCCTTTCTTTTTGTTGGTAATTGTTAGAAATGGGGTCTCTAGTTGGCAGTCGGTTTGCATCCTGTCCAATTAGGGACCCTCCCTCTAGTCAGGATAAGGGAGATACCAGTTCAGATAACCCCTGCTCACCCCCTTGGTAGCTTGGCACGAGCAGTCAGGCTTATCTCAGAAGCAATGCGTAAAGCATTTGCACATAACTCACAGTAATAAAGGAAAACACTACAAAAGGACACCACACCAGTTTTAGAAAAATAGACAATATTTATCTATATAAAACAAGACCAAATACAATAAAAATCCAAAATACAGTAATAAAAATATGAAATCTGCAATATTTACTCAAAAATACAGTTCCTTGAAGTTGATAGCTCCACCTGGGGCTATCACTGCGTTGTGATCAACAAAACCAACAGTTCAGGCCAGCCGCAGCGTCACGGGCCAGCTACGGTGTCGGGAAGACCCGCAAACAGTACCTTTGGAACTGCAGGGCGTTGTGATCCTCACAGTGAGCTCCGGAGAGTGGCGGCGCTGGCATCGAGGTATCGGTGCGGGAGTCGTCGGGCCATTGAAGTCACATGCTTTGCAGATTGAACTCCGGGCTGATGAAGTCAGGAGCACTGGTGTGGATGGCGTTGGGCTGTGGTGCAAAGCAGGACGATGCGACGTGTGGTGCCCACAGGTCAATGTCGCAGGCAGCGGCTCGGTGATGGAGTCCAGCGGCGTCTGTGAGACCACGGCACGGTGTGCAAAGGGGCGGTGCAAAGTGCAGTGTCACCAGGTCACGGTGCACGCAGAGGCATCGTCGTAGCTGAAGCGCTGTCGTTGGTAAGCCCAAGCCAGACCTGCAGGACGGTGCTTCGTGACCCTCACGAGTGGCATCCAGAGGCCACAGTGTGGGCGGATGCCTGGTGGCGACACCGGAATCGATGGTGCTGGCGTTGGAGGACCAGGGGTGCGGTGCGGGACGGGACAGTGCTTTGTGTACCTCACAAGCGGTGTCCACAGGCCACGGTGCAGGCAGCGGCGCCGGTGTCAGCAGGAACGGTGGCGTCGGGGATGCCCAGGCTGCGGTGTGAGCAGGCGATGCCAGAGTGCGGGCCCACAGGTCACCGTGAGAGCAGCGTCTCGGTGAAGTCAACCGAAGACGGCGTCGGTGAGACCAGGGTCGCGGTGCGAAGCGGGGTAATGCGACTCCATGCAGCATCAGCAGGTCACAGTGCAAGGCAGCGGTTTCGTTGGCAGCGGCGCAGTGGTTTCGCCTTTTGAACAGCATACAACACACAGTTCCCACTACTGCAGGTCCAGGGAACTAAAGTCTTTGGTGTACCTGAGACTTCCAACAGGAGGCAAGCTCTACTCCAAGCCCTTGGAGAACTTTCTCAAGCAGGACACATAGCAAAGTTCACCCTTTGCCCTCTTTTCTGGCAGAAGGAGCAAATGCAGGCCAGTCACCTAAAGCAACACAGCATAAGGGACAGTACTCCTACTACAGCTCCTCAGCTCTTCTCCTGGGCAGAGGTTTCTCTTGATTCCAGAAAGATTCTAAAAGTCTGAGGTTTTGGGTCTTCTTCTAATACGCCTTTCTGCCTTTGAAGTTGGCAAACTTCAAAGTAAAGTCTCAAGTGTTTGCAAGATCCTTCCTTGTCAAGGCCAGGCCCCAGACACACACCAGAGGGTTGGAGACTGAATTGTGTGAGGGCAGGCACAGTTCTTTCAGGTGCAAGTGACCACGTCTCCCTCCACTCTAGCTCAGATGGCTCATCAGGATATGCAGGATACACCCCAGCTCCCTTTGTGTCACTGTCTAGAGGAGAGGTGTGAACAGCCCAACTGTCAAACTGACCAAGACGGGGAATCCACACACAGGCAGAGTTACAGAATGGTTTAAGCAAGAAAATGCCTCCTTTCTAAAAGTTGCATTTTCAAACTCACAATCTAAAAACCAACTTCACTAAGATATGTATTTTTAATTTGTGAGTTTAGAGACCCAGTACTACATATTTCTATCTGGCCTCAAAGGGAATCAGCACTTGGAAGTTATTTAAAGTCAGCCCCAATGTTAACCTATGAGAGAGATAGGTCTTGCAACAGTGAAACCCGAATTTGGCAGTATTTCACTGTTAGGACATGTAAAACACACCAGTACATGTCCTACCTTTTAAAGATACTGCACCCTGCCCATGGGGCTACCTCGGGCCTACCTTAGGGGTGCCTTACATGTACCAAAAGGGAAGGTTTGGGCCTGGCAAGTGAGTACACATGCCAGGTCGAACTGGCAGTTTAAAACTGCACACACAGACACTGCAGTGGCAGGTCTGAACCATGTTTACAGGGCTACCTATGTGGGTGGCACAATTAGTGCTGCAGGCCCACTAGTAGCATTTGATTTACAGGCCCTGGGCACCTCTGGTGCACTTTACTAGGGACTTACCAGTAAATCAAATATGCCAATCATGGATAAACCAATCAACAGTACAACTTACCTAGGGAGCACTTGCACTTTAGCACTGATTAGCAGTGGTAAAGTGTGCAGAGACCATAAACCAGCAAGAACAGACCTGAAAAAATAGGAGGAAGAAGGCAAAAAGTTTAGGGATAACCCTGCAAAAAGGGCCATTTCCAACAGTAACTGCTTTATATTTTTCCCTCCTTAGGGTGGTTTTGTTACCGCCTTGGCCATCGACCCTGTTACATGGATAACTTCTTTTTCCTTTTATCTCTTTTTGTCGCACTCACGGCAGCGCTTTGAATTGACTTCCTTATGTCAACTGTTTTACTTTTTATTTTCAGTTTGTGACAAGAAAAGTCCAGTTAGGAATTTACAGCGCTAATAGCTCTAACGCGAACAAACGCAAGACCCACTGCATTGTAAATGCTTGTTTATCATATACTTTTTCCTTCACACCGCTTAGCTCATATGACTCCCATCTGACTAGAAAATGAACATCCCCTGCAACAATTACATTTTTAAATGATCTTTGCAAGGCAAGTGTCCTGTGGTTAGGCAACCACAATTCGACGAATTCCACTAGCTCCCCACTTCGTACTGAGGATTGCAGCCTGATCCTTATAAAATTGCCTACCACAGAAGCAGGTCAAAGAAGAACATTCCACTTCATCCTGAACCACAGGTATTCCAGTGGCAGTGAGTTACATGGTTGCCCTGGGGCAGCCTTCAGAGCCCCCTTCACCACTTTCTGTGATAACTTGTGATTCCTTTGAGAGGAAGCACTTCAGTTAGATGCAGGTGTGAGTAAAAACAAAATCTCATTGTCTATCTTGTCTCAAGCGCTGGACAAAGCTTTCCTATCTGATGTGGTCCATTCACTGTTAGGGGTCAGCAACAATTCCTCCTAAGCCAGCAGTAGCCTCTTCTTTGATAAGGCTTATGCCATAGCTGTGCTTGAATGGATCAAACAGTTAATTGCAGATAAATTGTGACTTAAGCAGCAATATGATTTTTACGTGTCACCTGCAGCTAGATTTAGTTGTCTTGTCAAAAGATCTGGCGTACAATACCAGTATTTGAGTGGGTTTTGGGTCAGCACATTGCTTATATTTGATTGGCTTTCTTTAATGACTTTCCTCTCTCTTTTCCTACTTGCCCCTAGCCTGGACCATAGCTTCTACACCTTGTATTTTCACTGGCCAATTTGTATTTCTCCATGGCTCTAATCAGGGAACTACTTTTTTTTTTTAATTCACTGCTCCATAGAACAGCATAGGTTTTCTTACTCTCTTATCCATCTTCTGCTTTTCCTCTCACATCCGACCCTCCAGCGCTCTCCATGTTGCTCCTCACTAGCTTGTTCATTGCTTCCACTGCCTGTTACCCTCTGCTTTTTTTTCTTTTTTGTTCTACCTCCTCCAGTTCTACCTCATCCCTTTATTATTATTATTATTATTATTATTACTATTATTTGTTGTTTTGGAGAGGGCCTGGCAACTGCAATTTCCTACCAATTCACCAAAATATTTAAAAGGCAAGAAATATTGGCTTTGCCAGTGGTTGTTCTCTTTGCCTCATGTCCTGGTGGAACCCAACACACTACAAAAGTGAAACTGTAGGCATTTAAATTGAAGCTAAAACTCCTCAGAAACAAACGCTGTTGCCAAAACACTACTCTGCAATTTCTTATTCTTCATTTTTTTTCTTCCTCTACTGTATTAGTCACTGGATGTTTTTAAACATGAACTGAGAAACATTCCTGCTCCCGCCCTGATGACAAAGCTATTAGTGAACTAAGAGGCAAGTCAGGGGCAATGTGTACCCCACATGAGCTAGATTCTTAATATACATGGAGCAAAAGTTTATTTTGTTGAATCACGATTCAGCAGACATGCTGAACTCACATATTTGAATAAGCCTTTGTATGTAGAAATGAAGAAGGCAACTCTATTAAATAAAATATTTGCCTAGGATCACACAATCTGAGTCCACTTTAAAGGTCAAGTTTACTGCAGTCAGGTCAATAGATTATTCAACTCACTAGACCTGCAGCTCTAGTAATATTTGCATGATTTTTCGAGACCTGTATTGGCGCTGTTCCACCTTAAACATATATTATTGGTAAAATTGGATCAGTGACTTTGTCTGATCTTTCGCTATGTTTCCTTCTAACATGGCCTTGACTGTTTACGCCACATACGTGTGATTCCCTGGTTTTAATTTGGGTTGCTGTTCACAAATGGTTCTACCTCAGGATTCAGGAAAGTTTCCACATACTGGGCCTGACTGAAGGTCCATCTCC
The DNA here is from genome assembly GCF_031143425.1 of Pleurodeles waltl. NCBI lineage: Eukaryota > Metazoa > Chordata > Amphibia > Caudata > Salamandridae > Pleurodeles > Pleurodeles waltl. Next base: position 47,070,626 of record NC_090448.1, on the reverse strand, counting down.
CATTGTATTACCCAAATAATGTGCATGATGAGTTGCTATACTCTCCTTCTGGCTCATTTCCAGTAACCCCATATTGCCTTGCCCATTACCTACAATGACACTTGCTGATGATCCATTATGTCAATCTGAGTTAGAATTGCCACTATTGATTGTAATGTCTGAAAAATAACTATGCTCTTACTAATCATATCCTGGTTGTGAACCATATGGTACGTCTCCAATGCAGCCACCTTACCATTGCTAAAAGGCATGCTTACTCCAGTCATCTCATCACTTTGTCAAGTTTATGCTGCCTTGTGTGCAAGATTTATTGTGGGTGGTTTGTTCTGAGCCATTCTGTACTACGAGTAGTGAAGTTTAATCGTTATGATGTCTGAAAAAAGTAATTAATATTTGCACAAACCATGTGCCCACTCAGAAACATTTCAGAAAGTGATCTACTGTTTGAATATATCTCCTACGTCTATCCAGATCATAATTTACGCAGTTGGGACAACAAACAAGGCTTCTCACGCAAGATATGAAGGCAGCCATGTTTATGGTATACTTTGAGTCCTCCATTGATAAACTAACAGAGAGAAACATCTCCTTCTGTGAAACCTCCATATCTAGTAGACACCCACATCTTGGGTGAAGTGAGCACATTGTTTACTGTCCCCAGTACTCCCTGTGGTACTTTTCAATGTCAAATCCCATGGCCTGTTCATCGTTGCTGATGCCCCCCGCCTTTATCCCCTTCTCCTCCCTGCACATACCTCTCCCCACTCCTCGCAACCATATCCATTGGACCCTTAAGTCCCATCCCCGAGCCACACAGACTCTGGCACTGTGCCTCCACGCATGCTTAACTTTTTGGCTCCTCTGCCTGATGAAACATCTGTTTCATCAGCACCATAAATCATCATCATGAGGAGCCTATGCAAACTCACCCACTTTACTGGCAGTGACACCTAACTGGATATCAGGGTGATGGGCAATACTGACCGCAGTGGTCTTCAAAGTTTTTAATGCTCCCCATTCAAGTGGGGAAACCAATCATCGAAAGCCCCCGCCTAATTTTTCACAAATATTCTATTAAATTGGCAATGTTTAAATATGTTGAGACTTATTTAAACATTGCAGTTAAGTTTGGTTACTCTTTCAAAAATACAATCAAATACATGATGCCAAACATACTATTTTGGTTAGGCAGGCCTTACCAACGTACAAAAGTATCCACAGTGTATTATTAGAAGTGAGGGTGGGGATTCTGAAGAGTATTTGGTGTCCCTTTCCTTTTGACACATACTCCCAGAATGGATATAAAATACAAAACATGTTATTAATGGCCCATTACAGAGCGGTTTACTACTGCTTCTTTTTTTCAGCTTAAAACAAAGCCCTTGGGATCATTTGAGGTCCCCCTGGGAGGAGGGCACCCTCCAGTTTGAAGACCGCTGCTGTAGAGTATAGCTGAGGGGCTAAAATGATCCGATGTGGCAGCAATGGCACGTTATAATAGAAAAGGTGTAAATTTGCAATGCAGGTTTGGCATTGTTTAATTGTGAGTTGAAAAGCAGTTCATCATGAAGGGGACCCCCCAGTCAGGAATATGACAGGAGTAAGAGTTTTGAACTTCACTCTGGCCTTAACTGGTGTGGATGTTATTCCACAATTTCACGTTTACATGTGCATTAAGTTTAGTTAACACATAATTAAATTCAAATATGAGCATTGATATAGAGCTATTGCAGTTGAAACTACATCATTACAATATGCTTGTGTGTGTTTTCTTGGCCTATGTTAATCTATGCATCAGTTGGACCTCAGCTTCATCGTTTTTGAAAAATGGTTGCTGTATCATGATGTTATATTTCTCACTTGACACTGCATGAAGCAAGATGTGCACTGTTTATTTTGTGTGGCATATTGTTGTCAAAGAACTTGCTGGAGGAAGCCTTTTGCTACTTCCCAAGGCTCTTCCTTCTAGCATATTGTAATGCATTAATTTACAATTGTCCTCTGTTGTCTAAATAACTAGCTTGTTCTGACACCTCCAGGTGACATTAGGTCAGAAAGGGTGAATCAATATTCACATTGTGGGATGGTGCTAAGCTGGTTTGGTTATTTGACGTTTTGGAATATTATAGTATGACTTGTTGAAATTCTGAAACTTTTGGCTCACACCATGCTGACTTTGCAGTTTGCATTGTTTTCTATACTGAAATTGGCTATATAAACCCACTGATTTGGGGGTGAGCCAGAGACTTATGGTTTTGCAAGCGAAGCTGTCCAATTCTCTACTGATTTGCTGCACCTTTGAGACTTAGTCAATTTTTCAGATTTGGCCTAGTACTCCATTTTATCTGGATTTTACCACAGTCCACGTCTCTCCCTTAACGTGGGGCTGTACACTGATTACTGCTGGTTTACACCCCCGGGGACACTTTTCCTGTTACCTATGGATCTTCCGACAACTTGGATTTACAATTGATATCAGTACTTACAGGTACCTTTGTTCTTAGGTTACCCCTTCACTTTCTTATCACTTACTTCATGGCGACCAGCATTTACTTATTTATTCTTTCTATGTGTCCCAACCTCAGCTTTCCCCGATACGTCTCATACGTACTCCTGGGAATTATCGCTCATTTCTAAACCTTTTTTAGGTAGGCGTTTTCTCCTTTTACTCTGTACTTACCCTTTTCTACCTACTGTCTGACCACCGTTCTCTACCTTTGCAGCTTACTACTGTACTCACTCCTGGCTACGACTACGCTTATCTGGGGTCTTACATTTGTTCGATACTTTATAGGTCACCTTGGTCTCCACATGCTATTTCTCATCAGTCTTTGATAACATGACACATTTGACTAGGGGTTTTTTGATTCACCTTTTCACACGTGTGTAGTTTGCCATGTCTCTTTACACTAATACACTGTTGTATCACTCTCTTGACTACCTCTGTTCCAGTATACGTATACATCTCATAAAAGCGATTACTATATGTATTTTCAGCCTTGATAAAGTCACAAGTGTGACAAAACACGTGTCGGCTGTATCTATTGGGATTGTACTGGCTGTACCTTTAGGAAGTAACTGTGAAGTGATGACTACAGTCCAATTAAATGATCTACTGGAACTCAACGAAGGACTCTGCCTTACTTATTACTGGATTTACGACATGCAATGTGCATATTTATTATAATTGAGCAATACGCTATATGAGTGCTGTGGTTTTCTTTGTGGATTTTAAATATCTTTATGGCTATTGATTTTGATATATCTTTACTGAATTAGAGATTACTGCTGTAATTACATTTTTCTGAATTGCACTTTACATTTTAATAAACCTTTATGGTTTCCTAAATTTCTGATCTCAAACTCCCTTTGTCATTAAATTATTTTATTAACTGAATTTGAAATGTTGTGCTGACTATTGTTTCTAGGTACACATTACCGAGTAGACCTTGAGGTCAACACCTTCCCCAAACCCACATATTAGGCATCACTATTATGTAAATTATCCAAGTGATGGTGCACCCACATGGGGACCTTTCTGAGATTACTTTGATTTTTACCAATTGCATGCTAACCCAACTTTACTACTCCTTACCTATCATCCTCTGCATGTCCCACTCTTCAAGTTAATTTCCTACTTGAAGTTGCATTCCTTATTTCTATTATGTACTAATGCAGATGTCCACACCTCATTCCCAGATCACAATCTCTGCTTTCTTTTGAAATGGGTTAACCAAGCCCCTGCAACTTAAGTCTCTAGTATTTTCTAACTCACACCACCAATCGTTTCCATAAACTCATATATAGGACCTTCTGAAGATGTCATATACGTGTAATTCCTATCAATTAATGATCTTAGTACTATGAATCTGAAGTAAATACATAGGGTGATTACCAGAAAGTACAAGTCTAAACATAATAACGAACAATCACTCGATTCACTTCTAACTTTGGGTTCCAGTGTAGTGTGCTACTTGCCCTAAACAGCTTGTAGTATATGCGAGTTGTAGTATATACACGTATTGCTGTGCTTTGTTATGTTGTATGTTATGCTCTCATAGTATATTGCTGTGCAAATATGTTAATGCTCTTATTTGAATCTTTGGCTGCTTCGGGTGCTTGTGTGGTTCTAGAGGGGACAGAGGAAGTATTTACCTGCCATTCAGTGAGCAGGATGAGTGCACTCACTCATACAGGCTTTCTCAAGCCCGGTGTTTCTCTTATCCTGCCTTTCAGTCATACCCCCAACTCTACAGAGCTTCAGTGCAAGGGTAAGCACGACATAACTCTAAATACAGCAACACAAACAGCCACTCCCAATCAAAAAAAACCACAGATCATTCGTAATCTCCACACAAATGCAACAGAGGACACAGGTAACCAAAAAAAAGTCCAGAAAACAAAAGTGCAAGCGACTAACTACATAGCCGATGCGTAGGATCACTTCTAGACTTCCCTCGTGTGTTACGCTGAGCTCTCGCACATAGCAGGGAAACCCCCACCATACACAGTCTGGGATGACGCGCATTAATGTGTGTATTATCTGAGGATGTGACGCAGCCAGAGAGAAAAGCGTGGCAGGAAATGAGAGCAGAGGCGCCCTTGGTGCAGCACTGAAGGTGTAACCAAGAGTGGGTCGCAATCGAAACTAAGGAGGTGTCACTCCACTTAAAATAGGAGAAGCGTCCTGATAGTTTACTCGGCTCGCCTGTACTGCTGAGCCGACAGAAAAGCTAAAAGTATCAGTGCGCACTCACAAGTACATACAATGTTGGATAAACTTAAACTTTTCATAATCTAGTGACCGCGAGGAACACGCGAATGCTGTTGTCGAACCGCTTGGTTTGAACTATAACTTTCAATGACGGCCCCCTAGAGGAAAGCCACCGCGGTCCTCACAATGCAGAGCAGCCTGGGCCCGATGCAGGAGCAGGAGGGCACAAATAGGCGCTTCCGCTGTCAATGTTTCAATAGATCAGGTCAGGACTTAAAGTGAAGTTGCCCGTTCTAAGATGGCGGCTACTCTGACGCTCCACAAGCCGTGTGTGAACGAAAACCAGATTTGGCAATTCGTCATACTTAAAGCAAATGTTAAGCAACACCGGCGCTCCCTTAAGCTAGAAATAAACTAACACAATTAACTTAAACTCGCATGTCAACAGTTCCCTCTCTATTGTTTTTTTTTCCTACGGTTTTGAGTTCCTTGCCCCTCTCAGTGCACTGACGTGTGCAGTCTTTCTTCGGTGTCTCCGACGTGCCGACGGCAGCTTCCGAAAAGCTCCTGACGTGGGCAGTCTTTCTTCGGTGTCGGCGGCGTGCTGACGTCAGGCGCTTGGCAGCTGCTTCCGAGGAGCACTGACGTGTGCCTGCGCTGCCTCCCTGGGAAGGTGACGTGTCTCTCCTGCTCGGGCTCTTTTAGCATCGGCCGCCCGAAGAGCGAGGCGGGCAGTGTGTGCCGGGGCAGCGGCTGAACGGGCAGCGGAGGACAGGGGAGCCAGGCAGACACCATGGGGAGTGAGTATCCGCAGCCCGCGGGAGGGGGAGCACGTAGCCCAGAGAGAGGCGCAGCCTGTCCTAGAATTCAAATAAATAACGCCAAAAATCCGCCATTTTACTACTATGTGCGGAGGGCAGCCTGGAAAACGGATGTCTGGAGAAGAACCCAGGGTTCCCAATCCCCAAGGACTCTCTCTTAGTGACTAACGTTGTCTTTCAATCTGGTTTTGATTCAGCATGTCCTTTTGTTGTGACAGAAAGGTGCCCACTACATCTAAGCTAGTGACACAAGTGTCATGAATGGGTCAGCCTCTCTTCATTTTCTGCTGCCTCCTAAAAGAGCAGCTACTTTGAGACCCTGTAATCCCCAGAAGTCAATTTATCCAACGTACTTGTCCAGACTGTAGACCTAAGTCATTTATGAGTTCCTTATTATACCAGAGGATCACTTTTTTGTACCCCAGTATCACTGAAGCAGATGAGATGACGAAACACGGAAGCACTCCACAAACCCACTCAACCCTTAGTGCATAATCCAATGCAGTCCTCCGTTTTTCAAATTCATATCCACAGCCTGGAACATAGTTGCTTCAGGGATCACTACAAGAAAGTTATCTATAATGTCCAGTTCATATTCTCTCTTGATACAATCGAAGTGCCATCCCAGCACTGGGCTTGGGGATTGTGGCTGGAAGTTCTTACGATGATCCCTGAAACAACGGTGTTTCGTACTTTGGATTTCAAACCTACAACTGTATGTGTTAGCGCATAAATGATCCAGTGTATTTACGGAGTCCTTCCTTCCATTTTGTATTTTTTCAAAAGTAGGGGATTCTACAGCAGTTGCACATGATATTGCTAAAACCACAGCTTGTGCCATATCCCTTTGCCATATTGTTGATCTGTCTCCAAACATATCGCCCAGTATTTTCCAATCCAAGTCTGAAGTTTTACTTCAGCCTTTCTTCCTTCTGCACCCAGTTCATTGAGTGTCATTCAATTTGGTTTGTCTTATCGCCCGTTTTATGCAGTCCTACGATACAACATTGTGGTATCCTACGTATCCAATATCTGTCACCCTGTTTGTTGTACTCGGGTGATACAAGGAATGACATTCAGAAAGTCCTGTTTCAGTTTACATAAGAGAGATATATGGATTTATGCATTAGCGACGCATCTTGGGCAGGACGAGGTCCTTGCTGCTATTGTGACCCAAATAACAGGATAATGCAGAGGATAACGAATGGGATTTTAAGAGACGGGCCACAGGAGTGGCAGTAGACATCGTGTATTAGAGCGAGGGCTCAAGCCTTTCAGCCTGCTGTAATATGTCCGCTGTACTAGTAGTACACAGAAGAATACACCATCGTGTCCCTTCACTATTGTGTCTTGATGGGTGTCGTGCAGGAAAGTTTACCGAAAGTATTTCATTGCTAGACCTTAATGTTTTGTGTTGGTTGATGTGTGCTAGCACTGCTAGTAGTCTTCGATCCGCATTTTGCTAGACTTTTTTTTTCTAATGCATCTCCAGTGATGGAGTTGAGACCTGAATCACTTGTTCTGTCAAGACATCCAAGCTTGTTTACCCCCCACCCCCGGCAATAAGATTTGAGATTGTTTGCATACCATGTTCAGAGAGTACGTGGCCTAGCAGTGTACTTTACCCTTGTACTTTGGTTATGGTGAAACCAGTTTGCATATGGCTGTCCCCTAAGTTTACATTGAAGGACATAAACGTAGTGATATACAGTCTGGTTTAGTACTATGCATGTAGATCTGTGCTTCTTTGTTTACACGTCCCTGCGTGTTTGTTTATTCATCTGTTTAACCGTATAACTGTGTATACCCTGTGAATGCATATGTTATATTATGTTTAGGTGCGAGTTGTTGTACATTTCGTCACACTGTTGTAATTAAAGTAACCTTCATTCGTGGGCCAATGCAGGTCAGGTTAATTATTCTGATGGCCTAGTATGAGAATTGCATTTTTATAACCTTCTGGCCTCAAGTTCTCTACTTGTATATTCTAGTCTTGTGTTTGCATGTGAGATTATATATCTGCAACAAAATACCATAAGCATCATAAAGCAGTGAGCAAAACCCCTATAGGTCCTGTGACCATTTCTTGGTGCTAACCTGTGATGCAGGTATGTTTTTAATTTGATGTCAAATAGTGCAAAGTTGTCTTTATTCTGTAACTTTCGTTAAGTATGAGCCGTTTTGATAGATCTGCCAAAACAAACACAAGACCATACTCTAACATTACAACATTTTTATTCCATTGTCCTGTTCTCATTGTGCGTTGACATAATGGTCTTGTTACCCCATATCACAATTACTCTATTCTTTGTATGTAGATCTATAACTTTTACTAGTCTCCCACCCCCTATTTTTAGTTGGCAATTACGTTTGCTTTGCCTTCTACTGTAATCCTGGATTTCCACGATTTTAGTGCTGAGGTGTCCTCTTTTTCCACTAACCACGCCCAGATGCCCAGCCCCCAAGAGTGCAAGAAAGACAAAACAACCTAGGAAATGAAGCCTGCTTTATCGTATTGTGCTCATTTTTAAATGTGCAAGAAAAAACAACTTCCTTTCAAATGTGTGCATTATATCAGCAGGCAGGCATTCATATTTAGAATAGTTTCTTTGTGTATACGTTTTTAGGAATATATATATATTTTTTTTATGAGTTTTTTTCGGGATGTCGTGTACATACAATAGTATGCATACTTTATTGGGTTTAACAAGCGATTTTATGAATTGTCAAATTAGGTTTTTGCTTTTCTGCACAATTTTATCGATTTGTCTAGCTGTCACGTTTAGACTGACTCACGTTTCTGTTTGAATAAGGGGCAGTCATTGTCACCGTGTGTAGAATTGCGTGTAAAGGAAAGATTTGTTCCCATCAAAAACCTCTTACTAGATGGTAAAGTGACATTTCTTTCAACTGAGGTCTAGAAATGAAAACTGTGACCACAGCTCAACAATAATTATTGCTGTTTTGAGGTGCCGATTTCTCATTTCTTCACTCTTGAAAGGATAAGGGCATGTGGGAGGTCGCTTGGCCCAGTGATCCATGCACTACTACTTCATTACACCAACAGTAATCCTAATTGAACGTTGATTTCTTTCCTTCCTTATGCATTGTTTAATAGAGTGGCATTTTTTGATTGTTGTACCGTTGTCATATTGCAACCAAACTGTTAAATCAGCAACGATGCCCTGCCGGTATTAAGACTGGTTGCCAACACCTAAGCCCTGATTTAAAATGTACTCCTGTATCACATGTTTTAAGTCCTATATAACTGAGGTGTATCCAGTGATTCTAGGTTTTACTGGTTTCAGACCTCAAATCCTCTAAAATAAACACATTTATGCTTATTGTGGTTATTTAACTAAGGGCGGCCATGCAACCTATTTTTATCCTTTTGCATCCTCTTAAAAGTAAAGGTAAAATCAAGTTTTCGTTCTGTGTCATATGAGAACTATTTCAGTGGGTGGAATCCACCCTTTTAATAAAAATTTATAACTGGCCTTGCACGTTACCACAAAGCATCGTTTTATTAAGTGACAACTAGTTTAATGAAACCTTTTTATTGTTCCGCAGTTAAATTTCTGGAAGTCATCAAGCCTTTCTGTGCTATATTGCCAGAGATACAGAAGCCTGAAAGGAAGGTATGTTGGTTAGGTTTCTTGATCACACACTTCATGTTTCTCTGTTTTTAAATGGTAATGGTAAGTGTTAGCTATGTATGCACACGTCATTCTTGTTTGTCTTCTCAGAACACAAATCATCGTTACTGTTGATTAGCTTAGTGTATGGTTACAGCATACCTGGCAGCGGCACAGTTTTTCATCCCTTAGTTGTCTATTCATTGGCTGTTAATTTTCTAATTTTGCTTTTAAGCTCCCCCAACCCCTTAATTTTCATCACAAGAACTGTGTTTTTTATTTTTTATTTTTTTTTATTTTTACTCAGTAACATTAAAATCTAGAGTTTCATAAATGGATGTGCTGATGCAAGGGAAGTTTATGGTCAGCAGGTGCTCACTTTCCATTAGCTACTTAAAACACCTTAATTAAAATGATTTGTCCCAAAAGAGATGTTTTACTTTGGCTGTCGATTTGTAGGAGAAGTTTAATTCATAGCCTTTTGTCAGTTATTGAATCCAATTCCCCATCTAAAGTCGCTGATCTTGAGTTATATACTGTTGGTTTGATGTGCTGTTCACAGACAAGTAGGGTCTCAACCTTAAATGTAAACTGCCTCACAAAATGAAAATGCCCAAGTATCACCCTACTATATGCTACTTAAATTGTTCACAAAAATGCAACTACAGGGAGTGCAGAATTATTAGGCAAGTTGTATTTTTGAGGATTAATTTTATTATTGAACAACAACCATGTTCTCAATGAACCCAAAAAACTCATTAATATCAAAGCTGAATATTTTTGGAAGTAGTATTTAGTTTGTTTTTAGTTTTAGCTATGTTAGGGGGATATCTGTGTGTGCAGGTGACTATTACTGTGCATAATTATTAGGCAACTTAACAAAAAAAATATATATACCCATTTCAATTATTTATTATTACCAGTGAAACCAATATAACATCTCAACATTCACAAATATACATTTCTGACATTCAAAAACAAAACAAAAAGAAATCAGTGACCAATATAGCCACCTTTCTTTGCAAGGACACTCAAAAGCCTGCCATCCATGGATTCTGTCAGTGTTTTGATCTGTTCACCATCAACATTGCGTGCAGCAGCAACCACAGCCTCCCAGACACTGTTCAGAGAGGTGTACTGTTTTCCCTCCTTGTAAATCTCACATTTGATGATGGACCACAGGTTCTCAATGGGGTTCAGATCAGGTGAACAAGGAGGCCATGTCATTCGATTTCCTTCTTTTATACCCTTTCTTGCCAGCCACGCTGTGGAGTACTTGGACGCGTGTGATGGAGCATTGTCCTGCATGAAAATCATGTTTTTCTTGAAGGATGCAGACTTCTTCCTGTACCACTGCTTGAAGAAGGTGTCTTCCAGGAACTGGCAGTAGGACTGGGAGTTGAGCTTGACTCCATCCTCAACCCGAAAAGGCCCCACAAGCTCATCTTTGATGATACCAGCCCAAACCAGTACTCCACCTCCACCTTGCTGGCGTCTGAGTCGGACTGGAGCTCTCTGCCCTTTACCAATCCAGCCACGGGCCCATCCATCTGGCCCATCAAGACTCACTCTCATTCATCAGTCCATAAAACCTTTGAAAAATCAGTCTTGAGATATTTATTGGCCCAGTCTTGACGTTTCAGCTTGTGTGTCTTGTTCAGTGGTGGTCGACTTTCAGCCTTTCTTACCTTCGCCATGTCTCTGAGTATTGCACACCTTGTGCTTTTGGGCACTCCAGTGATGTTGCAGCTCTGAAATATGGCCAAACTGGTGGCAAGTGGCATCGTGGCAGCTGCACGCTTGACTTTTCTCAGTTCATGGGCAGTTATTTTGCGCCTTGGTTTTTCCACACGCTTCTTGCGACCCTGTTGACTATTTTGAATGAAACGCTTGATTGTTCGATGATCACGCTTCAGAAGCTTTGCAATTTTAAGAGTGCTGCATCCCTCTGCAAGATATCTCACTATTTTTGACTTTTCTGAGCCTGTCAAGTCCTTCTTTTGACCCATTTTGCCAAAGGAAAGGAAGTTGCCTAATAATTATGCACACCTGATATAGGGTGTTGATGTCATTAGACCACACCCCTTCTCATTACAGAGATGCACATCACCTAATATGCTTAATTGGTAGTAGGCTTTCGAGCCTATACAGCTTGGAGTAAGACAACATGCATAAAGAGGATGATGTGGTCAAAATACTCATTTGCCTAATAATTCTGGACTCCCTGTATTTAAAAAAAAAAAAAAAAAAAGTCTTGCTAAACTACTGTGGAATTTTGAGTGCCCTTACTTTGAAGTATCATTTAGTAAAATGTGTTGCTGCATGCTAGTATTAAAAAAAATATATATTCATAATGGAATATCAGGGTAGCAAGTCTCAACGGGATTATGTAAAATGTGAAAATAAAGCTTTGGCAAACCCAAAAGTTTTGGCATTTGTGGTCAGCCTTTTGGTTTTGTCAATGCTTGTCTTATTTTTACATGGTTTTTGTACAACTTTATAGCTGTGGGAGCTGCCTGACCACCATTATAAAAAAAAAATTGGTAAAATGTGTTCTCAAAAAGGGCAATTTGACCAAATGTTCCTGGCACTGAATAAAACTACATTGTGTGGCGATATGCTCCTTGCGAAAGAGCAGTATGCTGTCACTTGGAGTGAAGCCCGTCAATGGAATTTTAATAAAAACAAAAGGTCCTGGTTAACACCAGACCTATTTATGCGCCCAATTCTTAGAGAAAGTCACAGAAGTGCACTCATGGTATACGTCCCGGCATTAGTGTAGATTTACGGCTTTCACAAATTTACAAGAATTTACAGAAGTAGGTCGGGAAAATCGTACTGCTACAAATTATTTGTGAACTGCATTTTAGCACGAGCAAATATGCTTGTGTTGATTTTGCTTATGTGAAAATCTGTTGAGTGTTTACAAGCTCACTGTTTTCCCAACGTTGGAAGATATTTTAATTCTGCTCTTGTCTGGAGTAAATTTGCAAAGCTTTCTCAGCACAGGAAAAGATGAAAGAAGTGCTGGTGAAAGCCCCTTAAAAATGCAAGTTACTATGTTTATACAGGCACAAAAGGGGATTCCAGTCTGGGATCTATTACTTACAGCTACCTCCAGCCCCAGTAGGTTGATCCGTGGAAAGGTGGATTGCTAGTTTTAAACCCTACGAAAGTATGGGCTCTGGCATAATCAGAGAGGCTATCGTCAGAGTTCTTATAGAATGAAATTGCTGCCATAATTTGTCACCGCACTACATGGCACCAAAGGGACAAGTGGATTTTCTTTTTCTACTGGGCTAGTAGATTTATGAAGCAACCTGTCCCATGGACAAGTAGATATTTTATTAAATTCCACACCCCTGTTAGATGCTGCAAAACCATGACCAAGCAAAGAGGGACTTGGCTTATTGCAAGATATGAACTACTATTGTGCCATTATCTTCCATATTCTGAATGTCCTGGTGTCTAAATCAAGTATCAGGGAACTTCACACTGCATCTCAGGTAGACCCCTGACAATTAAGGTTTGTTAGTTTGGGACGGTGGGTTTGCAGGGGCTTAGAAATCTTACCGAAGTTTAAGGTTGCTGGGGTTGAAGGTGAGTGGGAGGAGAAATGATGGGGGCAGTAGAATGGAAGATATGTGCAGAGAGGAGTGCTAGGAAGTTGTGTCTAGTGATGCGGTGTTTGGGAAAGTTAAGAAATGCATAGAATATAGGTACACAAAGTAAAATGAATGATGTAAACTTAGATGTGTTGAAAGTTGTCTTTAAAGAAGGAATTGGTGATCAATTTTGATAAGTTCTGCAGAGTGTATGGAGGGTTTCACTGAAGTGAGAGTAGAAGTTTATTCCTGGAGCTGCTTGAGGGTCATATAGGAATGACTGTTTAATGTGAGATTTGAAAACGCCTGACATCGGACGTTCTTCTTGTTGCAAGTGAGAAGGTATCAAGAAGTGTTACAATATGTTTTGCCCTCAGAATTTGTACAATAGGGATACTCAAAGTACGGCCCGGGGGTCCCTTGTGGCACTTCATACCTCTACATGCTCCACCCTGGGCTGCCGTTTACTTGACTTATCACTGATGTTCAGAATGCAGTGAAACAGGCAACTATTTATTTACATGTTGACTAAATTAAAAGGAAAAGCAAAGAAGGTCTCCTGCACCACCTAAGAAGAATCTTCATTTTTAGAATGTGCAGAAATCATGTACAAAAAATGATACTCTTCAAAATTCAAAAAGTGTATTTCATTAACATGCCGAGGTGTTTCGTTTTAGTGCCTCAGTTTATATCAATCCATTTGCAGGTATTTATTAAAAGTGATCGTCCTAAAGCATGAACCTAGAAACATCCATTCCTTCACCACCCTGACAACACTGCCATTAGTTAACCAAGAGGACAGTTAGTTGTCATGTGCGCCTGCTATGTGGCCTAGGTTTTTATTATACATGGCAAAATATGTCAATTCAGTAAATCAAACATAAAAGTTTTTGTACAAGGTACATCTTGAACTCATGTACTTCGAGGTGCTCCCCTCATATGCTAATGAACAAAAAGGAGGCAAAGTGAAAATAAAACAATTGCCTAAGATGATACAGTTTGGTCAAGTGAGGAAGCTGGGATTCCTTGGATCTTTCTGGAGGCTGGGGGCTTAATTTTAGAGGGCAGTATTGAGTGAAACCCTCAAAATAACACCACTGTTTACTATGCACACCACACACTTGCTCCACATCCCCTTGGCCCACCTTCCAATACCTCACAACACTCCTGGCATTAATGCGGCCCCCAGCCACACCACAGACAATGCGTGTTGGCCTCTGGGGAAAATGTTTGCCAGTACTCATGTTCTAGAATGTATGTGACAGAACAGGCCGTTTTTTTTATTTTTTTAGGGCTCATTTTTTTTTTGTATGACTGTCATTATTTTGCTATTCATGTAAATATTATGCATTTGTTATTTTTCCTTCAATTTGTCATGCACCTCTTGGGAGACACGAGGAGGTGTGTGCCCCCTTTTAGCCCCAAAGAAAGAATATATAAAACCTTTTGAAATTTGTTACAGTAATCTTGTAGTACTGACACTGTGCAGTTAATATAAGATATGCAGTGAACAATTGTGGATTTAACTGCTTTTATGCACATTTTCTTGCAGATTCAATTTAAAGAGAAAGTATTATGGACTGCAATCACCCTGTTTATCTTTTTAGTATGTTGCCAGGTAAGAATGTATTTTAAGTTTGACTATTATATAGCCCACTGTAGCAGGTGATCACTCAGCGCATGTATGCAAGCTTGTTCAAAGACGTTTATTTTAACACTAGCAACATTTATTTACATTGAGCAGACCTCTAGCCGCAAATCAGGATCTGGGTCACTTCTGTCTTTGATTTCCAAACTTCTGTACACTCCATTATGTGGAATGTTGAATTTAAAAGCGATATCTTGGACGGATTTTAGTGAACCATGTGCATTTAGGTTGATATAAGATTTTTTTTTTTTTAATTTCCTCATACCGCCGTTTTTGCATCTTTAGGCTAGGACAAGGATATAATACAGATGTTCAATCAGTTTCTAGTGCTGGTATGTTCAGCTTCATCAACTGTCAAATGTAAATTACAGCATCATAATTTGTGTAATTTCTAAATTACCCCAAAAAGATTAGCAAATGGAAGCCAGAATTACCAGCTTCATGTCCCAGATGATATACTTACTCTGTGGGACCCCAGATTCCAAAAAATGATTCAGTGGGAGTCCCTCAGTTCCAGTACTGATAAAATGGTGGTCCTCAGAAGTCAAACGGTTGGGAACCCCTGATCTAGAGTTAAATCTGATTGTGTCTTTCGTGTCATTCTGATTGCTTGCCAACAACTAGGTAGACACCAAAATGACTCTGCTCATCCAGATGTCAGACAATGACTACAAGTATATTTACGTTTTGAAAAACAGATTGTCATTTAAAAAAAGAAAAAGTTTAGATAGAATTGATCAACATTTAATCTAACTACCATAGGGAGAGGGGCACAACAGTAGGCCGCAGTGCAGTGAAATGGTAGATATAGACGACTGCAGTTCAACGGAGATTAGGCATGAAAATCTATGTAAATAGGGATTGAATATGCATTTCTTTTAATGTAACTGCCCAAAATAAAAACAAGTGTGTATTTTACAACAGTTTTATGCTAAGCAGTGATGTAACTATGGGGTTTCATATAATGTTTTTTAAATTTGATATTCCAGATTCCCCTGTTTGGAATCATGTCCTCCGACTCCGCAGATCCTTTTTACTGGATGAGAGTCATTCTTGCCTCAAACAGAGGTAAGTTAATTCTGTTTGCCACTTTCATACGCAGACCCACCCAGTATAATTTGTGTTAAACGTACCATGTATTTGTGTGTAGCTATACTGTGAATTGTCAGTTTGCTTGGAATTCTGATCAGGCTCTTTATCTATTTCTCAAAAATACCAACATTTCAGTTTCTAAAATGAGACTTTTTTTAAAAAATTCTTCTTGGCGGGAAATACGGTGATTTGCCACTTAAAAGGCAAACCTGTAACCTATGCACCATATTAATTTGTTGGTTTGGCAGGGATTGGTGAATGCTTTGCTAGTAGACCTTCCAACTTGGAAAAATATTTTACAGTGTGAGAAGGGGGTGGGGCCTCGTGCCGAAAGCACCTAGGAGGCACCCTGTCCCCTCTGTGACACGTAGTGGTACCATGCAAGTTTGCAGGTCTGTGTTGGTGTTGTTGGTACTGGACTGAATACGGCTATCTTCTCTTACTACTAGTACATGAGACATTGATAGAAAGATGAATAGCCAAATAATTCTTCATCCAGAAAACTAATATGTTTTGTTTTATCACACCGGTGATACAATGACTTTGGGACTTTATTTTGGATTTTGGGATAGTTCAACTGGGAACCTGGAGCAATCACAAGTGTAGTAGTCTTTAGTAACTTACAAATATCCATTCTATTTGCACATCCTACTGAGGTTTCTGCAAGTGCCGAGCTGTGATTCGGTATGATACCATATGGAGCACCGTAGCAGTATGGCACCAAGCGAACCCACCCAACTAATGCTTCAGTGTCACAAATGTTGGGCTTTCGGATGTCGGTTAAAGTACTATCTGGTAGCATTGATAGCTTTCACATGTCAGTTTTTTTTTTTTTCTTGTCTTTTTGGGGTGAATAATAAGGTGTTTTCTCTTCCTTCTTTACTTCATTCTGATCAGGCACCTTAATGGAGTTGGGTATTTCTCCAATTGTCACATCTGGTCTTATCATGCAACTTCTGGCTGGTGCAAAGATTATTGAAGTTGGAGACACTCCAAAAGACAGAGCCCTCTTCAATGGTGCACAGAAATGTAAGTTATTATTTTTAATGAACACTGTTTCAGCATGGATACGTGCAGCTGGCAGCACAGCATATATTATCTTTATGTTCTGGTTGGTTGAGGTGCACAGTAGCCCCTTAATCAGAACAGGTGGGTTTTTTGGTTTTCCTTGGACAGCAAAATAATGTAGGATAACAGCTACCAATGCATGACATACATGACTTTAATATTACATTGACTGTCTGAATAATACTATTTTTCTGCCCTAACGTAGCCTAGAAGCATTGAGGCGACGAGAGAGAGATATAGAAAAGGTTGGGGCAGGCGATGAAAAGGAGTTGACAAAAGGGGTAGAAGAGGTTGACTGAGCGGGTGCTCTGTTGCTCCGAATGGCACAGGGAAGCTGTTGGAATCGAATGAGTATAGGAATAATACGATGGTGAAGTATTGAGCATTTCGAAACGAAACCACCAATTCACTGTTCACCAAATTCCAGGATTACAAAACATGCCTGCTTCTCAACAAGTTGCAAGCTCGTTCAAGTTGGAAGTTCTGAAAACTGCAGATAGGAAGTGCATGCTCTTATTTACTGCACCCCACTACCCCCGCCCTGTTTAGAGGGCTATTACACCACTTTTATTTCACTAATAGATCCATAACCTTCATAACAACTAAACCTTCTCATTGACCATAATCAAAGATGGAACCATATGTACAGGAGGACCATATCCAAGAATTATTTGGTGGCAGCCATAATATCAAAATGTGGTTCAGATGAATGAGTGGATTGAGCGTTCTGTGAATCCTCTGCTCAAGTGCTTACTCCCCTCACTTGACTTGTGTAAGTGGTCCATAGAGGCTTGTAATTGAAAGCTTCAAGAGTAGATGGGGAGATACCACAAAATGTAAAGAAGCTTAAAGCAAGGGGGAGAGGCATGTGACTGGCCAGGAGTACGAGAGAGCCCTATGACTGAGGGACCAAACAATGGGAGAGAAGAGAAATAGAAAACATTTAATGGGAGCAAATGTTCTTGTATGAACATTGATCGTGTTGATAAAAGTTCCACATCCTGCTTTCTGTCCAACTGGAAAAACATTGAGAACCTTTTCAGTATAGTAATATGGGGGACGGGATTGACAATAGACAAGCTCACATGAGAGTGAATGGGTTGTGATTTTTTTTTTTTTTTAAAGAAAACCGTGTTTGCATTCTGAGCAGATAACACAAACTGCTTTCATGGATAGATGATCACGGGGTTGTTACTGGTGTTTGTTTCAGGACCATTCTGAACAAGTCTGTAAGATTTGTAGAATTTTAAGCCGGAAATAGTTGAATTTCATAAGCTGAAGCGTTGTGTGCTGCATGCAGGACCCCAGAATCCCAGTTGTCAGAGGCTGCAGTCAACAGATTCACTGCAGTTTCTTTTTCCGAAGGTAATGCACTCCTTGAGCCAAGCCACTTGCATCTTTCAAAAAGAGAGGCTTATTTTGTGCCGACATTAAAAGTTGGTACTGTGGCGTCTGACCTGATGCTTTGCTTCCCTACACAAGCATCCGTTGCTAGAGAGGCAGTCAATAGACATATTTAAGATAAAGGGCAAACAGCATTCAGAAATGTAGGACTGTGACCCATTTAAACTATCAACAGCTTTGAAAGTGTAGGTAATGTGGGGACGTGCATAGTAAGTTACACTGAACCAAAGTGTAAGGAACGCGGAAGCTCCAAATTTGGAAGAACCCAGAATTTTGGCTTTGAAACGTATTGGCTACTGAAAGTTAGAAGTCACAAGTGAGTTCAGTTTTAAAATAATCCAAGCCAGAACGTGAGCCTATTTTTTTTCTTCTTTTTTTGTTTGACGTGCCACAATATCAACTCCTGAATATTGACCACAACTACATCAAAGTAAATATAGATTTGCTATTTAAGTCCACATCTCTGGACCATATATATATATATAATGTTAACAGGGTATGTACACCTGGAGTGACAAAAAAAAAGAAACATAATTCGAACCCTAAAATTTTGGGAGCTACTTTGAAGACCATAGCGCATCGCTAGTCCAGTAATGGCTGCTCCAACATTCCAATGGATGTCTTTCAGTTTCTTCCTGTTTAGTTTATAAAATTCTACTCTCAGTGGAAGGACTTTCTAATAGAATTATATCCCTTATGCCTGTAGCTATACCAGTCCTTCAGCCCCCAATCTCTTTAACTCCGTAGTTTGGTCGTTCTAGCTCTCTGCAGAGGGTGATAATGCTATATTATATGCTTAAGTATTTCTTTGACAATATAGTGTTTGTATTCTGGAGTCCATTGTGCAGGTGGCAATAAATAAATAAAAAGCTAGAACTTAACTTGAACACTTACCAGAAACAGGAGACCAATTAATGTCCAAATACTTTTTATCCAACTTCTAATGGAGCACCATGTGAGGGACTCTACATAGACCAGGGGATATGTTAAGGACACTAATACAGTGAGAAATCAAAATGGTTTTGATGAAACTTTGCAGTATGTGTTAATGCATTTGCACATAATCTAATTAAAGTGTCAGAGGACATTCCCAGCAATCTTATCACTTCCTCTGAGACATTTTATAGAGTACATCGTGTATTATTCCAAAAAGATATTAAAGGGACATAAAATAGGAATTTTACTGACCGGCAATGGCCAAAATGGGAGAGGGGTTGTGAAGCCAGCAGGGTGGAATCCCACGAATAGGTGGAACAACCTCCTCACCACGACAAAATCAAACTTTTTTTTTTCAAGTGAGCTCCAAAGAGCAGTGACATGTTCACATTTAACTTCTGTTAAAACCAATAGTCAAGGAGTATGGCTCTCCTTCTTTCTTTCTTTTTTCTTCTTCTCCCTAACCATGGCACTTCCAAACCTGTCAACGGATTGAAAATAAATACAAATCTGCCACAGTGGTTCCCCTTTCATTAAGGGGCATTTATAAGTAAACTTATTTTATTGTCATCACAACTAGGCTAGGATAACATTTGTTAGCAGATCTAAAGTAGAGCTTCATCCGGCGAGTAGAGCAAATAGCTAGAGTCACAACACATAAAATGGATGCTAAATCATCGAATAACTCAGCAGAGAGTGGCGTTCAACAGAGGGAAGGAAATCAACATTGGGTGAAAACAAGATTAGTAATGCTTCTTCCTTAATATTTTTTTTAGTGTATTTATCCAGCGGTGGAGAAAAGGTAGGTGTGCAAAGCGACACATAT